>NC_136591.1:14039460-14261960 GCF_910589615.1 Taurulus bubalis | reverse complement strand
GAACGTCCCGTCGGAACATGAGCGAGGTCCTGAGAGGACTTAATATAAATTAGATCCCTGTATTATGAAAAACATGCATACAACATGCATACATTTTGAAGCATTAAGGAGGAGGATTGGAAAATGTAACAAACAAAAGAAAATAAATGAATGTTGTCCATTTTGTGCGTAAATGTTAATTCATACATTTTTCTTCAGGTACCAGATCACCCGGTACTGATCAACAGACTATGGGGAGTTAAAGGGATAGTTTGGATTGTTTGAAATGGGTTTTAAACATATGAGGCACCTCTCCACAGTCAGTGTTTTACTACAGTAGATGGAGTCTGGAGCAACAGACAGGAGAACCAGCACGGGAGCAAAGTGATGTTCTGCTGTGGACGGAGGGAGCAGTAGAACTTATTTCAAGTGTACGCTGTATTTAGATTATTTTCACTGCTTAACCTCGCCGTCAGCCAGCCCTTTCTGAGGGCACTGAAGCCGTTATATCCATTTATGCTTTCTCCAAAGCCACCGGACTCCATTGACAAAACCAGCAATTTGACAGTCAGTTTGTGTCATTGTGTAACGTTCGTGTTTGGGTACATTCAGATTCCCCAAAGTTGCACAATAACACAAGCTAACAAAAAAACAACTTATTGGGGCAGTGGTAGACCAGCAACTTCCGATCAATTATTTTGTTTTGAAGAGAGAATAGATAACTTCAGTTCCAGTTCATAAGTGGCTGCTCGACAGCAATGTTGTAAATATAACAAACCTTTTTTTTATTTAGGTGTCTAAAATATACATCCACAGCAGTACATTACTTTTGTCCTGTGCTGGTACTTCTATCTGTTTCTCCAAACTCCATCTATACTGTAGTAATAGCCTGACTATGAAGAAGTACCTCATACTACCACACTTCAAAACATTCAAACTATCCCTTTAATAGAAATAAGTTATTTCAGATTTGTTCATTTCAACGAAGTGAACATTTGCTAAGTGAACTGTTATTATTACAATGTATCCAAGGGAACATCCGGTTCTTTATGTAGAATTCATGGTCAGTTATGAGCTTTTGTACAAACCTGACATCTGATTGCAAAGAAGTTTATAGTGTAGCAAACATCATGTAAGAGATCACACAAGTGCACGTGCACGCGCACACGCACACACACACACACACACACTAAATACCAGCGGTGCAACAGTTCACATATTCTGTATTATTGGTGCGAGTAGATTTGGGTTCTTTGCTTGTATTGGATCTCGTTGCAGAATATTTTTGACTCGCAGGTCAAATGGAAAAAAATACGGTTTGCAAAGGCCGTGGATGACCTCGGACATATCAATTTTGGGATTTGATTATTTTGAATTTGTCACAAATGAAAGCGAAGTCAATTCTGAGTCAGATTCTATAAAGAGAGCATACGCGCAACATGTTTTTCTGCATTCGCTCACTTGCTCAGATGAAGGGAAGTTGAGGAAAACCATGTCAATACAGCATGTCGATGGACCTAAAACCTGAGGTAGGACCCTCCATGACCCTGGTGAACTGTTACACACCTAAAGGATACGTTCAAAGCTGCTTGTCGGCATACAACCGTTTAAGAAATGCACTTTGCTTCAATAAAACGTCAGTTGAACTAACTTAAAGGATGAGCATTTAAATGTGATCCTGCTCTGGTCCTTCACGGACGTCCATTACTAGCAGCGGCTGCTCATCTGGCATAAGATGGCATATCCGACTATAAATAGCATTAACAAACACGATACATAACAAACATGATAAAACGTTGTAAAAAGCATGTTAGGGAAAAGATATACCATCGGTTTATTCTAAATAGCCTTGGAGCTTCAACCCAGTCCTAACACGTCGTACAAGTTAGCAGAACCAGCAGAACATCGACTTCCAACCCGACACTTTTCAATACATGAAAAGCCGTCTGGAGGAAAACTAAGCGGAGAGTGATTCTCAGTTGCACTTTGTTGAATTGCATAAGACAGACTTGACATTTCCATCTCGTCTGGTACGCCGAACCACTTGCGGTAAATACGCATGGCTCATATGTAAAGGAGTTATTTGAGGCGCCGATGCAAATCTCCAATGTCTTTGGTTCTCATTCTTCACAACTCACTTCATCACCCGGGACCCGCTGCGCTCGGTAAGACAGGCCAATCACAGATACAGGGGTGGATTCCGACCAGCACAACTCTGCCTTTATGGGAAAAGTCTGTCATTGTTTTAAAACATCAATTGTAGATTAAATAACTGAGCCAGAGAACAAAAAGGACAATTCACTGTTCTTACAACCTCTGTGGTAGTTACGACGAACTAAACTACAAAAATAGGACCCAAGTTTCTCCTTAACCAAAGTGACCCTCCACACAGACGAGAGGGAATGTGCGAGACAGACACTCGCTTTGTGTTTTTCACCGGCACATCTTTTATGTTTCCATGCACTAAGAATGATGGCAAACGCTATAAAAACATGATAGTTTAAAACTGAATTTGACTTTAAAATGTCTGGTGGTATTCTATACTTTTCTGATTGTCACCAAATCTCATGTGCAGACACAAACTTCCAATCACTGTATCCCACTATCAGGTATTGTGTGTTCACGTATCAAAGCCTGAGCTCCATTATTAAAACACATCTATGAGCCACAGTAGCCGGGACTTGCAAAAGTTCTCTTAAAATCCGCTTGACAGTTGAATGGGAACACGGCTACTGTTGCTCTTGGTGACAAGTCCCTTCATTACCACCAAGATACACAAAGTGTATTTTGGACTCAATCCTACACTGTCCTGCTGCTGGAAATACTCAATATAGCTGTGATATGTATGTGGGTTAATCTGCTGCTGAAAATAGTCCTAAATAAATGTGCTATTTCCTCCTGTTTGTGCAGAAAACTACAGTAGCCAGCTGTTTTCTTTTTACCACCTTTTCTTTGTGAAACTATACATTTGTGAGCCGTTTTTAAACATGAATGTCTTCAGTAGGAACCAATGGGTTTGGAAATGAGAGTCACATTGGTAGTTTTGGTCTTTTCATGAGACTTGTTGAACAAAACTAAAAATATAAAAAGGAGCATCAAATCCCAGACGTGGTCTCAGTCCACATTCAGTACCTTGAACCTTCACAAAGGGTTGTGACTGTTCACCCACCTCTTTGCATCAAAGCTGAGGCCTCGCTGTGACTCCAACATCAGCATCCACTGTAATTCAACTATCTGATAAGCCAAATGTGGACTCCATTTTACCTCTTTAAAAACCTGACCCCCCTCTTCAGTCACACACAAGTCCCCATGCTCGAGTCTCTCACGCACACACACAGACACACACACACACACACGTAAAGAGCCCACGTTGTACATCAGTCCCCCAGAGCCAAAGATCCAAGTGTGTTCATTCCCAGATTCTGCCCCGCCCCCTCTCATCCAGCCCTCATCCTGTAGTATCTAAAGTCTCTCAAAAGCCAGCGGTGTACTACGCCAAGCCCATTTCCTCCAGCACACTCCTGGGTGACTCGTCCTCCTGTAAAAGGGAGACAAGAGACAGTAGACGGGAGGACTCACTTAACAATAATAAACAAGTTAAAAGGACAAAATTACACAGTAACATTTTCTATTACGCATTATAAACACTCATAATGTGTTATAATCTGCTTATAGCATTGTATAATTAAAGTTGTAAGCATTCGTAAACATTAATAATGCTTTATAATAATCATAATTATTAGTGTAGAGAAATGTAATAAATACAATAAAGTGCAACAAGCAGATTATAATATGTGTGTAATGCATTATAGACAGGGGCGTCATGTACAAGTGTTACCATACAGACATACATGTCCCTACAGTCACATCGTTTTCAGTCATGTTGCATTATGCCATGATGCCCTGTAAGGCACTGAAAGCTGAAGGTCTGTTCAGATTCATAACCGTATTCACCTATTGTTTATTTATTGAAATATAAATTTTGCAGGTTATGGACCGTCATTTTTGAACCCTCCATTATGACCAAATAGTTCAGGAACTAATAATGAACGATAAGTTGATAACATAAAAATGATCAGGGTAATTTCTTGTAAAATAAGTTGATAACTGTAAAATTATCAAGGTGATGTCCATATATCGTTAGATAAGTTGTTTGTGTAAAAATACATAATAATTGTCTTAATAATGATACTTCCAGCACCAAGTGGTAACTGTGGGAATAAAGCAGTGCATAAAGTGTAGCAAGTGAGGTTTGGGTTTGACCAATCAGTGACAATCAACAGCTAACCACGAACTGCGGCCTTCTGGGCCAGAGTTATTGAGGACTGGCTGCTGGCATTCTGTTTTTTTTTCCAAGTAGAAACACAGGTTCTTAACATTTTATTGATAACCAGCTAACTGATACAGAAACAGAACTGAAACCCAACCCCCCCAACCCTCCTCGGTGGAGGCGGTGGGTGAAACCCTAAAGCCAAGGTTACCTCCTGAAGTAGGTCGGCTTGTTCAATGGCTTTTAGGACACTCTTCTTAGACGTATCCTGTATCTCTCCTCCCATCAGGAACTCATCTAGAATGAAGTAGGCCTTCTCAAAGTTAAAGATGATGTCCAGCTCACACACCTGCACAAACGAACACAAGTCAATAATGCAAAAAAAAAGTCAATCTACAGCTAAGTTAAACTTCTCATTTAACTTTGAAGCCTTAGTTGAGGCGTGTGAACTCAACTCCAGAGATCTATGACTTACGCTGCCAAAGTACTTATCCAGAAGCTCTACGAAGCGGTGGATGACTTCAAGTGTGATCAACTCGTTGTCCTGCTCTTCAATTGCACAACAGAAATACAGGCTGGCGTACCTGTATGAATACACACACAAAAACATCTATATAAACAATATAACAACATCTTACCAAACATTTCAATGTTTCCATCTGACAACTTTAACCGTTTCACAGTGTTTTCGGTTCATGCAAGTAAATTGTGACTTTTTTTCAGCATTTGGTTGTACTTAGCTCCACCCTCTCGTGTCACTTCTGGTTACAACAAACCAAGATGGCCACGGACAAAAAGACCAAGATGGCGACGGACAGATAGACTAGTAGTTCATTCTCAGCCGAAGGAAAACAGGACAAGCTTGAAATAATTTCCATGACATTTTACCCTTGCGCTCATTTTACATGTGTTTTTATTTTTGTTAACTTTTTGCTAGGTTTTGCAGGATGTTTGGGAACCAAGAGCACGATTACCAAGCCTACGGCACCATCTACTAACTCATATTCCCACGGTTATATTTACACTAATTACTTCTAACTGGAGACCATCTGTTGACATTTTGTCTAGCTGTACTTGTCTTTTGTTTTCCCACAGTTTACAACCCTTTATTGTTAATGTTCTGTTCTTCCCACGACATTCTCGAACAATTGAATTAATTAAACATCCCAATTTCATAGAGCACAAGGTGACTTCATCACACGACTTATTTTGTCCAACCAATAGTCTAAAATCCAATAATATTACATTTACCACAATGGAAGACCAATAAGCATATTTTTATATTTGAGAATCTGAAAAAAATAAACAATTAAAGTAATTATCAAAGTCGCTACCGATTATACTTCTGTTGATTGATTAGTGGACTAATTGTTGCAGCTATAGTCTCCAGATTTGACATATTTCATTAAAAACAATACCAGGCTTACAAAGAACGGGTTAACAGGAGGATGTTGATGAACAGCAGAGCTGCAGTCTTCCCTCAGTCCTTCCCCACTGCAGGAAATCCCTCTATGCTAAACTCATCACCCACCCACCTGCCCACGCACAGACACAGGCTGCTTTGTTTTGTTAGTCCACCTCTGCATTGTGCCGGCAGTAATGAGCCCTGACATACACTGATCAGAGAGAGAGAGAGAGAGAGAGAGAGAGAGAGAGAGAGAGAGAGAGAGAGAGAGAGAGAGAGAGAGAGAGAGAGAGAGAGAGAGAGAGAGAGAGAGAGAGTGTGTGTGTGTGTGTGTGTGTGTGTGTGTGTGTGTGTGTGTGTGTGTGTGTGTGTGTGTGTGTGTCAATGAGAGTGGAATGCTGGGTTTCACCCTTTCCACCCACCTAAAATCTAATGCTGCTCAGCCCACATTCAAACAGACATGCACTTTTATTGGTCTGTGGGAGGCGATCTCAAGTAAAGAGTGGACACACTAAAACCAGACAATCTGTTGCTTTCCTGAAGTCAAATTGTATTGTTTTTACTGCGACAGAGACACGAAAGTCAAAGCAGTGCTAAAATCAAACCCAAAATAAAATAGGCATGTACCAAAATGTTTGTCTTGCGATATCTGCCTCAATATAACAATAATAATATTATAACATTAAAAAAGTAATGGCATTATTGGTGAAAGAATAGGCAATTTGGCCTTTTTTGCAACCGATGAACGGACGTTAATATATTTGGAAAGCTGAGGAGCAACGTATACGGCTCTGATAGTGGCAGGGGCCTGTCAATCACAGTAAGCCCGCCCTGAAGCATACCCTGCTTTATGGTCTATTTAACTCTAAATGGACCATCATTTACTAAATGAACATCATGCTGTATTGAATATTTGAAACAAGAGATTGAGACATAAACTCATATTTACTGAGGGAATAAATCAAGAGAGAAGGAGAGTAACTTTCTCATAAACTTCTATACAACCATCGCCCCCTGATGGCCAGTAGAGAGAATGCACGTGTTGATTTCATTCAGATCGACTCATCTGTCCACCTTCATTGCTGCTCAAAACAGGTGACAGTCTTGGTGGAGTCAACTCTGGCACGACTCTTAAATCTTTTCGTCATATTTGAGAGTAAGTCGATCTAGCAATCTAAGGGTTTTGAACTGCGAACAAACTGAAATTGGTCTCTGGGAGATGTATAGTGTTTTTGTTTAACTTTTTCCTGAACAAAATAATGAATCAAGAAAACAACTAGCAGCTTATTAATAATGAAAATAAAAAAAGCTTCACCCCTAGTAATGAAAATACAATATTAGCCATTAAATTATCAATATTCAATATCGACCTCTCTTCCTGTTGTCATTGTTGTGCAAAGTCTTATTTTCATGTTTTACATGTATTTTGGAAAAAATATATCGACAATTACATGTAGTTTCACCGTTCTTTGTCATCCGTGTCATTTATTAAGTGTTGGATTATTTGGGACTTGCTTTGATGTGTATTGGCTGAATGATGAATACAAATCATTCAATGATTAAAACACGTTTGGTGTATTTTACGGGTATATATATATATATATATATATATATATATATATATATATATATATATATTCATATTCATTATTTGAATTCATACATTATATGCATAGCCTAGGGCTCTGATGTAACTGATATCTAGATAGCCTGCTGCGTTAAATAAACACTAGAGTGCACTATATTTGATTTGCTTTTTAATAAACACTCAACCAATCATGGGGAAAAAAGTCTTGAAGACACGTTTGGCACATTTTGATTTTTGCTTTCATACCTTTTATATACAATCTTGAGGTCCCTCCACTCCAGAAAGCTGCACATCTTTGGTTTGCGGGCGAGCACCAACTGCATCAGCTCCCTCACCATCTTCTTCTTGTCGCGCTCAGATGTGGCTGTGTACCACTTCTGCAGTCGCAGCTTCCCCTGCCGGCTGAAAAGCAGCATGAAGCGCATCTGCACGCAGACGACACAATCCAAAAGAAGGGAAAGAACAGAGAGAGTATGATTAAAGACAAAAGTATTTTCTTTTTCAGTGTTCATCGCACTGAAGTGCTGATTATCACCAAGTGTAAACCTGAATCAGAGAGTTGATGAGTAATGAGAGGTGCATCACATCAAGCCAGAGTTAAGGTTTGGGGATATGATGATCCATAACAGCGGTTATGTTGTTGTATTTTCATTTAATATCTTCGGCTGTATTGGACCTTTGCAGGCAGAGTTATAAATAAATGAGCGGGGCTAGCTTAAGGTCATATTGGAACAGTATATAATTCTGCATCAAAACAATTGAGGACCACACATTCTCAAATACTACCTCAAGCCTTTATCTCAACCGCAGAGTCCTTTTACTCTATTTTTTGACATACTAATATTGTTTTCTTTTAATTATTATTTCCAATTAGTGCAACTCCACAGAAGAAAAAACAAAGGTGAACCCACATAAACGGAGAGCTTACTGAACAGGGCCCTATTTCTCATACCTGGCTTACTGAGTTAGCGGGCTAATTATCAGGATAAGATGACGTAGGTCTGGCTTTCTCGGTTTCTCAAAGCAAGCTTAGATTAATCACCATAGAAACACAGCCAAACATTTAAACCTGCTCCCGGGCAGGTTTACTGAAATTCACTGGATAAGCTGGACACTCCCACGGACAAAAAAGGCAGCTCACTTCCTCATTGATGAAGGAGCAATATTAGTTATATTATTTTTGTAGGGAGAGAGTTCTTTCCTTTACATTATCATGACTTCCTGTACGCGGCGATATGGATTTTGCCGGCAAGAAATAATTTATTTACGAGAGCTTCTCGAGCCGCGGACATTGATCACCACAGGCGCAGCTGATCGCCCGTCTCAGACACAGACTATCAGCCGCTGCATGCCGCTGTTCTTAAATTTATTTAGCTCTTAAGAAACTTATGGATGTGTTGAAAGCACTCATAATTATATGACAGTGTTATTAGTACATCATACATATCATTATTGTAGAACATGATTAAGGTGATCGTGATGAGAATACAGAGAATCACACACAATTTATTTTCACTGCTTCAATTGATTGAATTTCTGATTATGAATAATACATACATACTGATCCGCCCATACACATATTCAAACTCCTAGTTATATGGTAATCTACACATACATGTATATACACAATAGTACATGATTCATACAGTACATATATCCTCATAAGTATATATTTATTCGTAAATATAATATGATTGATTTGGGTGATGAAACGCTTCAAATTTGCCGATACATTTTCCCAACACTGACTTTGACATTTAACTTGTCTGATATATTTGTGACGCTTATGTCTCGCAGCGGGCGGTGTTAAAGTTGCGTTCACGGCAACAATGTTGCAAAAACGTTGGAATATTCGCAACGCATTTGCTGTGAATGACTACGGTATTGACTTCCTCATATGCCTTCATGATCATCTCCTGCTTCTCAGTAGATAGATAAAAAGAGGTTCCTCTGAGTTTATTTGCCATTGTACTGTTAGAACATCGTGGTGTCAGTGCTCCATTATTATCCCTTCTGAAGAGGAGCGGGCGCGCGCATTTATCCAGATGACTGACGTCTGGCTAGAATTAACGAGACCGTTTCAGCGCGGATCAGCCGTGAAGAAACCCAGATAGCCTGATGTCAATCATCTCACTAATTTAAGATGGAGATTAGGACATTTGCTTGACTTTGTTTAGCCAGGTACGAGAAACGGGGCCCAGGTACCATGAATATCAACACACACTACAGTAAAGTTCACACAGTCCTCACACAAATCTACTGGAGCACATGAGTCCTCTTTACTTACATCTGCCTGCCACAGTCTTTACCTCTGTATGGTCTACGTGACAAAGAGACGGCGGCGTGGGAGCTGTTGTTCCTGTTTGCTTTACAGCAGTGGTTAGGATGTAGCAAGTTAAATAGTGTGATGAGCCCTCATAGAACACGTCTGTGTGTTCAGTGTAAAGACAACACGGAGTGCGTATCCTGTATTTACATCACCACAGTTGACCACTTGTGGCCATAAAAACAAACTGTGGCAATGTTTTTACATCCGACTGATGACTCAGAAAGCTGACGGCTCGGCACCGAAGCTGAATCCAGGAGGTCCAGATTCAGACATTTAAAAAGGGATCTGCTTCAACAATGCTAAGACACTAAACTGCCTGCTGCTGACGGTCTGAAACTTGGTCTTTTTGGACGGAAAGACAGAATCCATCGAAATCACAAGTAGTGCTATATCTTCTCTGAAAAACATGTATAGCCCAATGTAAATTACATCCACAAAGTTTAACTGAATCTGAATGAAAATATTGTCAAACAATCCGACTTTTCAGTCCCGATGATAATAACTAAACGCGTGATCCGGTACCAGTGTTTAAAAGCTGTATGCTGTGTGTATCACTGTAAGGAAGAGATTTAGGTTACTATTGTATGTGTAAGGTAACATCAGACCTGCTTTCCTAACTTTGTAAAACAAAATGGACAAAATAAAAACATATCAATAAATCATACTGAATTGTTATTTATTATAAAAAAAATAATGAATCATACACCTGCAACTTTGCTTTTTTTTTTTTTAAGAGTTACAATTCCAGCATATAATGTATGTAGTACAAATGTAGAATCGGCCCCATTATCTCCGATACCCGATCCAGCTATTTAGGTATCGGCCCTGTTTCCGATATTTGTATCGATGCATCCCGAAGCAAAAAGTATTAATCTATTTTTTAGATTTGTTGCGTTAGTAATCTGTATATACTGCTGTTATCATCATAACCAGAAACATCTGCATGTACTTGGGTACGCACGCAAGCACATGACATTGTGTCAGTTAGAGGCAAAAGCAAATAAAGTTGTTTGACCATGGGGTGAGAACAATTGTGTAAATTCATTCAACTGACAAAAGAACCAGATGAAGTTCAATTATTCAAGTCTTAGGAGGCAAAGTATCCCGGCATCTTTGACTTGGACTATGATCCTGCAAAGCATACTGCAAGCTTACAACATACACATAACATGTATACGTTGAACAGTAATTACACAAAATATAACGGGGATAAAAATGGCAACCTCATTTTCAGTTTCGGCAACCACAAGAAAAATGATTCAACAGGAAAATAGGACTCTACAAATAAATTTAAAAAAGCTACTGTACATTCGAATCCAATAATCAAGCCATTGCTGTCTATTCAGGCAGTAACAGTCATCTAACTGTCACCTCCATTGTTGACAGCAGCTCTAACCCGGGCCTACACTCATTACCTGCGACGAGGAAGCAATGGCAATTATTAAAATCTATAAATTATCACAGTCAATCATGCTCAACTTTAACATCGCTGAATGTCATTAAGATGCAGCCCGCATTACACGGGCCATGCGCCAATTAAAAACATGAAATGTGTGAGAAAGAAAAGACTATTTCCCACCTTATGCTGTTCTACGGCCTGTTAGCTTGCAGGCTACGCTGACGGGAGCCAGGTGAAGGGAACGCAGGTGGACACTTCCTGAAACCGTACACCTTGCTAGCATTAGCTTAGCACCGAAGCTCTTGCCCTCTCTTTTAGGCGAAGGAGAAGCAGCAACTTACCATTTATTTTGAGTTTATCAAACTACTGGGACGGAACAGACTATAGGACGTCTACGCTGCCTGGTCCACGGAAGCGAATACACCGCAGCTAACGTTGACAGTGCATGTCTGTGCCGGGTACCGTCCTATAGGTAAGTGGGGCTGAGCTGGACCCATTCCCTGCTACAGCGAGCAGTTCCGCCTCTGGTGCGCATGCGCGGTCTTTCCCTGTGTACTTCTGCCCTGAGTTTCGCTTCTCAGGTAACAACTCGGCTTGATGCCAAGAGGACTTTCTTTTTGGGAGAATTCGGTTTTTATATTTTCCGACATTTGTTACTCCCGATTTAGTAGCTTAACCGAACAACTTTGGCAATATATTTGGAAAAATATGTATTACATGTATTCCATTTTATTGTTAGGAGGTTCTTCAAAGTTGTGCAGAAGAACATGCAGAAAAATGTTCAACAAAGTGAGTATTACATATTAGTTACAGAATGTTTTTCCTTAATATGATTGTGAAACAGTCAAGTCACTAAACTGATGAACACGTAGGCCTACTAAACATAATACAACAATATCATTTCAATGTTTGGAATGAATTTGAGTAAACTTGTGAAGGCGTTCATCTCTAACGAACACTCATGTTGAAAAAAGCTAACACTGTTCAGACACGTTCAGAGTCAGTATAGTATGTTTATTACTGTATAGTGTCTGAATAAGAGAGTTAAGGTGTGGACCCATACTCTCTTTAATATTGTGAAATTAGGTGAACATCTGATAGATGTTCACCTTTTTGAACAAATAATGAGGTTTATTTACCTTATCAGAATATAGATTGTGCTGAAAACTTACATCATACTAATGAAGGCCTGGTTGAGTTGACATTTGGCGGTTTGAACACAAGAGGTCAGTGTGGACCTCCCACATGTCTCAACACCACAGGAATAACAGACGGCAGCATTGTAAAAACATAGTATTTTAATAAATATAAATATGGCAAAATACAAATGTAACTCAGCAACAAAATAGGCAATAACAAAAATAGATATTAGAAGTAGCATTTAAAAAAATAGATACAAATACAGCTTTTGGGGGGTGTACTTATGCAGTGCATTGGTGTCTGTTGTATCAGACGACAGTAAACTACTTAATTATTTAACTTTCCTTCATATGTCTTTCTGTCTGGTCAACCACAAACATTCAGAGACATAACTTATTGGCATAAACTCTCAGTCAAATCCTGTTTTTATTGTCGGTGTTAAGCACGTTTTAAATAAAGCTGTCAGTGAATCAGTCTGTCGAGTCAAAATAAGTCGTGACCCTGTACAGCGGATCATGTGTGTGGTCATCTCGTGTGTGGTCATCATGTGGAGCATGAGCAGCAGTAGTCAGACACAGTGGAACGGAGTCCTCACAGTGGGTTACTGTTGTTGAGGCTGGTTGAACTGACCCATGAACAGAACAGCACCTGAACACAGGAAGTAGAACATTAGACATACCATACAGTGGCGTTCTAAAATGGGATTTAAATGAAACGGACCAGGAGTGTTACCTGTTTGTTTGTGCTGGATGAGGAAGAGGAAGGGCCGGTCCAGAGTAATCTCCTCCACTGCCATGCGAGAAAACATCACGGCAGCTAACGCAGGGAGGGGAGGAATGAATATGGTCAGTTTGTTATAACTTGATTAAACACTAAATAATTTGTAATATATGTGCATAATATTATCTGAAATAATAAAAGTCATGAGACTATATTTTGATGCAGTGCCCTTTACAAGACAATGCCATTTCATACTACTGTGTATGTTCTCAGACCATTTTGCACCAAGCATTACTACAGATCGGACAAGGCTGTGGTAGCAACCTGTCAATCGCAACGTAGCCCCGCCCAAAAGCATACCCTGCGTTATGGTCTGTTTGACTCTAAATGGACCATCATTTACGAAATGAAGATCATGCTGTATTGAAGAAGACTTGAAACTAGAGATTGAGACATAAACTCATGTTTACTTAGGGAATAAATCATTCACTATTAGGCCTACCTGTTGCTGCTGCTCCCTTGGTTCCCAGCTCATTCACCTCGATCTTCACTCTCTGCAGAACCTTCGACACGCACAGCCTCTCGTCAGCTGGAGGGCAGAAACACACACAGGTTGGATACACATTTCATCTGAAGTCACAATACCCGCTGTTGCAGCGAAGTCCCTGACTAACTAACTACCTAACATGGTCTTTTACTGGAATAGGCGGTTAACTTACTGGTGATGCGTGTGAAGTCGGCAGTAGCCAGGTTGAACATGTCTCCCAGACCCATGTTAAGCAGAGCGGTCTTCAAATTCACCTCAGTGTTCAGACTGAACCTGCAAAAAAAAACACACACAAACTCTCAGTTTTCATCCTGGTTGCCCCGTTGCTTAGTCCATTAGAAAAGTAATTTTAAAATCAGTTTATGTAACAACCCATAGATGCCTGACTCTTTCTCACCTGGGCATGGCCAGCTGCCGCTTGACATTCCTCAGCTCCGTTCTCCACTGCTTAATCCTCTGGCTGCTCAAATCAGAACTGAGCGCGCTCAGTGGAACCTCAGGCTCAAAGGGCGATACCAGGAGCATGCTCAGTGAGTCACCCTGGTACGGTACCTCAATGACATCGTAGTCCACCCCGTCGGCAGTCACAAACTCCCCTGTTGATTAAAGTGAGGGAGATCGATGTGAGTTTCTTAGCAGCGCATAGCTCGCCATCATCCACGTTCAGATCCTGGGTCAGTGTGTTTGACCTACCATAGTTGTAGCGGTTGGTGAGTCTCATCATGTGCACGGGCACGCTGCTGCCGTTGGCGCAGTGGAACATCCTCTCCTGGGTCATCTTGGCGTCAAAGGGCACCTTCCAGAGGCCCTGGAAGTGGAGGGCATTGAGGATGACCAGGCGGGTCTCATCGCTCAGAGATCCAGATGCAAGGAACTCAGGGATGGCACCTGCGGACGAAAAGACACCAAAGAGGTCAAGACGGATCCAAAACATGTCTCGAGCAAAGAAAGTAGCTCCACTTGGAACCAAATTGCAGAGGGCTCCTGCAGATGTTAAGCAGCTGGTACCTGCTGTGTGGTCTGAGACCCATGAGTTTATTATGCTGACTGCCTGGTCTGGCTTGGTGAAGTCCACCTGGTTGGGGTGGGACTGGAAGGCCTTGGCCAGGGCCCGGCGGTACCCCTTCTCCAGGCTCATCTTCCTCTCCACCATGACCCCGCTGGCCGTCTCCACCCCGTCCTCACTGGACAGGTCCCGCTGCAAGAGGCGCTGCTGCCGAGACATCCCTCGCTCTGCAAAAGAAGTTTGACGATTACACCAATAATACATGATTATATACTCACATGTCATTCTTCTGTTGCTTGGTGTTGCATTATCCCTTTTTCCTGGCAGAACCCTGAATGTTTAAATGTGTGCACCACCCACCTTGCAGAGAAAAGCCCATGGCAGCAGTTAAGGCCTTGCGGGTGCTTCCAGATGCGCCGAGCTGAGCCATGGCCAGGACAGAGGACACGCCGTACGGGGACAAGGCCACGTTCTGGTCCACAGAGTCCCGGGCCAGCTGCGAGAAGACCTTTAGGCCAAAGTCTGTCTGTCTGTCCTGCAGAGAGCCCATTGCTGCTCCGCTCAGAGCCAGCAACAGGGAGATGTACACACAGAGCATCCTGGGAGAGAAAGGACAGGCGTGAGTTTGAATTTGCACACTTGAGTTTGACGCCTAAGAGGTGGAGGTGGAACCTTCTGTTTTGTTAATATTTCTAAACATGTCTTTCTCAAACAACTTGTGCCGTATTGATGCACATTAAGTGTTGCCAAATGTGTTCTATAGAGGTACTGATGGGAAACAATGCGCCCCACATTAGTTTGTGAGTTGTATTAAGGAGAAACAGTTGGATTGCTCAACGCCTGCAGAGAGACTCTACGGCTTGCAGATGTTTTCAATCAAACTTTAAGGTAATGATGCAAGAGCCTGAGACACTTTCGTTTTTGTTGTTTCTTTCCTACAATTAAGGTGTGTGTGTGTATGTGTATGTGTGTGTGTGTGTGTGTGTGTGTGTGTGTGTGTGTGTGTGTGTGTGTGTGTGTGTGTGTGTGTGTGTGTGTGTGTGTGTGTGTGTGTGTGTGTGACTCATGCTGGATGTGTATGCATTCACATCAGTGTGTCAACTGGAAAGTCTGTGTGTGTCGGTAACATTGGTTTTCCACTGCACACATCAATAGTGTAGACTGTGAGTATACAGCATACTTTACATACTGTGGCCGCTGAGGTCACAGGTCGGCCTTTGTTTGTCAAGTCCAGCTCAAAAACTGTGTTTACTTGATGGGAGGCATCCCAGGTGAATAGGATAAATATTTGAACTAATAGATATCACCATGGAACTTGCCCTGTTAATTTCTTACATTAAGATTTTTTTATATTAATATTACAAGTCTTCTGAAAATGGTTGTTGACATATTAGAGTCATAGGCGTTTACAGAGGGAATCGGATAGCTCTTTGTATCACTCCATAAATCAGAAAATACTGTCAACAGCCATATAAATCTATGTTTTTAGGAATATAAATGTCAGGTTATGAATGATATATGAACAACTCCTCAGTAAAAATATTCAGAATGTAGCTAGGAATGAAATTGGAAAGTGTGGTTTATGTAAGTGCTCCTGAAGTTGATACTTTTAAACTACGTGCGAATAGAGTGGAGAAATGATCTAGTTTTCTGAAATGGTACGTTAAATATGCAAAGAGGCCTTCCCTTTCGGTGAATTTAAGAGAAATTATCAGACGCAAATAGACAAAGTAGTAAAAGAAACAACTAAATGTGTATTTTACACTATAGTCTGAAAGAAGACATGGAAGTTAAATAGCCCAAAACTGACCAGTGTATTAAAAACAATGTTACTTTGCACCATTGCTGGAATTAAACCTGGTATTAAACAAATATAAATAATTTATGGGTATGACAATGACTATAACTCCACCACCTCAGACGAGACAGTGACAAAAGTCCTAAGTATCTTTTCTGGGAATCTGGGAAGTCTCATCAAACCAAGGAGATATGACCACACTATTGGTGCATTCTTTTGCATGCCATACTACTGTCACAAAAAGACAGACAGGGATTCAGTGATGACAGTATTCCCTGAGATTTGTGTGATTCTGTTAATTAAGCTCCCCAATGTGACAAAATAACTGTATTCTTTTTAACTTAGCTTTATAAATCTAACTTCAAAAGCTCTAAATG
This sequence comes from Taurulus bubalis, assembly GCF_910589615.1. Taxonomy (NCBI): domain Eukaryota; kingdom Metazoa; phylum Chordata; class Actinopteri; order Perciformes; family Cottidae; genus Taurulus; species Taurulus bubalis. Next base: position 14,245,402 of record NC_136591.1, on the reverse strand, counting down.
TTTAGTCTAGTTGTAGTTCTTCTTACCTTTTGGTTGAAATGTTTCAAATGTAGCAGGTCTGTGTGGTTTCAGCGTCTGTCTGCTGCTCCGGCTGCTCGAGTCTGAATGACTGAAAGACTTTCTCTCTCTTTATATAGTAGAGCTGCATGTGTGAACCCTGCTCCCGCCTCCGCGCACACACACAGAAGTCATTAGAGAGGATGATGTCATCTGACGCCGTCTGGACAGGCTTCCTTTTCATGAACTCATGCATCCCCTCTCTCCCTGTCTCTCTCTCCTCCCGTCTCACTCACCGCTCCGTCTGTCTGTCTGTTGCCCCGAAGCATGACAGAGCATATGGAAAGTCACTTAGCTATTTTCACTGTGTCAGTCAAACACACACACACACACACACACACACACACACACACACACACACACACACACACACACACACACACACACAGGTAATCCGCCAGTAGAGGCAGTGGATGTCATGTTTCCTTATGTTGGATTTTGTCGTAAATAGAAGTATTTTTTTCCATCTTGATCATCAGTTGGGATTCCAAGGTTTTTCAACACTTTGTCCAAAAAACGAATGGCCAGATATAACACGCCAGTGAAACACATCACAAACAAAATACTAGTGAAAATATACTCTGCTGTTTGCCACATTATCGTGCAGAGGACAACAATCAAGTAAAACAAAACCACCATGTCATGATTTTAGAGACACAGGTTTTATACATTTGATGCTCACTAAATGAAAAGATGCTATTTTTTTTAAATGTATGTTCTTTATGTTATACTAATTAACTTTTTTAATTATTACGAAGTTGCTCCTACCTTCACATTATACTGCATTACTAGTGTATATAGGATGCAAAACGTGTCCAGATTGTTCCAGATTTAGATTAATTCATAAATTAACATAATAAATTATGCCAATTTTAGAACGTTTTATTTGTTAAAGTTGTTGCATGGCTGTATGTTTTTCGACATTAACATTTGACAATATTTTTCTGTGGTATTAAAAAACGGCGTTTGAAGATAAAAGTAAGCCAACAAAAAAGTATTAGTTTGCTTCTGGTATGAAAACTTAGACATCTAAAGTTTTGAACATTTTCACATCTAAAGCAACTTCAGCTGTTTCGGTTTTGCAGATTTAAACCAGCTGTGCTCAGCTAACTTGTGCAAGACCTCAGTGGGTATGCACCAGTATCCAGTAGTACTGGTCGGGGGTTACAACTACTCAGGCATCATGTCATGGATGGAATTTATCGTCACTGATTGATATTAAGACAAATCATCTAAAACCAGTTATTTAAAGGTATCAGGATACTCAGCACAGTCTGACCTGATTTTGATGTTTTTTTTAGATTCATTACTGAACACCCTTGCTTCCATCTGTACCGCCAAGCACAGCGGTTAAAGGTACTTAGCGGGACTTTAACATTAGTTTATCTTTTCATACAGTCACTCTACTGACTCTCACTTTAGGGGGGGGTGACACATTAAAACACCAAATTTGGTCGTGGCTTCCAGCATTCCTCATCCCGCTAGTCACCAAACATCTGGTAGACATACAGAGAATGGGAATCAACACACTGTTTCCAAATTTATCCGGAATGAGAGCCACAGAAAATAAATCGTAATTGAAGCCACTTTTTCTCGTAGAAGCTGACAAGCAAAGCCAATTTGCTCTCCGTGTCTCACACAACTTGAATGCTACCGAGTGCTTGATGTCTAATTTTTGAGGTTTTCCTTCAGTGAAAAAAGAGCAAATTAATGTGTCCAGAAGGTGTTTAGGCATGGGACATACTAAACCATAAGAGGAGTAAAAGGCGCAGGGGCAACCACATTACAAGCGGACATGTTTTCTCACTTCTCTCCAGCGGTACAGCCTCTAATGATGAAAACCGTTTTGGGGTTTTATTCGTCCAGATTTTGAGCTATCTGTCTCAGGGATTTATTTCTGCAACATCTGTGCTTGATCAGTTATGGGCAATGGAGAGCAAGGGAAATATGGTGTTTATGTTTTTTTTTTTAAAGCAAACATTGTTAGATTGAGAGGGAATTGGAGATTGGACAATTTCTGGGGATTCTGGGTTGGATGGAGCATTGTAGGATATCACGCTGTTGTCATTCACTGTTCATACTTAGAACTAATAAAGGTAATGCACTGTAATTCATTTGACCCTTGATAGCATGAGCCAGACCGTACAGGAAGTCAGATGACGGGTTATAAGAGGTTGTGGTGGATGGATGAGTCCAACAAATAAAGTACTTTCACCCAGGAGACTGGTGATGGTTTCGGAATAATGCAGAGAATTGGAGAAGAATTAGATGCAAATATCATGTCAGATTTGAAGGCTTTTTATATCTCAAACGGATTGAAAAGCATGTGACTGCTGAAATGGAGCCAAAAAAATCTCCCAGATCCCCTTAAGGTTTGGGCCGAGCCCCGAATGTCTACAAATGTCAACAAACCCAGACTATAAACTGAGACGACAAGGTTTAGGAACGAGACTGCTTTGATGTCATTGTCATCTGCCTTTTATCTTTCTGCATGCCAAGACAGCTATGTGAGGGACATTTATGGGCCCATTTACACTGTATTGTATGAAAGACGGGCGGTTCTAGTTCTCTCTTTGTTTTGTGTCTTGGGGTTGTTGCACTTTAATTGCCTTGTTAAATCACAGTTTACAGCTAATTTACTATCGTACCTAAAGAGCTGCAGTTACCACTAAATCATTTTGAGAAAAATGTGAGCGTGTGACAAACACATGCAACCACCCAAATGAGAGAATAATAGCTGTGAGCGACGTGTCGATACAGCCTCATGAGTCATTCAAGGAGACTTTTGCTTCCCCTCTGTTGTTACTGCATATGTCATCCCATTGTTTGTTTAGACTGTGTTGCCAAAAATACACAGAATGCATCAGCACATCTCTGTACTTTAACTTGGTATAACCCTCATAACCCTTGAGGATGTGGTTCATTCCATATACGGCTGTGAATGGAAATTTGGCGTGTACTACCCACCCAGTTCTCTGGCTTCAGGAACATGGGATTTAGCTGTTGCCAAGACAAAACACAACATCACACCCACTTGGTAGTCATTAAATCCCAAAAGATAAAACTAGTTGTTACTTGACTAGTATAATATATGTGGGCAATCAATGATAAATAAGAACTACCTTCACATATGCAATTGTTTTGTATGCTACGCTACTTAATGACTTCATTATTGCTTAAAATATAATGTATGAATGCCTTATATATCAGGTAGAAGACTTTTCTTTTGTTGCCATTGCTGGAATGTCTTATTGAGTATTGTGTATACGTGAATAGAAACAGAACACCTAATCCAATTACCCAGTCTTCAGAAAAAATTTGGGATTGTATGTTTTCCGCAAACCACAGAATATGTTGAACGGGGACGTTTCTGAACCAAAAATATGTTTCAAATCCGCCTCAAATCACACTTGCAGAAACGCACTATGCCACACCTTGTGTGTTGGTTAGCTTTAGATCACAAATCTATTGATAAGAGGAGAAAAACTACCAGCAACATGTAACGACTCAAACAGCGATTCCCTGGATAAAAGCCATATTTTATTGTATTATACTGTTCGATACCACAGAACTTTCCATAGCGGTTGCTCCACATGTTACATCACTTGCTCTACCCGTCGCTCGTTGTAATTCCCTGACCGGATGCAAAAACAAACACATTCAAAAACTTACACGGCCAAAACATTTTCTTGGCCTCCGTGCTGTAGCCACTCACTATATTTAACTCTCATGTACAAAAAAATGTGGACTGATTGCAGGAAGAGAAAACATTTGGCCCATATGTAACCACAGCCACCGAGTTAGCAGTTGTCATAGAAGCTAAACCAACCAAATGTGCTGAAGTAAAAGTTCCCCCGCATTATTGGAAAACTTCTTGCGAAAAACTTCTCATGAAGCAACTGTGGTTTTATAGTATACTTTTGTGTATATTTCTTCACGGTAAAAAAGACATATACGTATGTTGCAGCGGAAACGAGTGAAGAAATAATGAAAGGGCAGCGAGCACATGATGTGAGTAAGAGGAGAGGGAATCCCCTGTTTCCCTAGTTGACCTTTTAGCCTTAAGGTTTTGACTGTCTGACACTGAACACAATTATTACATATTGTGTATTTAAGTGTTGCACCTGAAAGATGCACCTTAAAAAAAGATGCACTTGAAAAAATAAGAAAAATATACACTGAAACATAAACAGAAAAAAGACAACATGTGTCTCATTGGACTAGTCTAAACTGTTGAGTTTTGATTTGTCTCAGCAATAAGATATTTAATTGCTGAAGTCTCGTCTTGCAAACATGTCACGTTTTACAAATAACATGGAAACAACATCAGATAAAAACTGCAAACACGGGAGTCTGACACTATTTGTTGGTCATGTGTTTCTGGGTCATTTGGGTGGATGTTCCACCCAAATGGGTGGAAGTTTCTCGGTTGTATGTAAAAAAAAGTAATAGTCAGCTATAAGAGATTGCTGCAATGCGAGACCTAGGAGCTAATGCAAATCAGAACTCACCAGTTCAGACTGGTCTGATGACACACTTGTCACATGTTGTCTTTTTTCTGTTTTGGTGTATATTTTCAGTGTGTTATAGTCAGGTTAGCGGAATGGGTTCCCTCTCCTTCTACTTCCATGAGCTCCGTGCCATTTCCTTACTTCAACTTCCAGAACCATATTTTCTCTACAACGGTGATAGACACATACAGTATATGTGTCTATCACCGTTCTCTATATTTAAAAAATCTAAATATAGAGAAAGTTGAAAGTGAAAACTCGTGATTTTAAGAAGTTAAATTACGAATGGGAGAATGTAGTGAAACATAGTCCTTGTAGAACTGAATGTAGATACTTTTCCAGCAAGGTGGATGATGAATTATGATTGAAAATGATATTCCATTCCATTCTCCAAACCGCTTATCCTATTTAGGGTCGCGGGCAACGGGCAATTTTTATAGCCTCTAATTAACCTAAGCGGAGGAAGCTGGAGAACCTGGAGGGAACCCATGTTATCACAGGGAGAACGTGCAAACTCCACACAGAAGGACCGCTCGGGATCAGGAATCGAACCCTGACCCCTCTTGTGAGGTGACAGTGCTAGCCACTACCCCACCGTGCAGCACTGGAAAATATATTAAAAATTTAATGACAAATAAGTAACATTTTAGAGCCTTTGAAAATGTATTTTGTAATTCTAATTAAAAATAATATTCTTTTGTAATATTTATCAATAATATAGTGCGACCAAATTTTACACTGGCATATGGAGTGATAATTCTATAAGTTCTTTAGAAATAGCTTTTGTGTTGATTTCGGCGGTCCCTGTGGAGGAAAGCACCAGAATCCCTTTAGTAAACTTCTCAGTTTACTGCAACAGGGTCTGAGAGTCTGACCGCCATGGTCCTGGTTCGGACTCTCTTCCCTGCGGTGGGCCCAACAAAACAGCCTTGGCCTCCAGCAGCGAGGTGTCAATGTTGGCTCCCAACAGGGACAAGCGGAGCAGTGAGGTAAAACACTGCTCCTGGAGCTAGAAGTTCACCAAATCATTAGGATTCATCCTCTGAGGAACATGAATGTATGTACAAAAGTAATGGCGATCCATCCAATAATTGCTGAGAAATTACAATATGGGCCATTTGGTCACTTTCACAAATGTTATAAATGTAACCTGAGAGTGCATCCACAATAAGGTGGTTCAATTTGTCAATGCATCTTTTTCTCACCATTTTAGCCTTAAGAAGCAGACGTTTAACAGAAACAGAACCAGTCCAGGTTTTGACATATCACATCAGACGACAGCACATGCCTCTTAGGAGTAAAACAGGAAGTGAATCAAGGGGCCGAGATAGTCACTTCCTGACATCCCAGCAGAGACTGAGAACGAAGGTTATCTTATTTGTTTTGGACATTCTTTGGAGTGTGGTATGTTGGAAAACATTGAAAAGAATGGTATTGTGGTCGTAGGTGAAGCGCAGGATCGGACTCAAGTCTAGGTGCCAGCACGTAGAAGGTTTTCTTCCGGGTAGGGTAGCCGATGAGGTATTGCATTGCGTGTATTTCATTGGTTTGGGCACCACTTCATCCATAGTGCATGTTTGCTGTGTTTTCTTGTTCAATATAAGGGCATGCTGGTCATTATCGTTTTGCGACAATGCCGTCAGTGGAACACACTGATGAGTAATGAATGAAGTACCCCATTGGTATTGGTGTCACTTAAAGGACTGACTACCAGACCAATCAGTGATCATGTATCTCCAATTTTCTAAACCTTCTTTTAGTCTTTACTAGTTCTTGTGGTATGTCCAAAGGAACACAGTCATCATAGACAGCATTCCTATTAAAAGAAGAAAGGGAAGTTCAAGTGGGCTGTGTGTTGTTGATAACAACACAGTCGTGAGGGGGAAAGCTGCTGCTGTGACCGGTAAATGCATCATCTCACAGTAAAATATTTTGTTGAAATGACACATTCATTCTTGATAACAGCGACAGATGCTTTCCATGACAAAGAATGACCTGAGCGAACTGGAGCATTATTCATGCTGCTGAGTTCACCCCAACAGCCCACTGTGTGGCAAGAGTTTCCAAATTATGAAAGTTTATCACTCTTAATAGAAAGTGAAACTACAAAAACATTCAATTTGTGAATTGAAATGGAATCAAATCAAACATTTTTTTGTCATAATCAAAACAAAACTGAAGTATTAACCAAATTAATAAAACAAATATTAACTTAAATGATTAAAATTGGCTAAAACAAACAAAAATAGATTTGACATTGTTATAATACATGCCAAAATAGTAAATGACCCCTGCACCAACTAAGGAAAACTAATGTAGATGTATTTACAGCTGACCAGCTCTATATTAAGAGAATATATCATACTCATGAACCTATTGTATTTGTTATAATGCCCTATAAACATATCTGTCACAGACTTTCAAAACTAGATTGGGCATATGTGATACAATATTTCTTCCTCCTCTCTGACATTCATCCAACTGGTGGCGCCATAGGCGACACTTTCAGGCTGGCCGAGACCATAGTTTACTTTGACCAGCCAATGGTCTCACATGCAGCTCCCCACTGAGTGACAGGCTTTTCACAATGCATTTATCCTTAGGCTATTTCCTGAAATACATTGTTGTTTTGATGATTTATGGACAGACGATAGCCATGTATTGTATGTATTCTGAAACTAAGCCAGTCTATGATAAGGCCACGTGTATCTCATGCTAAATCCTACATCCTTGACAGGATTCTCCACCTGTTGAATATCCCTCTGAACTCTTATAATTATTAGGAGGCATTAATGCAGAGTTTTCATCTTCAGATTTGGCCCCCCGTTTTGTTCACACTTATTGTAACTCATATTTTGTCATGCAGGTGCAACGTGAGCTGCCATTTCAGCATGAAAAGTAAGTGCTGCAGCTGAAATGTTGATCCAGTTAAGAAGTAGTCTGATCCTTTACATCAGTAAAAGTACTAATACCACACATTAAAAATACTCCCGACTTGGAAACATCTGTGTCACGGAAGCGTAGCACCCACCCACAGCTCCCCCTCAGCTAAACACGGTTAGCCCCATCAGCACTGTTAACATACGTTGCACCTGTTAGCACAGTTAGCTTCGAGCTGCCAGCTCAGCCGTCCTAGTGTTGAGAGCCGTGTGGAGGCAATAGATATGCTCCGAAACATTGTAACTGTTGTCAGCAAAAGTACAAATTATAATTTTTCCTGTCAGTGTTTTATTATGATATATGATGTTTCTGATTTTGGCTTTGCGGCGATGTATTTTCCAGCTGATCCAAGAGGCTTTTTAATTAGTTTATTTAACTTGAGACGTTGGAGAATTCAACTAATAAAGGAGCACTTCATCCTGTCAGAATTCCTAACTTTATTACATAATCTTTCCCTTGCTCTGAGCAGAACCATGCTGGAAGACGGCCGTGTGTAAGCAACAGAATGTACCGTACGATCTCTTATGGTGAACCACAAAGTAGGAGTTGAAAGGAAAGAGGAATGGAAACTCTACTGTTTGGCCTGTGTTAACCTGCATGTGGTTAGAGTGAGTAAGTGGGTGAGGTTATGGTGAACCAGACCAAAAGTACAGACAGAAAATTGGCACATGCATTTGTGAACACACTTGCATTAATCGAGACATGCACACTTACATAACCTGGCCAGTTCTTGCTGACCCCCCCCCCCCCCCCATAAAACCAGACAAAACACAAAGAGTTCGAAACTCCTCCCGTACCTGCCCCATAACAAGCATACATCTAGATAAGGCCTGTAGTGATTTCACAGATAACACACACTGGACTTGGCATCTTGGCCCCGATCTGGACTTGGCCTAGATCCACACAGCCCTTCCTTGGATTGCCATGGTGTATGCACAAAACAAGCAGCACAAACATTTCCAGGAACCATTTGAGCATGTGCAAGTGATGGAGAATGTGAACATAAATGCACTAAAGGAAGTTGTATTTCTTGGGTTGGGTAGTTTGGGCACGGAGACCAAGTCCCGGGGCCCTGTGTTTGTGTCCCTTGTGAAACCAAAAGTCAGTTCTTTTGACCTAAACCATTCAATATTTGAAAATTAACCCTGACAAGACTGAACTCCTTTTCCTTCCGCTCTCACTCAGAAGGCGGCACAGGTTCTCGTCCAGGCTCTGATCATCTCGCGCCTTGACTACTATAACTCCCTCCTGGCAGGCCCACCTGCTAATGCCATTCAACCTTTACAGATCATCCAGAATGCAGCAGCTTGACTTGTCTTTAACCTCCCGAAATTCACCCACACTACCCCGCTCCTCTGCGCCCTTCACTGGTTCCCAGTGGCTGCCTGCATCCGCTTCAAAACATTGGTACTTGCGTACCGTGCTACGAGCAGATCGGGTCCAATCTACATCCAGGACATGGTAAAATTGTACATCCCAGCTTGTTTGCTCCACTCGGCTTCTGCCAATCGGCTTGTATCTCCGTCACTGCGTGCTAAACACTCAACAAAGTCACGACTATTTGTTGTCCTGGCTCCTCAATGGTGGAATGAGCTCCCCATTGACATCAGGACAGCAGAAAGTCTTTACATCTTCCGTCGCAAACTACATTTTTCTTATTCTTGGTTGAATGCACTTATTCTTGTTGTTCTGAGGTTTGCACTCATGGTTGAATTCACTCCCCATTCATATCAGGACAGCAGAAAGTTGCTTTGGATAAAAGCGTCAGCTAAATGAAATGTAATGTGATAATGTGTAAAAGATTTAAGATCTAGACCCAAAGACCAATGGTTCTGTTGAGGAGGCCTCTGTTTGGTCTTTTCTCTCCTCACCGTTGGTTTTCCCACAAAGCAGAAATGCTTTCAATATAAATCAATGTATCGCACACCATGTGCTCACTTACCTCCACCCCACCCTTTCCTCCCTACCTGCAAAAGAGAGTGACTCACCGTCTGTTTTCACCACATTTTCACCACCCATGAGTCTGTTTTTCAGCCCAGCACCCTCATCTCCCGTAACTTTGATAACATGGTCTTGCAAAAAGACAAAACAAATAGTCTGGAGCTCTTGGACCCAGTGGGCCCAGGTAAACAAACATACAAGTACATCCGTATTACGTAAGAGAACTTTCCACTGAAGACGCTTATTCATTCACCTCTAACCCAACCCTATTCCTCACCTAATGACACATCTAACCCTAACCACAGGAGGGGGAAAGGGCACTTTATTAAATGGTCTCAGTATGTAATTAAGGGCATCATTTCAATGAACCAAATCACATGAAAAAAGTGCAGTTAATGATTTAATGTGAAGTGCTAAAGAGCTTGGTCATGGAGTGGATGTGTTTGTGGTTGGAGGTACAGAAATACAGAAATACAGACAGATGACAAATCAAAAGACAAAGTCTGAAGTGTGTTTGTAACATGTCGGTCATGTTGGCTCATATCTATATCTTAATCTGAAGGTGTTGGCTAATTTGTGGTCATTGCTCAGACATGTTATTTTATCAAACAAATGTATTACCAGGCACAATTGAAATGGGACATTTTCTTTTTTTTTTTCCACAGAGAACCAACTTCCAACATTACAAAGATGTCAGATTCATATTTTTTGATATCCACCTCCCCTCTCACATTAAGGAACCAGGAGATGTGGTTATAACTGAGTCAAACAATGTGTCTGTGTATATGTTTGTGTTTACACAAGTGCACACTGGAAGTTAAAAGCCGTTGGATGAGCAGCATTCTCCCAAAAGATACTCCCTCATTTGGCTTATTTATTTTTCGTCACTGACTCCACCTTCGAGCTCCACCACAGCACGGCTGCTGCTGTTGTGTCTCCCGGTGACTCGTAACAGTGTTACATAAGTGGACCTGATTAGACAAAAGACTCTCTAGCTCAGGGGTCTCAAACTCAATTCGGCTTGGGGCCACCGTTGGTATTGTGATCTCATCGGAGGGCCACACAGAAAGCGCAATATTTGTTTTGTGTAGATTTATTTTTATTTGGAAATGTCGGTAGACACATAACATGACAAACATGCATTTCAACTGACACTTCCATCTTTTTCTTGACATATACAAACATACAACATACCCACCCCACCCACCCCTCCCACTGTACACCCACCTAGAGTATAGGAAAATAAATACATAAAAATAAATAAAAAGAGGTCACCTCATTTCACCTCATTTCACCGAGCCAGACGTCTGCACACATACACGCACCTAAACACACATATCTCTGGTACATCTGAACGTACACACACCTGCTTCACTCTGCACATCAAACAGTCATCACATCACACAATCATTCCCACAAACTGGTTGGCAGCAGTTCTGGCCAGTAGGCAGAAACCAGAGCGCCCAAATTATCGCCTATCCAACAATCAGATTGAACATGAATAAAAGAAAAAAAAAAAATATATATTTTTTTTCTTTATAAAATATATATTTTTTTTTACATTCAAAACATATTTTCGTCATAAAAAAGGCAACCAGCAGTTTCTATATATTTTTATAATAGTTGTTAACAGTGCAAATATATTTTATTTTTTTAAATAACTTATTGAAACTGCACCGAACCAACAAATGCAAAACCTGAATACATTTGTACTTTATTCTATTTCTTGCCAGACACCTGGCAGCGCTTCTGCTCACACAGCTGAGCCACATTGACCCTAAACCAGATCACATTGACCCTGAACCAGGTCACAGTGAAACCCTGAACCAGGTCACAGTGAAACCCTGATCCAGGTCACAGTGAAACCCTGATCCAGGTCACAGTGAAACCCTGATCCAGGTCACAGTGAAACCCTGATCCAGGTCACAGTGAAACCCTGATCCAGGTCACAGTGAAACCCTGATCCAGGTCATAGTGAAACCCTGACCCAGGTCACAGTAAAAACCTTGAGTACATCACTAAGCCTGGACCTGTACTTGCATTTATTAAAGTTCATAGTCGAGAAAGTTTTCTCACAGATATGTGCTTCCAAAAAGGTACATTACCCGACTGATCATTTTTGTCTGCTCAGGGAAGGATGGAGGCAATTCTCTCATAAATGGTCCAGTCATGTCTGGTTTTCCTTGTGCCTCTGAATTTAGCTTTTAGATCACTGTTGCAAGTCAATAAGTTCCATTTGCAACATACTCGGGACTAAGAAATGACTTCATACTCCAGATCATGCTTCATGGGGTGTGTGCACATGAAACATTAATATTACAACAGTTTTTGTTTTCAAACAAAATATTTACTATATATTTGAGTCAAAATATGTTTTATAGAAAAACAAACTATTTACAATGTTTACACAATGTGCATGTTTCAGTTTAATTTTTTCAAGAACAGTTTTCAGAACAAGAACAACATATGTACTCTGTATCTATGTGTGTACTATGCACTCTGTATGTGTGTATGTGTGTACTGTGTACTCTTTACCAGCGCATGGTCGTGTGTCGAGTAGCAACAGCTGAGCGGAGCAGAGCTGCCATCTCTCTGTGGACAGTGTTAATTGTTTTAGTACACTGCAAGTGTGTTGTTTGTCTGAATAAAAACCAGTGAATCTTTGCAGCGTATGTGGGTGGGTAGGTCGTTAGGGATTTCCTGAGTGTTCATTGGGTAGTTTCACACACAAATATACGAATATCTTTACACTGCTTAAATACTTCAACAAACCGCTTATAAAAACAGAAACAGATCAGTCAGTTCTGATGGGGTTTTGTTTTGTTCACTTTAAGCTCCGTTAGCTGCTAGCTCCGTTAGCTGTTAGCTCCGTTAGCTGTTAGCTCTGTTAGCTGTTAGTTCTGTTCACTGTTAGATCTGTTCGCTGGTAGATCCGTTCGCTGTTAGCTCCGTTAGCTGTTAGCTCTGTTCGCTGTTAGCTTTGTTAGCTGTTAGCTCTGTTTGCGTGCCATATTAGTCAGTAGTCAAAAACTATTAAGCTGATGTGTCCAGCAGTATGCACGGGTTTACCTTTGGGGTGACTGTGGCTCAGTGGGGAGCATGGTCATCCTTCAATCAGAGAAGCGGCAGTGCAAATTTAGATTTTTTTTTAGAACCAGAATTTATCTCAGAGTAGGAAAAAGATCTCTTAGAACACCACTTTTGGGGCATCATGTAGAGGAACAATGTGGAAAATACACTTTTTTGGAGGCACCAAACTGAATATTATTGAATATTCCAACTGGACCATAGCTTAACTTTGAATTACATGTTTATGAAAAATGTAATACAAATACAAAACCATAAACGCCACAGACTTGCATACGCCTCCCGGCAGTGACTCACTCCTCACAGGACCATGACCAACATGCCCCTTCACCCTCAGTCAGCTTTCCCCCGCTGGGTTTCCCATCTCCCCCTGCGCACCGACCGCTGAAGGTTCAACCCCTCCAGAGTTGTCATTGCAAGTCGAGGCTCGACCCAGAGCACATTCTTCCACTCGCTCCATTCACAGTTTGGCTCGACAAAAACGCTGCACACTTCCAGTAAAGTGATAGCTTTACGACAATCACGAAAGAGCAGTGGACAGCGACTCGGAACAAAAGGGGCACAGATTCGGCTGCTGCTGGTTGTAGGATATGTGTTAGCATCGTCACTCAGGGGCATGCTCGTTCCCCCAAGGCCTGACGTGGAAAAACTGTGTGGAGCTGCATTTATTTTTAAAATCTTACTCATTTTTTCCCATGCAGGGCTTTTCTTTAGGAGGATCCCTCTGTGACCTTATAACCACTTCCTGCTCCCTTGACGATCCATATGAGCAACACACGGACAGACAAAGAGAAGGAAGAGATGAGGGGGGAAAAAGTATGTGAAGCACCAGAAATCAAATCCAGCTGTGTGTGTGTGTGTGTGTGTGTGTGTGTGTGTGTGTGTGTGTGTGTGTGTGTGTGTGTGTGTGTGTGTGTGTGTGTGTGCGTGCGTGTGTGTTTGTGTGGTGTGTGTCCGCCCTCCCCTCTTCATTCTACTGTCAGCGACTGGACGACAAACATTACGAGTATATTAATATGTAATATGGACTTCATTATACATCTAATATACTAATATGAAGCCTCTGTCAAAATAACAAAACATATTTCCTTTAACTACTTTAGAGAAACAGAATTCAAAAACGTTTTTGAAGTCATGCTTTCAGTTAAAGCTGCGATGAGGATGTTCGCTCAGGTCGGTGGACGGAGCTTGGTTTTGGCTCACAAACTTTTAAATTTTACAGTGAAACAGTAACTAAAAATAAGTTTCAAAAAACATCTGAGAAATCGTTTGACACTTTGATCGGAGTTCACGGGCTGTGATTGATAGCTGCTTTATACAATCCTCGACTGAGATTGAGCAAAAACGCCAAAAAGTTATTTTTTTTATAAAGTTACAAATTGCAGCTTTAAAGGGAAACTTTCTGAACGTTCTTCTTTTTTTAATCAAGATGTGTGCTCAAGATTTCCTGGGAGCTTCCTACATAACTTGCACTTAATTTGATCTGGCAAGTGAAATGAATTGTAGGTAAACGGTAGAAATGTTTTGGGTCATTGGGGTGCGGAGAGCCGCTCAATAACGTCCTTAAAATGTAGAGTAGAAGGATGGGTGATGAGGACGTGGGTCACAGCATGATGTAAAGATGAGTCAGAAACATGGCGTGTCTAATTTAATGTCTTCTCCATGCTTTAACATGACAAATGATGTCTGACGAATCTGACTCATCATCTGCTGTGAAGGAAAACACGCTTTATTTTACATTTAGGTTGTTAGCTGATACACGTTTGCAAGAACCCATCCTTAAACTCCAGTTCATGCTAGGTGTGATGGGAAATGACTAAACATGCGCCTGCACTCGGCCCTTTGAATCACTAACATGGCTCACAATCCAGTTAAATGATTGAATTCCAACATGTTTTTTCACAGAATTATGGTTCGTATCCATAATTCGTCCCCGCCAAACACAGACCCCCTCAGGAAATTCTAACTAGATAGCTATCTGAATATATTTTTTAATATTTTTAGATTTGTCTTTTTTCACTATCATGATTTTATTATTGTATGCTTTTATTATTGTATTATTAAGTGAAGACTCTGACACGAGAGACAACAGGTAAATGCCTAAATAAAACAGGGAATTAGACAAATAAAATAAAACAAAAGTTTGTGGGTTCTCAGTTTGACATCAACAGCAGCTTTCCTGAGTGTAATGTGATTTCTGATAGAAGCTGCCAGAACATCATATATTTGCATGCGTATGGATGATGACAATCACAGAGCGTGCAGTATATATTAAACAAACATGTGCAATTTAAATACAGATGTATATTTGACACTATGAAGCTTATTCAAGTGTGCGTTCCAAACAAGGAATGTTCCAACAATAGACTGAATGTGGTTAGAGAGGAGGAAGATGAGTGGCCTGGTGGTTTGGGGGTGATTAGTAACAGGAAGTAGCTCATGGATAATGAAAGTTACACACAGGAGAAAATATGTGTGTTCTATTTATGAGAAATGTCTGGAATTTAGAACATTTTGAGCACTCATAATGACTTAATGTAGTCAGTGAAGGTTTGATCTCACTTTCCTTGAGTTATTGTGGATTGTGTAAGGGTGGGATTTTTGAAATGATGCAACTCTGCGATTCATAAAACATGTTTGTGCAGTGCTGTCTGTAACAATAGTCTGTTTTATATATATATATATATATATATATATATATATATATATATATATATATATATATATATATATATATATATATATTTTTAAATAGAATAAAATACATTATTAGGTAAGCATCATCTGTAGGTGGAGTGGGAATGTGAACACCTTGAACACTAAGGGTCGTAAAAGTATGTGCGACAAAATAATCTCATAATCCAGCTAAATTGTCAAGATTGTCTCATGGTCTTCATCAGGAGGTTTGACTTGATTCACACATACTGTTGCCAAGGCTTCCATGATCATCAATCTGGTTATATTGATGGCATTACAGACTTCTGCAAATCATTCAAATGTTAATGTTATGGCTTGTTAGCGCCTCTCTTTGGTATCATATGGTAACTACACAACTATCACTGTGAGCCAGTCAATCAGAATGCGATCTATTTCAAGTCTGTCTGATGTGACAGTCAAACCGAGGCTCTAACAAGAGTGCGTGCTAATAAATATGCAACCACGAAAATACAACACAGCATCACGTATGCATCTACTTGTCATATATAATGTATTTTATCACGAACGCGGCATGGGCGGCGCCGTGGCTTAGTTGGTTAAAGCGCCTGTCTAGTAAACAGGAGATCCTGGGTTCGAATCCCAGCGGTGCCTTTTGTTCAAACAGGAAGATTATATATCGCAGTGCTTTGTATTCATATTTCATATTTCAACCATTTCATCCATGTTGTATGGACGTTTGTTAACGACTTTTTACCTACAGAATGTATGTGAGCGAATATTCACTAACCATTCAAGAATTTATACAGCTACTAGAATAACTGTAAATTCCGTGTTCAAGCAAAATTATGGCAAAATTCGCTGCGAGCAGGGTTCGAACCTGCGCGGGAAGATCCCATTGGATTTCAAGTCCAACGCCTTAACCACTCGGCCATCGCAGCCAGTGATTACAACGAAACATTCGTTTTGATTTTCAATTTACAAGTGACACGTATAGCGAAAAACGAAAACTGCAGAATGGTCACCTAAGAATGGTCACTGATGTTCTAATCTAGGGCAACAAAAAACTGAAGGAATATGCTGTGAATCGACAGTTTATTCCCTTTTATTTGCTCGGCATTGTGAAGCAAAACACAAATGGTGATTCTAAACAGTTTACTTTTAAGACACAAAAACATAATGATCTTATAGAATGTGATGAAACTACCCAACATTATATAAATAAATTAAAAGAACCTCAAACTAAGGACCCACAACTCTGCCCATCCCAATATTAAAATAATTTTCTTTGAAATGATAAACTATGATAAACCCAATGTACACCAGAGAGACCTCACACGATGAATAACAGTATATTATACTTACATCAAAGGTGTACTTTGATGCAAAACAGAGACACTGTGTGAACTCATACCACTATATGGGCTTTATTAGAGACACAACCAAAATACTGTACTTTCCCAAACTCCTTTTTCTAGGGCCGACACAAAATTTAAAGTACTATTCAATAAAATGCCCTTAATTGCTGGCAATAAATGTATTACCATGACATGCAAGAATGATGACCCAAGCTCCACTTCCATGTGGGTTGAGTAGTCTCATACATGAACACAACCATGAAAAAATGATGTATCATTTACAAGGTATCCCAACTCTTCTTGAGTATTTAAGTGACTTTAGGAAATATATGTCCACAATGCCTCTCTTTAGTAAGGCATCAATAAGACATAGCCATGACAATTCAAATGATATGTATTTTCAGATGCGCTTGGTTTAAATACTCATGGACATCTCTGAGCCACACCCAGTTTGTTGCTAAGTTGATGTGTAGGAGAAGTGTGTTGTATATTGGTACAAAGATCAGTGATTCATCAGCTGATTGGCACTCCCTCAGAGTGTTTCCATAGATGCCTATATCATGCAGTGGGCTGTTCATGTTTTCTCTATATTTAGAATGTATATCTATATTATGTAGAATCTATATTGGAGTCGACTGAGCTTATTCGGCTCATAGGATAGATTATATATTATGTTTTATCAAACTGTGAATGTATTTGAAGTATAATGAAGTAAGCATAAAGTATTTCTGAATGTTACATTTAAGTGTACTCCAAAAGATTTAATGCATGAATGACTAGATACAAATGTAATTCTATTCTATTCAAAGTGATCAATAGGCATTACATTATCTGGATATTTCAGCACACATAAATATAACGATCATCATTATCGTTAAACTGCTTGAAGATTCAAATCCTGATGCTAAAATTGTATCATACACTCCAGCACTGATGGACTCACAGTTCAAGAAGAAAATGCAGCAGAAGTGTCGTCTTGGATGCCCCTATGTTAAGTAAAACATCATAGTGTGCCTTCTACAGAGGCCCAATGTGCAAGAAAATATAGGAAATATGGTTAAGTATAGGAAGTATAGAAAATATAGCAAAGTGTCCTTCAAGTGGAGAAAACCTGATGAAGTACCCCCTAGGCCAGTGTTTTTCAACCTTTTTTGCAATAAAACAAATCCTGCGGCACAACAATAACCAAAAAAGTTACAAAAGTCACATTGTAGCATAATACAGGATATATGCTGACAATTTGTCTCTTGATTTTTTAATACTTACTCAGTGTGTAACATGGGCCTGTTTGGATGAACACAGAGCTGATATCCGCAAAAACTCAAAGCTTTCTTCAACAGCTCTCAGTCTCTCTGTTTTTAGTTTGTATAGCAGCCATTCTTTAAAAAAGCTCATCTCACACAGATATGTTGTGGAAAATAGGAGCAATGTTGAAATTGCTCTGTTTGCAAGAATGGGGCAACAGTCAACCAGAAACTGCCCAAAGATAGATCAGCAAAGCTCAGCTTTAAACCACGGTCCTGTCTCAGCTCAGTTAGTTCCTCCTGCTCGTGCAAAGTCATGTCCTTTCCCAAAGTTGTTGTCCCTATCCCAATCAGGCATTCAGTGGAGGTTGAGGGGAAATAAAAAACAACTTCTCCTCCAGAGTTTGTAAGTGTCTCCCTATTATCTCACACAGTGCAGCAGTGTTGACATCATCGTGTCATTTCTGGGTGAGGGGGAACATGTCAAGATTGGCACTTTCAACGTGTTGTTGCCAGAGGTGCACTTTTGAACGAGTTATTTTGTCTGTGCTAGTGAGCACGTTTTCATTTCGGCCTTGCATTTGTCTTTTCATTTCATTCAGGTGCTGAAATATATCCACCATGTGTGCCAGCTTTGCACATCATTCATCACTGGCGAGCAGCTTCATCGCACCTCTCAGCAGTCAAAAACACTTTTAGTTCGTCCCGCAGCTCATACACACAGGCCAGCACTGTGCCGCGCGACAACCATCGGACGCAGTAGGGCTTTATGCTCCACTCCCATTTCCTCACATGAAGATGCAAATATGCGACTTTTCAGATGTCTTGTCTTTACGAAGTTAACCATGCGCACGACATCACAGGAGTTAGGTCTGCTGGTAAAGTCTTGGCGACGAGCGCCTTGCGGTTAAAAAAACAGTCTCGCTTTCACTCTGCTAATGAAGCCTTTAATGCGCCCAACCATAGCTGCTGCTCCATCAGTGCAGATCTCATAAAAGTTACCCGTGTCTCAATTTGTGTGCGCACTAGAGTGGCCTTCTAGTGGAGAAAACATTATGAAGTACCCTCTAGGCTAGGGTGGCCTTCTAGTTAAGAAAACATTATGAAGTACCCTCTAGGCTAGGGTGGCCTTCTAGTTAAGAAAACATTATGAAGTGCCCTCTAGGCTAGAGTGGCCTGGAGAAAACATTATGAAGTATCCTCTAGGCTAGGGTGGCCTGGAGAAAACATTATGAAGCTTCCTCTAGGCTAGGGTGGCCTTCTAGTGGAGAAAACATTATGAAGTGTTTGAGTCTGCCACTTTACTGCAGATCTGTGAACATATAGCATGTTTGACTTTTACTGACCAGGGATATTTCTTATCACTGATTCACATGATTTAATACACTTGAGAAAAGGCACCTGCCAGGACAAATCCTCATACATTAGAAATTTGTGTTATAATAGTCAGTTTTCTGAAGTTCTTAAAGTTTAGGCCCAAGACCAATGACACAGTGATCAGTCATGACGCCTTTGAATCAATCAATTGTGTCATTAAATTCATGTCAGCAAAGTGCACAGCACACACATGCAGTGATGAAACAAGTGGCCAAATACAACACACATAAGTAAATTGTCTGCTAGTCCCCTTGGCATAATATACTAGCTGCACGTGCCCGACTCCACCTGCAGATGAATCACAGACTTCCTGACTGACAGGAAGCAGCACGTGAAGCTGGGGAAACACGTCTCAGGCTCTCGGACCATCACCACCGGTTCACCCCAAGGCTGCGTTCTTTTCCCTCTGCTCTTCCCTGTACACCAACAGCTGCACCTCCAGTCACCAGTCCGTCAAGCTCCTGAAGTTCGCGGATGACACCACCCTCATTGGACTCATCTCTGGTGGGGACGAGTCCGCCGACAGGCTGGAGACTGACCACCTGGTGACCTGCGGCAGCCAGAACAACCTGGAGCTCAACGCTCTGAAGACAGTGGAGATGGTTGTGGACTTCAGAAAGAACGCAGCCCCACCCGCCCCTCTCACCCTGTGTGACTCCCCCGTCGACACTGTGGAGTCCTTCCGCTTCCTGGGCTCTATCATTTCGACCTCAAGTGGGAGCTGAACATCAGCTCCATCACTAAGAAGGCCCAGCAGAGGATGTTCTTCCTGAGGCAGCTGAGGAAATTCAACCTGCCAAAGAAAATGATGGTGCAGTTCTACACTGCCATTGTTGAGTCCATCCTCTGCTCCTCCATCACCGTCTGGCATGCTGCAGCCACTGCCAAGGACAAGGCCAGGCTGCAGCGCATCATTCGCTCTGCGGAGAGGGTGATTGGCTGCAATTTGCCATCCCTCCAGGTCTTGTCCACTTCCAGGACACTGAAGCGGGCAAGAAAGATCGCAGCTGACCGCTCTCGCCCTGGACACAACCTGTTCGTGCCCCTCTCCTCTGGCAGGAGGTTGAGGTCCATCAGGACTAAGACCTCACGCCACACTAACAGTTTCTTCCCTTCGGCAGTCGGGCTCATCAATAGAGCCCACTGACTGACTCTACCATCACAGGACTATTCTCGGACAATTCTTTCGGACCATTTATTTTTATTTTTATTCCTTTCTCTCCTCCGTCACTCCACTGCACACTTCATATTTAAACACTCATGCCACATACACTTAACTTTAACTTTAACACACACGTCACTTTAACATACACTTATATTAATGTTATCTGTTGTCTGAGCACTTTATCCTTATCTGATTTAGACATCATTGCACTGTTGGTGTCGTTGATTGTTGTTTGTCTCGTCTAATGTCTAATGTATGCACCTTCCGCCTAACTAAATTCCTCGTTTGTGCAAACATTCCTGGCAATAAACGGTTTCTGATTCTGATTCTGATTCTGATTCTGACTAAGAAATAACCCACATTTAAAGTAAACTAAAATATAGCAGATTGCAACCACAACCCTCAGAAAATACACATATTTCACTCTGTCATAAAGAACACCAAAACAAATGCCCTCCCCTCCCTTCAGAGGAGTTTCCTCCGGTCCCAGTATCTTTATGACACTGGGACTTCCACACCCGCATGCAGGTAACTGACTCATGTTAATGTTCTTTTTGATTGTGAAGTCCAATCTCCACCTACAGAACAGCTTGGCTTAAATGTTTTTTTTTTTTAATTTGTACATGTTGCTCTGACAAGTAAAACAAAACAAAAAGGACTGCTTGTTTATTGTTCACATGGTTTTACTAATTTTTAAATGTATTTATGAAAGTGTCACTGCAAGCTAGAAACAGTTTTGCACTCATACTTGTTCAAACATAAGAGAGGACACAGTGTGACCACTTGCCATTCATCACACCAATGTGATCAGAAAAGCTGTAAAGAGCTGAACAGAAAAGAAAGAACATTCTCTCCTTCCACACCGTGTATTCAAATACTGGCTGCACTCTCCTGAGACCCCAGCCTGCATTACCAACGGCCCCAGAACCTCATTCCCTCAGTATCCCAGGTTTGACAGCTGCTTTTTATGGCCTTTGAATTATCAACATTTTGCCCTCCTTTGTCTTTAAAGAGTCGGCACGCTGAGTTTACAATGAAAACGTCTCTCCTCAAACATTGTCCTGCTTCAGTTTCCCTGGAGTTGGAATTTTACCACAATCTAATATTTCAGAAAAATACCAACGCTTCATCATTACTTCTATTTCGTAGCTCTGTCTTCGGCTTTCTGTTTTTTTTTCTAATATTCCTTGGTGTACTGAAACAACCAGAGTCAAGTAAATGGGCAAACACTTGCAAAACCAGCAGTGTGAGCCTTGAAGGCAGCGATTATATCTCACTTTCACAGATAACCCTCAGCATTGTGAACGTCACTGGTGATGGAGTGAGCCCGAGATCAAAGTACACATGGAAAGTTAAGTAGGTTTGGTTGCTATGGAAAACAAAGTTTAACAACCATTTGCAACACCTGCATCGGTGACCAAGGAACGCAGTGTAACAAAAGCAATGATGCTAAAACGTAAGAGGACCCAGACAGAGCAAGACCCAGACAGATGAAGTCCTCATCAGTTCAACTCTATAAAGTCCGAAGCAAGTCATGTCACAAGTCATGTCCTTAGTCATGTCCATATGTCCATAGTCATGTCCATGGTCATGTCCCAAGTCATGTCCATAGTAATGTCTATAGTTATGTCCATATTCATGGTCCAAGTTATGTCCCAAATTATGTTCAAAGTCAAGTTCGAGTCAAGTAAGTTTGAGTTTCGTGTCATAATGTGCTCTTCATTAAATCTAATGCTATTTTAAATGCCATCATGTTCTTTTAAAACCTGTATTGATTTGTTAAAACAAAACAAGTGTGTCTGTATTTTGCATTAAAAAAAAGGATTTGGTGTTTTCTTGCTGGGAGCACAAGGTAACGAGTATACTCCATGTGAAGTCACAATTCATTGGTGTTTAAGTCCAAGTCAAGTTTCAAGTGTTTTTTTTTTATTGTTGTTTTGTCGAGTCTAAAATCAAATCAATTCAATGTTGCTGTATTTACATTTCCCACAAAGAATGCGGAAAGAGGCAAGCCTTTTTCTCACACAACATCATCAATATACAGTACATTATAAAAAGGAGTGTCCATGTGATCAAAGTGTAATGTACAGTATATTACCCAATGAGCTCTATTATGTCTCACAGTACAAGTTGGTTATTCGTAATGTATTGTTTGATAGGCATCCCCACCCCAACCTGTGAACTGCTGATAGGTCAAAAGGCACAAATACACACACACACACAAGCTCAGATACACACCTACAAAATTACGCACAACGAGAACACACCCTGTCCCTATCACTAACGGTTACTCATTTACGCATTTTGCAAGATTTACTGTAGCATCCACATCACCCACCCCCACAACACACACACACACACACACACACACACACACACACACACACACACACACACACACACACACACACACCCAACCATCTTACCCCTCTATATAAAGTCCTCTGCTCCGTCCCTCTGTCTTCCTCTCCTGCTAACTAACAGTTAGCCATGGATACATTTAAGTTTCTAATTCTGCTCTTATGGATGTGTGGAGGGCACGCTGAGCTCAGGTGAGTCCCCAAAAATATCACATCCAACATGACAGAGCACTCCAGCGATTTATGATTTTGGCAGACCAACACTTTGAAAATTGGTCGTCAATTAATGATTTTATAAAAAAAGTAACAAATTTATGAATGTTTCAAGCAAAGAAAAAGGGTCAATAATTCCGTTTCCTTCAATCCACTAATTGAATACAATGCTAATTATTCAGATCTCTGCATGCATCATTACATAATCATTCAGAAGAGTTCAGTGTGTTTGGACTAGAATTGTATTCTTCTTTATATGTATGTATATATATATATATATATATATATATATATATATATATATATATATATATATATATATATATACATATGTATATATATACGTATATATATATATATATATATATATATATATATATATATATATATATATATATATACGTATATATATATATATGTATATATATATATATATATATGTATATATATTTAAATTTTAAATAAAAAAAGCGTGTTGCAAAAATATATACATATATTTCTTTCTTACCATGTTAATTACCTTCCTGAGATTCCAGACCCTCGGGTTGGGAACTGCTGTTCTGTGGTATCAGTGTAGTTTCATATTAATTCCCTATTAAGATAGTGCCTCAATCAATAGTGACTTTATGGGGACTTCATTGTACAAAATTATATTTTTATCTGATGCAGTATTACACTTTATATATATATATATACATATATATATATATATATATATATATATATATATATATATATATATATATATATATATATATATATATTGCTCACAAATGATAGCAGTGCTTTGTTTCTCAAGTCCGACAGGGCTTTCGCACATTCATGCATGGGTCACAGTCATTAATATTTGTTTTGATGAATTAAACCTGTTGTAATTAAAAGGAAAGGGATTGCAGCTTGCATATTGCTAATTTGATGAGGGGAAACAAGGTACTTTGAATAAAACTTAACAAACAAACAAACAAACCTAAATCTCTCTCTCTCTCTCTCTCTCTCTCTCTCTCTCTCTCTCTCTCTCTCTCTCTTTTACAGCCTGCGGAAAACACAGAGAGATGGTATGTTGGTTTTCATCATGCAATAAATCCTGTGTATTTTCTCGAATCTAAATTTGATGAATCGTATAAGTTGGATGGTACGCTCACACAGTGTTGAGACAGCAGCACGGCACGTGACTCCACCACGCAGGCGTCAGCATGGATGTGGACTTCACCTCTTTACAGCTCCATAGCATAGATAACTGGATACAGCTTTGGAGACAGGGCCCTGTTCATAAGTGAAAGTGCATTGAAGCCCAAATGGCTAGACCTCAGTGTTTAAAACTACTCTGGACCTCTGCATCTATTCTGCAATGTACATACATATTAGGGATTTTACTACTCTTGGGACCTCATGGTTTAAATAAGGGCTATTCAAGTAATAGTAGTGGGAAGTTGATTTACCTAAAAAAGCAATTATTCACTGATTTACAAATGTCTCTTTAATATATACCCCAACTTCTGTGGGATTCTTCTAAAAACAAACCTATTCTCATCCATCCAACTTTTTAGAAACACTCATAATGTACTGGACCAGAATTCCAGAAAGCAAGATCTTGCTCATAGCTTCATTAAATAATTCATCACAATTACCACAGATAGTTTTGGTAAATTATATAAATTGCTGATATTGACCTCATTAATATCCATTTGTCTATCTGCCTGTGCTGTGTTTATGTTTCTCTAGCAGTAGCACTGGCTTCCTGTGACTTTAACCAGGACAGTGAACCATTCTGCAGGTTCAGACAGGACATCTCAGACAACGGTGAATGGACCCGGCACAAAGGTTCAACCCCGACAGCTGGCACTGGCCCCAATGGAGACTATCCTGATGGAGGTCAGTTCTGAATGGATGGTTTATCTGAAATATATAATTTCTGTACAATTAGTGGAACCAATAGTGTTGACTAGGCCATGATTGTGGTTATTGGAGAGTCTTAATATGGAAACACTGAATTATGACTCAATACACGCCTTCTTCTCTCTAAATCTGTCTGCAGCGGGCTACTATATCTACCAGGAGTGTGACAATGTGGCTAATGTGCAGAAGGTGCGTCTGCTGAGCCCTGTCCTCTCATCATCGGCCTCTCAGATCTGTATCCAGTTCAGGTACTACATGTACGGCTCGGACAGTGAGAATGTGTTGAGGGTTCTGGCCAAGAGGTCCACCGACGAGGAGGAGGTCTGGAAGAAGATGGGTATCCAGAGTCCATCCTGGCTGAAGGGCTCTGTCACTGTGTCCAAACCCAGCAGTCAGAGCATCACTGTGAGTGTGAACAGGTCACTTTACTGTAGATGTTGCTTTTTTTCCTAGTGCACAGACTTTAAATTGGGACCCAACTCAATAAATTGTTCCATCTATTAAAGCTGCATAATGCTAAATTGGGTGCTTTTGACGGGTGTTGCCCAGGGCCCCAATACATTGCTATTTTTAAAAAGCTCAAATTACAACGAAAAAAGAAAACATTGGGTGGAAACGCACTTACTGTATTGTGAAAGAAAAACCATAGCGTTGCGCTAAATGAGCTACAGTTTACTTACAGAGTTAATTGGCACAATAATTGATCCAATCTCACCAGATTACACAATTTAAATTAATCTACAAATCACAAGCAATAGCTGTCTTTTTATCATGTAGGGTGATAATGTATGCTCTTTGGTCTATAGATCGTGTTTGAGGCTCAGAGAGGCTTTAGTTCTTCCTGTGACACAGCTCTAGACAACATCGTCATCACTGAAGGAGCGTGTCCTGGTGAGCACACACACACACACGCCACACACACACACACACACACACACACACACACACCCACACACACACACACACACACACACACACACACACACACACACATGGCACACACACAAATTGTTCTATCCCTGATGATCTAAATGTTTTGTTCACAGCTTGTGTGTCTGGCTGTGATTTTGACACTATTGATGATCTGTGTGGGTGGACGAGTCAAGCTGAGAATCCTGCTATATTTGGCTTTGAACAGTGGAACGGGCAAACTAACACTGCAGGCACCGGACCTGATGATGACTTCTCCAAACCTGGATGTACGTGGTTCTTCTTTTTTTGCTTCGTTTTAAAAAATGTGAACACACATCGACAAAACCTTTTATTGATTTTGTATGAATGTTGACATTTACTTCATTTGATTTGATTTAAATGTATTCTTACCAAATATACAATTGTTATTTTTGATCCTTCCATACATAGTGGGCTTATACATGTTGATGGATTCTGGTGAGGCTATCCCTGGAGTCAAGTCTCAGATCAGAAGTCCTCTAATAACCCCCTCCTCTGGATGTCTGGACCTCACCTTCCACTACTACTTATACGGCACTAGCACCAACATGGAGCTCAGCGTCCACACCATCACCACAGGTTCAATATTTCACTTATCGCAATGGCCATACAGACAGGAACACAGACAGCATTAACACGTTTGTTTCATTTCAATTTTTTTGTCTGTTTACCAGGTGGAATCCTTGGACCTGCTCTCTACACTGTAAGGGGTAACCAGGGTCAGGGCTGGAAGCCTGCAGAGATCCGGTACTTGGGAGCTGCTGCCATTCATGTAAATACTTGAACTCTAGCTGTCTCTGTATATGTGTATGTGTAGGTGGTGCATAGGTTTGCATTAACTTTCTTGTCACATTTGTATGTATTTCAGTTTGTGATCGTGGGTACATTTGGAGAAACCTCTCAAACCGATATAGCTGTTGATGCTGTTTGTGTCATGGCCTGCAAAGGTGAGAAACTGACCAGCGGGAATTCAAGTTACCCTCTGCACCCTCAAAACTATGTATATGTCAATGACTTCTGTTTTATTAAGAAACATAAGAAAACATTTTTAATTTATAGCTCAGCCAACAACTCCTCTACCACCGGTAACAACTCCAGGACCAACCACACCAAAGCCAACAATTCCAGGCCCTACTACACCTAAACCACCAACCCCAGGACCGACTACACCTAAACCACCAACTCCTGGCCCAACTACACCTAAACCCCCAACTCCTGGACCGACTACACCTAAACCACCAACTCCAGGACCGACTACACCTAAACCACCAACTCCTGGCCCGACTACACCTAAACCACCAACTCCTGGCCCAACTACACCTAAACCACCAACTCCAGGCCCTACTACACCTAAACCACCAACCATAGGACCGACTACACCTAAACCACCAACTCCAGGACCGACTACACCTAAACCACCAACTCCAGGACCGACCACACCTAAACCACCAACTCCTGGGCCGACTACACCTAAACCACCAACTCCAGGACCGACTACACCTAAACCACCAACTCCAGGACCGACTACACCTAAACCGCCAACTCCAGGACCGACTACACCTAAACCGCCAACTCCAGGACCGACTACACCTAAACCACCAACTCCAGGCCCTACTACACCTAAACCACCAACCCCAGGACCGACTACACCTAAACCACCAACTCCAGGACCGACTACACCTAAACCACCCACTCCTGGCCCGACTACACCTAAACCACCAACTCCTGGGCCAACTACACCTAAACCACCAACTCCTGGACCGACTACACCTAAACCACCAACTCCAGGTCCTACTACACCTAAACCACCAACTCCAGGCCCAACTACACCTAAACCACCAACTCCAGGCCCAACAACTGTTAGACCAACTACACCAAAGCCAACAAGTATGACAAGTCCTTATCAAAGTTTTTTTTTTACAATAATAGTTTATATTTATTTTGCTCATCTACCAACTTTGTCTTTCCGCTTCACAGAACCATGCCCTCCTGATGCAGAGTATATAGAATGTGGCCCAGCTTGTATCCCCACCTGTATGGAACCTTCCACCAACTGTTCTGGCTCCTGTATCAGTGGTTGCTTCTGCAAACCAGGGTTTGTCTTCAAGGGCCGGCGCTGTGTCCCATTGGAGAAATGTGGCTGTCTGGATGACCAGAATAACTATTATGAGGTAAGATATTCTTGCTAGTATACCCATATGCAAACGTTCCTGTTTAGTAAAAATATATAATGATAATCATCAAATGACAAGAAGGTAGTAGTAGTTCTGTAGTTCTATTAACATCCTACCAATATTGATCCTTTGTTCAATTCTGTTTTAGCCTGGCGAGATTATATTTGGAGATGGCTGCTCAAAGCTGTGTCGCTGTGCAGGGAACTACACCCTGGAATGTGTTGACAACTCGTGTGACCCCACTGAAGAGTGTCGCAATGTTAATGGTGTTGCAGGCTGCTATCCCAAAGGTAATATCTGGTAAATTGTCGAGAAATTGCAATGGGAACCGGTTCTTGCAGTCTAATCACATCTGAAGGCAACTGTTCCCATCGGCCACACACAAGAGCGTACAGTCAGTCGAAAATTAATGAATTCAGTTCGATTAATTATTTTAGCTAATGTTAGAAAACATTAAATGTTGCTGTGTAACTGTCATTGCTGAGTCAGCGTGCTGACTTTATGACTCTTCTCTACTTGCGCTACTGTTTTATTACTTTTTCGCATGAACTAAATAACTGCTAACATACAGTTTCTCATGCCTCAGGTACATCCACATGCATAGCGAGTGGTGATCCCCACTACACCACCTTTGACAAACGCAAGTACAACTTCATGGGCAACTGCAGCTACTTGATGTCTCGACCCTGCAATGAAACAACTCTTCCACACTTTGAGGTCCACGTGGACAATGAACATCGTTTTAACAGTCCCACCATCTCCTACGTGAAGGCAGTGCATGTCTATGTGCACACGGTGAAGATATCCATCCTCAAAGGGGGCACTGTGCAGGTAATAAATGAGGGGAGAAACTAACTCACTTCTTTAACAGATGTAATATCTACGACAGATGTAATATCGACGAATTGTTTACTAGAGCTATGTCCAGAATTATCTGCAGAAAATAAACACTCATTCTCTTTATTTTTCCCGCTCAGTTGAACGGGACCAAAGTAAACCTTCCAGTGAGTCCGGCCCCTGGTGTGTCTGTGTTCAAGTCAGGAAAGCACTACACTGTGTCCATGAACTTTGGTGTGACTGTTCGTTATGATGGAAACCACTTCATGGACATCAAAGTGATCAAAGAGTGAGCAAAGACTGAACTTTACATTCCTGCCCCGACCCCACAGATAACCCTATTTTCAATGGAGATTTTGGAGTGATGTTAACAATGAAGTCTGATCATCAGTGAAAACACAAGTACTTGGTTGGAATGAAAACAATCACAAACTCTTGGACTGAATTGTTGCTTTTCCCCCTCCACAAATTACTAACTAATAGACTTTCTTGCAGCTATGAGAACAAGCTGTGTGGACTGTGTGGAGATTACGATGGAGATTCCAAAGACGACTTCCGTAAACCAGATGGACTATTGACCAACAATGCCAATGACTTTGGACACAGCTGGAACACCGATCCAGAGTGAGTTACATTTGTATGATTGTTTATTTTTGAATGCCGCTTTGAGGCATTTCATATTGAATGTGTTGAGTCTCTATACTAAACAATTGGGCACAGACCAATCACCCCTTCGTTAGAATTACTAGGGTTCTTAAACTTACCAACAACACAACAAGATTTTCTAACAAGGCCGTCTGTGTTGACAGGTGTAACAAGAAACCCAACACCACCATTCCCGAGTGTGATGAGGGAGAGCAGGAACTGTATGAGAGCTCCGCATACTGCGGCATCTTGCTGGACAAAAAGGGTCCCTTTGCTGTGTGCCACCCCAAAGTCAACCCAAATGTAAGTCCTTTCACACACACACACACACACACACACACACACACACACACACACACACACACACACAGGCCTATGCAGTACACACTAATACAAAGCAGTTCCCGCTTTGGATGTTGAGAATTTATTTGAAATTACAATTTCTGTTGGAAAATGAGGAGACAGAGTGAGGTATCGTATCTCAACTAACAGCCTGTGTGTGTGTGTGTGTGTGTGTGTGTGTGTGTGTGTGTGTGTGTGTGTGTGTGTGTGTGTGTGTGTGTGTGTCTGTGTGTGTGTGTGTCTGTGTGTGTGTTCAGAATTACTTCAGGGACTGTCTCTTTGACCTGTGTGAGCTGGATGGAGCCAAGCCCATTCTGTGCGAAGCCATAGAGGCCTATGTCAACGAATGCCAGGACCGCGGGGTGAACATCGGACCCTGGAGGAATGAAACCTTCTGCCGTGAGTGTTGGGTGAAAGAACGGATGGAAGACATGATAGGTGGATGAAGGGATATAGGGAGGGCAAGATTTGTCAAGCATCCCAGAATAAGAAATCAATCCCAACTGACCAAAAATCCTCATACTGATGCAAATGCTTGTTACCGACTTCAGCAGGAAATTACTCCTTTCTCAGCAAAAGGATAATTTCACATCACTCTATGAATGGCATTTTGTACTATTGAATGAATAGTTTGAATTCATTCTGTCATCACATTTTTGCATGTAACCCTGGCTGATACATCAGTAAACGTCTCAGTATATCTTCTCGCCCACCACTATGACTGACTTCCCCCTCTTGTCCTTCCCCGACTGTAGCTCTGAGCTGCCCCCCCAACAGCCACTATGAGCCCTGTGCAAACCCCTGTCAGGATACGTGCACCGGGAAACCTCCCTCCTGCGGCGGGCCCTGCTCCGAGTCCTGTGTGTGTGATGCGGGCTACGTGCTGAGCGCCGGCAAGTGCGTCAAGAAGACCTCATGTGGCTGCACACACACCAGTGGACAGTATTATGAGGTACACTGGATTTGATAAGCCAACAGGGAATGGTGTGTGTGGGAGATTTGGGCATTGTGAGGATATCGTGGTCTCCAATTTAAGCTTCCTCGTGTGTGTGTGTGTGTGTGTGTGTGTGTGTGTGTGTGTGTGTGTGTGTGTGTGTGTGTGTGTGTGTGTGTGTGTGTGTGTCAGCCTGGAGATGAGTTCTATGTGGAGGACTGTAAGCTGAAGTGCAGGTGTAATGCTCCGTTCATTACCTGCATGCCCACTGAATGCCCTCCAATGCACGAGTGTAAAAGCCAGGACGGAGAGCTGGGCTGCTACCCCACAAGTAAGTTCCCACCAAAGACATACTTTAGCTGGATTTTTGTCACTTTCAATCATTTCTTTATACTTCTGGAACAGAATATTTTTTGTTTTGGTGACCACACGGAACAACATCTCCCCGATCTTCTTCCTAAAAGGATGAGTTGCTCCGGCTGCGTTGTATTCTGATGTCCTGTGCGTGTTCCTCTCTCTCAGGCTCTCAGGACTGCGTGGTGTCTGGAGATCCTCACTACAACACGTTTGACAAGAAGTTCTACAGCTTCATGGGAACGTGCACCTACACACTGGCCAGAACCTGCGGGAACAGCACTGGTAGGTTCAGACATTTATAACTATTTAATTTTCAGATTATTTTTTGTCCTTTATTAAAACATTTTGTTGCTAATTGTTTGACCTGCCGCAGCTCTTAAAACACATCATCATACCACATGTAGATGCATGTATCCACTTCAAGGGGTCCTGTAAAAAACACCAGGAGGTGGCACTGCAGCTACATGACACATCAAAATAAACATGCCGCTCATTAGTCTGACTAATCCCACTTTTTGCAGAGTTCATCCTTGAACAGTATAGTATACAGACATTTTAGCGTGATAAATTCACAAGGAATTTAATAAGATGCGGAGTAGACAATGGAGTGTTTTCACGCTCCCTACGCAGGTCCTTGGTTCTCAGTGGAGGGGAAGAATGAGGAGAGAGGAGTGGCCGGTGTGTCCTACCTGAGGAAGCTCTACGTCACCGTGAACGGCATCACCGTGACCCTGATGAAGGCCCGAAGGACTCTGGTCAGTGTGGACAACAAATACAGCAGCACGCCATGAATTCTGTGTCTATAAATGTACTTTCACAAGCCGTCGGTATCACAGGAGGATGACGAGGCATGATATGTGTGCACACATGTGCACCACAAGGACCAGCCGTATCTTAATCTTTTGGTTCAGAGAAATTGCAAGCCTATCCTTTGTTCTCCTCGCCTTTTTATTTGATCTTATCCCTGAATTTTATCTCTTTAATGTCATGATCCCAGAAATCTGTCCACGCTCGTCCTCCTCATTGTCTCCTGTGCTTATCTGTTTGACCCGGCCACAGCTTTTTCACAAAGATCTAAATCCCTGTGTGCTGTTTTATTTATTTATTCACGTGTCAAATGGGAAAAGCTTGAATATGAAGTACCTGTTGTTTCTTCATGTTGTCTTTCCTGCCTCCCCCTCCGACAGGTTAATGGGCTGCGAGTGGCCCTCCCTCACTCCCCCTCTCCGCTCATGACTCTCAGTCTTGCCGGTCAGTACATCACCCTGCAGACGCCCTTCGGCCTCCGGGTGCGCTGGGATGGAAATCATTACGCCCAGATCTCAGTCCCCAGGTTGGTCACACGCTGTCAACAAGTTTACCAAAACAACCCGTGCAAAAATGTGGCCAAAATTAAAAGAGAAGGCTGTTGGAACATGACAGAAAGACGATCACAAATAAATTAAAAATATATAAATGAATAAAACAGAAATAAAACAACCAAAAGACGTCAGGGTCTCCAAGGCCAAAATAATTTCAAAATAAACTTCTGTCTTCATAGGAAATGTACAATTTACGCTGGTTACATGAATATAGTCTCTTTTCAAAATAAACTTCTGTCATAGATTAACTTAGTTTTTAGGGTTGACTTATGTTATGTTTAGGAAAAGATTGAAACCAAATTGAAAATGTTAGTTGAAATAAGTCTATATCGTTACATAATTAGATTTGTTATGTGACTGGTGGTAAATTACAGAAGTTGCGTAGCAAAGCTAAGGTAAAATAAGTCAAAATTGACTTGGTTTCACACGGGTCACAAACAGCGGTCTCCTGGGTGAAAGTTATGTTTGTTTGACCCATTCAACCGCTCCACCCACCTGACGAGTTGGGAGTGAGTACGGGTTGAAATAACAGAACTGTGTAAAAGCTCATTCCAACAATACTAAGGAAACAATGAGAATGAATGTAACTCGTTAAGTTTACTGAAAATCTACCCAACATGGTGTCCCATCAATGCTTAAAAAAAGAAAAGGACTCATCTGGAACGCTTAAAACCACCTAACACTGAATTGACAATCTCCATGTCTTTGGAATCCCACAAAATGAGTAAACATGTGAAAAACAATTGTGCTTCTGATGCATCAATTTATATTTCATGTGACTGTGGATCCGTTCTCAATCCAAATCTCTGCTGCTGAAAAGATGACACGACCGTCTCCAGAAGCTTATGAAGCAGTCAAACACCCTGAAAGACAGATCGATATGGGCCGTGTGCAGCAAAATAGTATATGAGGCTATAAACTGCAGACGGTCACTTTAATCTCGGTGTACGTCATGAAAACTAAGAACTCAGCTGGGATCTGCTATTTCTAATAAACCCTCCAACATTCTTAATACTTTGCTTATATATCTTACATTGACGATGCACAGACTAATAGTATCAGATAAAGAGATTTCTGCGGTTTTGTCTCTTTGTTTCTCGGATTCCATTGAAGGGCCAAACACTGTTTGACCTTTTAAGTCTTCTTAAGACATCGCTCCTCATCTCTTAATCCCGTCTTCTCCTCGTCTTCGTCCGCTCAGCTCCTACTACGACCAGATGTGCGGCCTGTGCGGCGACTACGACGGCAACCCGGGCAACGACTTCACCAAACCAGATGGCTCTCTGGTGGGAAATGTCAACGACTTTGGGAACAGCTGGCAAACGGAGGAAGATGAGGATGACTCGTGAGTTTAACTTCCGAACTTCCTTGGAGAGTCACATGTAGTCCAAGCATGTGACTAAACTACACGTGACCAGACGCTATAATCCGTACATGCTTTCAGTTGAACACAACTGCATCAACATTATTGTGTTTTCTAGAAAAATCGTTATTACAATGCAATACAATGATTATTTTTGAGAAACTAAATGGCCAAAATTGGCAGTGAAACGTGACCCTGTTGTTGCATTGATCAGGTGCAGCCCAGGCACCAAGCCCGACCCGGACTGTGACCCCAAGCTTGAGGCCGAGGTGGTGAAACCAGACAAATGTGGCAAAATCAAAGATCCTGCTGGACCCTTCAGGTGAGAGAGTGGCTTTTTATTCCTACTTTCTGAATCGATCGACATCGATCGGTTCTGAGCGGTGTCAGCACTTTTTATCTGGCGGCGATAGAGGGGGCAAAAGTGTAGGTAGAGGGCGTGACTGCAGATAATGACACATGTCCTAATGTTTTCAAATGACGGTTTATTGGTTCAATGTTGTGCCCTCTTTACAACTGCAGAGAGTGTGGGTGTTTTATTTTGAAAGGGGGTTACAGATTGTGGTATCTTTACTAAGATTGTCTATCTCATTTACCTTTTACAGTTATAGCTCGTTCTTGGAATATCACGTGGAAAGCGGTGGACTCTGAACATAACGCAAACACACACACATATATATATTATTTTTATAGATATTGCATCGTTTACCTCCAATACAAAACTATAAACCTGGCTTCAGCTTTTTCTCTCCTGGGCGAGGAATATAAGTGAAATTCGCAGTGTGTCATCATCGGTTGAGCTTTGCTGGACCATCTGAGTGTTTTTTCCCTCTTTTTCCAGGGAGTGTATAAGTGTGGTGAATCCCACGCCCTTCTTCCAGAGCTGCGTGTATGACATGTGTCAGTTCAACGGCCAGCAGCGCGTCCTGTGCGACCAGCTCCAGGCCTACACCGAGGCCTGCCAGAGCGCCGGAGCCAAAGTCCACCAGTGGAGGACTCCGAGCTTCTGTCGTAAGTAATCAGCGTTTTATCGTTTGTCCGGAGTGACAAAGCTGTTTGATGGATCAACATCAAATTTGGTTCAGACATTTATGTTCCCCTTTGGTTCTTTTTTTGTACCTTTGGCAGTCCCCTGACTTTTCATGTCAGATTGACTTCTGCCAGTATTTCAACATTGGCACTGACCGATTAATCCAATAATTGTTCTCTCTATTGATTCATTTTGAGTTGAAGTATTTTGTCCTTTTAAAACCCCCGAAATATTATCAAAATTGTTGCCCATGTTGTTAGTTCAGTGTAAACCTGACTATTTATCCAACGGTTTTCTTATTTACGGTTTACAAGCCGCAACTTTAACCACCGCAGCACCCAGGCAGTAAAGTATATGTTGGCCGTTTGTTGGTAGGTTCACCTCCCAGTTGCTATGGGACCAGAAAACCCTCCAACATCCTAACGTTAAACTTTTTCATCCCTGTCTTCTTTCCCTCCATCTCGACCCCTCCATGCAGCCCTGCCCTGCCCTCCCAACAGCTCCTACACTCTGTGTGCGAGTTCTTGTCCCGAGACCTGTGTGGGCGTGGTTGGGTCCCCTGGCTGCGAGGACGTGTGTGTGGAGGGTTGCGAGTGTAACCCGGGCTTCATCCTCAGCGACGACAAGTGTGTGTCGCTGAAGGACTGTGGCTGTGTGGACCCCAGCGGGAGCTATCACCCTGTGAGTAGTAGGGCCAGTAGAGTCTTAGAGCCTGATTCTACTGCATTCAAGTCGCACAATTCTGCAGAATATTAGAATGGAAACATGGGAAATGATACATTCCTGCTATTCACTGTTTACCACATTCTAATGTATCGGATCTGAACAATGACGGTGTTGTGAAGGGATTGGATCTGACACATGTATATAATGTGCACATTTGTGTGTGTGTGTGTGTGTGTGTGTGTGTGTGTGTGTGTGTGTGTGTGTGTGTGTGTGTGTGTGTGTGTGTGTCAGGTGAATGACAACTGGTACTTGGAGGGATGCAATCAGAAGTGTGTGTGTCAGAGTGGAGGTTTGATCCAGTGTCACAACAGCAGCTGTAAACCAACCACGGAGAGCTGCCAGCTGCAGGATGGAGAATATGAGTGTCGTCCTTTGAGTATGTCACACACACACACACACACACACACACACACACACACACACACACACACACACACACACACACGCACACACAGCACAGAACTATATAAGCTGTATGGAAACGACCAAAGTCAATAAAACGCAAAAGAGTTGTGCTTAATGAGAGATGGTATTTTGCCAAATAATACTGCTTCTTGTATGATAATATACTGATATGTAATATATTCAAACTAAGTAAAGCTCTCTCGTTTAGGAAATGGCATCTGCTCAGTGTCCGGCGACCCCCACTACACCACCTTCGACAAGCGCACCCATCATTACATGGGGGCCTGCTCCTACACGCTGTCCAAACCCTGCAACGTCTCCTCCGGCTTGCCGTACTTCACCGTGGACACGCAGAACGAGCACAGAGGGAGCAATAAGAAGGTCTCTTACGTCAGGGCCGTGGTGGTCAACGTGAACGGGCTGACCTTCGTCCTCGGCAAGGGCCGCACCGTCCAGGTATGTTAGCGGAGGAGACGCTGCTTATTCTACCAGTACCAGTAGCAACAATGCCCAAAATGCCCTTCTTCAATGTGCACATTTACCAGTTTCTCAGTCTTCTATAGTTGTGAACGTCTTTCGAGAAATCCTCTTGGGGGTTGTAACATATAAACACTCTCTGCCCGCCGTCAGAATAAACGTCTCTGTGTCCTCCAGGTCAACGGGACGGTGGTCGTCCCGCCCGTCACCTCCATCAGCGGGGTCAAGATCTACCTGAGCGGCAAGTTCGTCGTCCTGGAGACGTCCTTCGGCCTGAGGGTGCGTTTCGACGGCAACCACCACGCCGACATCTCCGTGCCGACCTCCTACAACGACCAGCTCTGCGGCATGTGTGGTAAGAACCAGTCGTGTTCCATCGCAGGGTATTAATACCAGAATAAACATCATACTTGTTACATTCTTAAACTCAGAGTCTTGTTGAACCACAATAGCATCCAATCCAGGTTTTGTCCATTCCTTCATGGCAGCTACTTCTGAAGCCTAACTACCAGGCCAACCAAAACACTATCACAAAGGCAGCCCATAATCTTTGTTTCCCCGGCAGGAAATTTCAATGGAAACGCCAAAGACGACAACTTGAAGCCAGACAACAAACCAGCTGCCAACACCAACGATCTGGGAGACAGCTGGCAGGTTCCTGACCCGCGGCCCGAGTGAGTCCCATCACACAGTACAAAAATACAAATTTCACTGCAAAAATCATCATGTTGTTCCATTCTAATAAATCCTCCGCCTCTTCTCCAGCTGCACCAACGGTGGGGGACAGGAGGACTGTGATAAAGAGGTGGAGGAGGAGGCCAAGAAGCCCACCAGCTGCGGCATGATCACGGATCCCAACGGTATGACACTCGCACGCACACGGATCTGTCGCCACGGAGAAAGTGGTCCTTGAGTAAAACGAGTGTGTCTCTTGTGCGTTCGGTCCTCAGGTATCTTTAAGCCCTGCCACTCCGTCGTGGCCCCGGAGCCGTACTTTGGAAACTGCGTGTACGACATGTGTGCCACCGGAGGTCAGACCGTGGCTCTGTGCCAGGCCGTAGAGAGCTACGCCGACTTGTGTGCTGCCGCAGGAGTCCCCATCGCGTGGAGGAACAACACCTTCTGTCGTAAGTCTGTTGCGCGTGGGCTGCACATAAGGGCCATTGTAGAGGGAAATAAATTACAAATACAGAGCCGGGATAATAGAGAAACCTAATCTCTGAGATTATAAAGACGGATGTATGTGTTTAAAAAAATTGAATCTGAAAGATTAAAGTCACACATGTATCAGTGAACCACGTCGATTAACTTTCCAAGATCAACCTCATCACACATCCACCGCCGCCGTTAAACAATGCTGCAAGATGCAGAGTGCAAAATATATCACAATGTATTCCTGTTCATAAGAGAACACGGCAAGAACAAGATGTAAAATACATAATGTTTCAGGACCATGGACTCTCTCAAAGGCAAATATATGACTTAATGACCTAAGAGAGAGAATATTTAATTTCTTTAAAAAAAAAAAAATCTCAGAAATATAAGACATCAACAGCGCTACATATTCTGTCTGGATATCACATCCTGCCACAGGATTTATCAGTCATGAAATCCGTGGCATCATTTAAAGTTGCTCGTGTGAGAAAACTTTCACTTTATATTTGGAGACAAACACACATTTGACAAAACGTCCTTCAACCATCCCTTGTCCATCTGCCCCCCTCCAGCTCTGAAGTGCCCCTCAGGCAGCCATTACAACCCGTGTGGCCCTGCCTGCTCCCAGCCCAGCTGCCAGGACCCCACGGTTGCCGGCTCCTGCAACCAGCCCTGCGTGGAGGGATGTGTGTGCAACCCTGGCCTCGTGCTCAGCGGAGACAAGTGTGTCCCGCTCAGTGAGTGCGGATGCACCGACGCAGACGGACACTACAGGCCGGTAAGTGTGTAGGTGGAGGGTTTTTTTTGCAATAAACTACTTTTGAGCGCACGTCGAGCTTCTCTCCATGTGCACCGTGCGTGTAGGTGGGAGACTCTTGGTTCACAGAGACGGACTGCTCAGAGCGCTGTAAGTGCAACGGCAACGGCAACATCACCTGCGAGCCCTGGCAGTGCAGCCCAGCACAGGAGTGTAAAGTGGTGGAGGGAGTGCTGGACTGCCACTCTACAGGTAAGACGTGCAGGAGGGCCGAAGGTCCACAACACCTTTTACCAACAATAGAAAAATATATTTTTTGAATATTTATAGTTCTGCCAATGATTCGTCCAAATGTGTTTTTCATGTATTCCCTCCTCAGGTAAAGGGGTGTGTCACGTGGCTGGAGATCCTCACTACTACACCTTTGATAGCGTGATGCACACGTTCATGGGCACCTGCACATACACTCTAGTGGAGGTACGGGGGGAATTTCATCTTTACATTTTTATTTGATAAACATCTGTTTGTGCATTCCGAAACAATAGGAAACATAAAAGCATGTTGTTTGAAATGATTTTTTCTCTGTGCCCCATAGGTGTGTAACACCACCAAGGTAACTCCTTTCAAGATCGTAGCTAAAAACGAAGAGCGCGGTCAACCAGAGGCCTCCTATGTCCGCTCTGTCAAAGTCTACCTGCCCCACGGCACGGTGGTGGAACTGCAGAAGAGCCGCAGAGTTCTGGTAAGGAACACCATTCTTTAAATAAAATATATCATATATGTAGAAAACTGCAGAAGCCATGAGACAAGGAGAGAGAAAAAACTTCTAGTGATCCCCTTTCTCAGTCTGATCTAATATTTTCTCTCCTATCCATGACTTAGGAACAAGTCAAAATAATAAGATAATCATTGTAAGTGCTAAAAAAAAGTTTTTGCAGGTAGAAATTATGTTTTAGGTTTGCTGTTGTAATCCTTCTTTCGGCCACAAGAGGCCAAAGTGTACAACAACCCCATGTTCTAAATAGGACTATATTAATAATTATTTTCTTCCAGGTGTATTTTGATTTACATAACTTGCTAACATACAATATATTTGCCTTGTGTTTGAAGTGCACAGAGACATTAAAACTCACAAAGACGACATGAATGCTTTTTGTCATATTGAGAACATGTGGTCAAAATGCGTATTACACCAACAAACACAAAATTGAAGACCAGAATGTTATCTCCGTAGGAAACACTAATGGTAGACATAATGAAATCGCCTACGACTAACTGTTTCTGTTGTCTCTCGATTTCGTCTTAGGTGAATGAACGGCGGGTACGAACCCCAGTTTCCATCGACTTGGACGGAGCCAAGGTGATAACCAGTGGATCCTACAGCCTGCTGGACACAAACTTCGGACTGCAGGTGAAGTTCGACGGCGTCCATCACCTGGAGATCACGGTTCCTGGAGAATACTTCAACAAGGTATGAAGACATGAGGCCCATCTTATTGTCTCATTGTCCCTCTCCCACATTTTGTCAAGTCAGACAAACAAAGGGCTCCTAATAACCCTGCTCCACCTCCCTCCTCTCCAGCTGTGCGGCATGTGTGGAAACTACAACCACAACTCCTCGGATGACAACCGGATGCCCAACAAGAAACCAGCCAAGGATGTGATTGAACTGGGCAACAGCTGGAAATCAGATGGGGACAGTGACCCTGGGTCAGTGGCTCACAGTCGTCACACATGGCTTTCTGTGGTGATGTGGATAGTCTGAGCTAGTTTATGGTCAAATCTATGCATGTTGTTTTTTCACACTTTTTATGTCCTCCCCTCCAGCTGCCTGCCGGACACTCGTCCAGACGTTCACCCCGACTGCACGGCGGAGGAAGAAAAGCTGTACGAGGCTCAGTGTGCCGAGGTCATCCTCTCCGACCGCTTCAAGCCCTGCCAGCCGCTGGTGACCGCCGAGGCCTTCCTGGGTAACTGCATCTACGACATGTGCGAGTACGATGGAATGCAGGCGACGCTCTGCGACAACGTGGAGGCGTACGCTCAGGCCTGCCAGAGCGCCGGAGTCACCATCAGCTGGAGGAACAACACCTTCTGTCGTGAGTTCTGGCCACGCCCATTAACAGGTGAAATAAGAGATTCCAGTCGTGTCCTCTCTTCATTATTCCCTATCCCTTTCCCTGCAGCTGTGCCCTGCCCTCCCAACAGCCACTACTCGGACTGCACCGCCCCGTGCCCCCCCACCTGCTCCGACCTCTTCCCCATCTTCTGCCACCTCCCGCCGACCACCTGCGTGGAGGGCTGCCAGTGTGACGCCGGCTACGTCCTCAGCGACAACAAATGTGTTCCTCTGAACAAATGTGGCTGTCTGGACTCCAACGGGGAGTACCATGATGTGAGTGGAGCGCAGTGCGTATTGATGGCCTGATGGGCCTAGACAGGATGTGGCATCATAGAACATCAGAGACACATGCTGGTTATACTTTACACTTTTCTTAGCAGCTCTTATTAAACATTATAATACGGGTAGATCAAATCAAGCATTCTGATTGGTTGAGTGAGTCACGGGGTGTACTTTATTCAGCCATAAAGTACTGTACAGCCTGTTTACATTTAGAGCGTTCCATATCAGTGCGCACTTAAAACAACAGGTCGATTTAAATTGCGAGACCGTTAGTTGTCATTTCAAGCTTGACAGTTACCAAACATGTTAAGTGTAAACTTATATATTTTGGGGAGAATGACTTTTGATGAGAATGTCAGCGGTGAATAATGTATTTGTATTTGTTCCTACTGTACAGTCAAACGTTGATACGGCTCACAATCAGGAGAGCAGAGCAGATAACGCTCTGAGAGCAGACTAGTTAGCGGGGGTTTGATCACAAAATCGTGATAATTTCCAGTGAGAGATACTTACGTCGGTAATTTCCCGACACGAGGCAAGTTCTCTAAAAATCATGGAGGAGAAAACACTTTGGGCCCCTGG
Source organism: Taurulus bubalis (assembly GCF_910589615.1). Classification (NCBI taxonomy): domain Eukaryota; kingdom Metazoa; phylum Chordata; class Actinopteri; order Perciformes; family Cottidae; genus Taurulus; species Taurulus bubalis. Next base: position 14,204,098 of record NC_136591.1, on the reverse strand, counting down.
GCTTGTGCTCGTTGAGTAATCCATCCATGCTTGGGACTTAAAGAAAAGATTGTTACGCATAGAAATATATCTTTTTGTTTCTAAACGCATGTGTTATGTGTGTGTGTGTGTGTGTGTGTGTGTGTGTGTGTGTGTGTGTGTGTGTGTGTGTGTGTGTGTGTGTGTGTGTGTGTGTGTGTAGGTGGGAGACTCGTGGCTGACGGATAAATGTGCTGATTTATGTACCTGCAACCTCGGTGGCCAAATCACGTGTAAGGACCACAGCTGTAACTCCAACTCTGTGTGTGCACTGGACAATTATGGAGACGTCACCTGCAAACCTACTAGTGAGTCACTCTGTTTGGCTTCACCTGTGATATCCCAACATTTTGTAGCTAGGCAGTGGACGTTTTGAAGACTTAGTTTAAACCTGAAAAAAAGGTATTGTTGAAATCATAACCCATTTTGATTGTTTCATTGACATCGTCATCTAGAGTTCGACAAGTGCAGCATCGCCGGGGATCCTCACTACCGAACATTCGATGGTTTCACACATCACTTCCAGGGCCCCTACACCTACGTCCTGACTCAGGGCCACAACCTGCAGAACTCCCTGTCGCCCCTCGTGGTGAGGGCGAAGAACATCAGACGCGGGGGGAACCGGAGGGTGTCGTTCCTGGATCAGATCTACATTGATGTTTACGGCTTCAATGTTCGCTTCCTGCAGAAGAAGATTGTTCTGGTCAGTAGTTTGTTTTTGTCTTATTAAAGTTTTGTTTTTGCTTGCGTAAAAAAGCACATTGTGAAATAATCTTGTATCCCTTCTAGGTGAACGGGGAGCGTGTTGCACCTCCTCTCAGTCCAGTTGAGGGTTTGACCATCACGATGAACTCCAGGCAGGTCCAGCTCACCACCGACTTTGGACTCACTGTACGCTTTGATGGCAACAGTCGCGGAGGTAAGAGAAGAAGAAACATCAGCATTCCCTAACTGGCATTGGCTCGTTCGTGAATCCATTCACACACCGCCTCCATCTTTTTGTTTGTGTATCAGAGATCATACTGCCCAGCACCTATAAGAACTCTGTGAGAGGGCTATGTGGAAACTACGACGGCATCACCAGAAATGAGTACATGAAGCCGGATGGAATAGTGGTCAGGGATCTGAACACGTTTGGAGAAAGCTGGAGGGTCAGTGACCGACAGGCGGATGGACTCAAGATCTTCAACCTTCCTCACACTGTCCATGCTCACAGGTAGGTCCACTGTAGGCCAATATAACATTTTAGGGTTCATGTGCATCGATTGTTTAAACCACTTATCATATGATCAATGTCATATGATAATACTTTTCAGGGCAATACTGTACATCAGGAGTTTAGTTTGTTAAGTTTCAATGTCCATTTTCAGACAGATAAATATGCATCGGGAAATACCTCTATACATAAAGTGTTGAAGCGAAAGTAGTGGTGATAATAAATATTTAGTAAAAAAAGACTTATTAACAATAAGAAAGATAAGAACAATGAATAAATAAGAATAAAGAGATAAAAAGGGAAAATTACATTTTTAAGTAATAACTGAACTTTGTTTCTTATAATTTTACCACATGGATGGTCTTTACGTTCGGTGCCTGAATATCCAGAGTAATGTTAATGGTTATATTAGCATTAGAGATACCTTGTCATGAACCAAAATGCAGGTAAAATGGTAGAAGAGGAAGGATCAGAAGATTCCCACACTCTGTGGCAATCATAATCTCTTAACCTTGGATTTTCCAAGCAAATGTTATGGTAATCTGGTTTGCAGTTATTGAGAATGTTGACAGTTGACAGCTTCCTCTGTCCTTCCATCCTGTCTGCCATCTGTCTCCAGGCGAGAGGTGGAGACCGATCCAGATTCAGGCTTTGAGACGTCGGACTGCTCTCAGTCTCAACTCAATGACTACAACAACGTGGCCCAGTGTGGAGCGCTGTCTGACTCCAAGGGGCCATTTGCTGCCTGCCATGCTACCCTGCCGCCTAAGACCTACCAGGAGTGAGTAGTCCGTGTGTGTGTGTGTGTGTGTGTGTGTGTGTGTGTGTGTGTGTGTGTGTGTGTGTGTGTGTGTGTGTGTAGAAACTGTCCTCTGGACAGAGTTACAGTGCAGTTTAAATTGGTGCATAACACATGATTGACTTCATACCCTTACTTAAAATTTAAATATGACTGTTGTGTCTCTCAGTGACTGTGTGTTCGACCTGTGTGCTGAGGGGGGCAGTGCGGCGCTGCGTTGTGCCAGTTATGAGGCGTACACTGTCGCCTGTCAGGAGGCCGGAATCAAACTGGGATCCTGGCGGCAGCAGCTGGACTGTGGTAAGATGACATTCACATCATGTGGGATGTGAATGTGTGCATTGTTAGAACTGTCCCCTGTGGGCCTCCATACGACTATGGAGGCCCACAGGGGACTTCATTAAAATGATTAAAATGTAAACTTCAAAAGGAAAATCTAATTCCACAATGTCAAATAGTTTTTCATTTCATTTTATTGTTCATAGCATGCCTGAATGAGAAAATTATAATGCTGTTGTTGAATTACACTTATATTTTCAAGTTGACATCATTTTAACAATGTTAGCCAGTTAAGTGATACGTCGCCAGAGTTGCAACAACTAAACCGAGCAGTGGAGTAATAACAGGAAAGCGCCGGAAAGCATTCTCCTCTTTATGGTCTATTTTACTCTAAATGGACCATAATTTACTAGATTAACATTATGCTGTGTTGAATAATACTTTAAACTAGAGATTGAGACCATAAACTCATGTTCACAATGTTTACTGAGGGAATAAATCAAGAGAGAAGTAGAGGCATGTTCTATTGACTTCTATACAACCAGAGGAGACCCCCCACCCTGCTGAGAAAATGAAAGATTTAAGACACTTTTACATCGGCTTCGCTCGGCAGAACCGGAGGTTGCCGGCTGGTTGTGACCTCTCTCTCTCTCTCTCTCTCTCTCTCTCTCTCTCCCTCAGTCCTGTCCTGTGATGCCAACAGCGCCTACTCCACCTGCATGTCACCATGCCCCGCCTCCTGCGCTGACCTGGCGGCCCCCTCAGAGTGCGAGGCCACTTCCTGCATGGAGGGCTGCCAGTGTGCGGCAGGCTTTGTGATGAGCGAGGGCGTCTGTGTGCCATACACGCAGTGCGGCTGCACCTTCCTCAACAGATACTACACCGTAAGAGGCCTTCTGGAGTTACAGCAGTGTGTGTGTGTGTGTGTGTGTGTGTGTGTGTGTGTGTGTGTGTGTGTGTGTGTTGTGTGTGTTGATCTCTTTTAACCCTCTGCCTCACCTCTCCACCTCCGTTTCCCGCAGCTGAAGGAGAAGTTCGTGACTGAGGACTGTTCCCAGGCTTGTGAGTGCACCAGCACCGGCGCCGTGTGCCAGCCCAAGGCCTGCCAGGGCGGTTTCCTCTGCACCATCTTCGACTTCAAACGGGACTGCTACAGAGGTGTGTGTCAATGTCATCCTTTAGCCACCACCAAAGCCCTTCTCATGAACAACAAACGTTTTTTTTTTTGCAAATGTACGTGTACACAACTGTCAACAAACGTAATGACTTCTCTATTGTAGCGAGTCCCTGCCTCAGCTACCCCTGTCAGAACGGAGGGAAGTGCAATGAGGCTAGCAACAACACTTACAGCTGTCAGTGTGCGGACGGCTTCGAGGGCCCGAACTGCGAGGTGGAGATCACACCGGGCGGAGGAGGACTGGGTACGTCTGGTTCCCTCAAACTACCATGTTTACACAACAGTTGAACATCTGTATCGGACTTCTGCTGCATACACTGTTAAAAATAACGTAAAATGTACTCATGATAAGGTGATCTATCCAAAGATCTTGACTTTCTCTGTAGATTTCATTGACTCTTATCTTTTCTTGATGGGAAACTGAAGTGAATGAATGTGATTGTTGCTTATGACAGAAAGCAAGTGGATCATCCTGATAGCGGTGTTGGCCGCAGTCGTCGCCATCATCATTGTGACCGCCGTCGTGTGCGTTTGCCGAAAAAAGGCCAAGTGAGTCCCAGCTGGTTCTGTTCTTTGCAAATATCAAAGCATTTTATGTGAGGATGGGTACGGAAGAGGATTAGGGCAACATGGGAAAAAAGGAGAGAAAATAGGAGTTTTGATTCTTTTTTTTTATTTTTAATCAGAACTTTGACATTAATCTCCCAATTCTGAGAATAAGGTATGAATTCTGACTTTAAACTCAGCATTATAAGCGTAAAGTCAGAATTATTAGAGTCGGAATTCTGACTTTAATCCCAGAATTTTTTTTTTACATGTGGCCCTAATCCTTTTCTGTAGAGTGTGTAGTGTGTGTGTGTGTGTGTGTGTGTGTGTGTGTGTGTGTGTGTGTGTGTGTGTGTGTGTGCGCGCCTCATGACTGCTGACCGACCCTGAGGGGTCAGCCTGAGGTCACTGCCGCTGTCCTAAACACAAACTAAATCCACTCTCATCAAGGCCCAGATAATTTTCCTGCATTTTCCTTGCAGGTCACAAGTTTATGTAATTCAGAGGCAGCAGTCTTCTCACAGTGGGTGAGAGAAAATTACAGTGTCATTACCTTTTTTGGGGCGGGGATTTCTGGGCGCATGCAGTATCAGCACTTGGAAGGGTTAGGATGTGATTTACTGTCTTCACTCTACCTTCACTGTCTAAAAGCACCGGCCTCTCACCGTGTCTCGTCCATCCCGTCATCTGGACGTCTCTCACCTCGCTTCTTCTTTCTGTCCGCAGGAAAAACAAGTCTCACGAGAAAAAGCTCAGCATGAAATCTACAAGTAAGAATGATTATTATTGCTCACGGAGAATAAAGATTACGTTCACGAGACGGGAAAAATACTCAAACAAACAGATCGTTGACCTCGGGACTACATTTAAAAGCAGATGACAATATTAGAGTTTATAAACTTGTTAGAGTTAGCACCACCTTACCAGCTGCTTACATGATGACTCATCAGCAAATTCATTGTTACTCACAATGAATCCATTAATTTATTTCACTCCAGTATTTGTTTACTTTTTCAAACTACATTTTTAAATCTGAATAAGATTAAATGATATCAGTGTCTACATATTTTCATGTCTAAGTGACGACTGGGGACAACAGCAAGGAACATATTTTATTCCTCTGTAATATTCTTTCCATAATGCTTAGAAAACATTTTGTCATTTAGAAAAATACTGAAGTGACCCTTTAAAAGTGAATATAATCAAAGATGGACCCCATAGTAATAGTATTAGTTAATAGTAATAGCATTAGAGGCCGACCCACATATTTGCAGGCGGATATCAAGCGCTACAGAAATTAATATTAGTATTAAAGGCAGCATTGATCCCTTTGTATCCTAATTCAATTTCATTCACGCTTAATTTTTTTATTGATTTAATTTTCAGCGTTATCCTTGACGGTTTGTCCTTTTCTCCACTGTTAATATATGGCTCGAGTTGATGCTTTAATAGCCATGTACTAGGAAAAATTGTCCCAAAAAAAACTTCTGTGTATGTTTTGTCCGAAAAAGGAAACTAGCTACAAGTATTTGCGTAACTTTAAGAATCCGTAATCGCCTCCAAATAGTCGGAACGTCTGCAGACAGATTCAACGATCAAATTGTTCCTGATGATTATTCATATCTGTCTCTGCTTCCTCTGACAGCGGTTCCATATTCAAACATCGAAGACGACAGAAAGGACAAAGTGACAGCTATGTAACGACAAACCGTCACCTGAACGTTACATCGCTCCTTCAGCACGCCTCCTGGAGAAATGAAGGAAGATTGTTGTTCAAATTTTAGATATTGTTCATATGCCCATGTTTTGCTTTCTTAACTTATGCTTTTGAAGATGTCATTTTAGTCCGATGTGCACTTTTAATTCACAGAAAAGTGGAAATCCCTGTGTGCCAGTGTTTGTGTATTTATGGAATGAGATGCGTGCAACAAGAGAAAATGTATTTTTCTTTGTCCAAAAGTTTATTATGAAAAATAATTATACTAAATGCTGCACAGTCAGTGATTAGCAACTAAATGTATTTCAAATATTTTGTGCAGGCTCATATTTAATATTTTTTTTGTCCTCAAAGGTAAATGTGTTACCTCAAAGTGCTATAAAATACTATATTGACATTTTGTTTGACACTTTTTCTGACTTAACTTTACTCTCGCTTTAAACCACTTCTGTCCTGATCATTACCAAGTATTTATAAATTATCAGAATTTTTAGGAGGATTTTCATACCTTTCTTCAAAGTATGGGGGATATGAATGATTATCCACAGCATTCATGCTGTTACGGCTGTGGGATCAAACATTGTGGTTTTAACAGGAAAATGTTGTCCTTAAGGGCCTGAGTGTTTATTATAGACAGTTAGCTGTCCAACCCTCACATCCTTGCCAAAATGTATGCCATATACACAATAGCGCAGTTAAAATAATTAAAACATTGAAAATCAAGACCAAAAATGTCCCCCAGGGTTAAAGGGTCAGTAATACGTACCGCAACGTTAAGGTGGAGTTCAAAATCCGATTTATTAACGTCAAAATATACTTAAAGTACCAAATGTAAAAGTACTCATTGCACAGAATGGTACATTTGGTAATAATGTAAATTACATTATTGCATTATACTCATTGATATATTAATATATGTATCCCTTGAATATTGCACCTGGTAAAGGAGGAACATATTCAAATTACTTTACATACTACTGGGTAGCTTCATTTATGTGTCAATAATTATTTTTGCATTAGTAACATGTAACTGTAAAGTAATGCAGTCAAAAGTTGACGATGTAAGAGTAAAAGCATAAAGCAACAGCAAATACAAATACTCATAAGTGTACTTCAATACATACTTGAGCAAACATACTTTCACCACTGATTGAACGTATGTTGTTCAAAAACAACAAACTCTGCCAGGCTTTTTCTTCCCGTTAATATTTTTCCAAATGATGAAAGATGTTCTGTAACGAACAGATTACTAATTGATAAACAGACCAACGCGTCATCCAGCAAAACTTTATTTGCCATCAAAGTGGGCAGAAATCCGGGAGATTCCCAACATGTGACACAACATGAGCTTCCTCGCACACTGAGAGGAGGTTCCACACCGAGGAACGGAATAAAAGACACATTCAGACAAAGAACAGCAGCGGCTGTGTTCAGCCGGACTCAGGGGAAGGCGACTCAGCATTCCAGTGTACTAAAAAAACAGATCTCACTTGTAAAATTCCACACATTTTCCCCACATTCTACGACCTCAAACTCGAGGATTTTGATGTTCGGTGTGAAGGGTGTCGCCATACACATACGTGGGGGTCAATAGGTCAATAATGTCTAGCTGCTTTAACACTGGGATGGCACCATACTGACACCTACAAAAAAGACTTGTAAGTCAATGGGGAAATGTCTTTTTGGATCCTGTGGCGTCACGTGACCGTGTAAATCCACCTCCTCCTATGACTTTATTGACCCCTTGACCTTTCGTCCGGTGCCTGCGCCATCTTAAAGTCCCCCCTAGCCAAGGGGGACCACGTTGGTCCAAGAAAATCAAAGTAGGACATTTGTCAAATGAAATGTAATGTCAACAGTCAAACAATTCAAGTTTCAAATAATACATAAATATGTACTTTCCTGTCAGTTTTCCAGTCATTCATATTGAACACTTCTTTCAAGGAAATTGATCTGGAAATGAAGAAATAAATAAACTTAAAGAACTTTCTTTTTTTTTTTACATAGTTCTATCCGGGGAAAAACCCTAAGAAAGAAATCCTTCTGTTACAATCAGTCTCATTTAAAAGATTTAAGGCTGCTCAATGAAATGCTTTAAATGTGGATTTCAGAAATGTCAAAGAAAGTGAATGTAAACACAAACTGCTGGCTCGAGGCGGCATTACTCCAACAACGAGCTCTCGTAGCAGATGAATCCTTTTTCCACCGCAGACGTGAGACAAGGTTTTCATTTCTGGACCATGGAGTGTATATGAGTGGTCAAATAAAATACAAAAACGTCAATTTAAAACCTGAACATTCACAATAAATAGACGTGTACATTTAAATAAGTCAGCCAGTGTGAAGACTACTGAATGGTGCTGGATCAAGCTCATTCAAATGTGATCCTCTTTTAAAAACAGACCAATTTTGTGACCTTTAAGCTATCAATATTCATTGTGATTAACAGATTTTCAGATTATTGACAACGAAACCTAAAAACTGGCACTTGTTTAGAGGATGTGTGTTGAACAAAGAATAAATAATGAAACTTCTGTCTCATCTTATTCAAAAGGAGCAGTGCGATATTGAACTTCCTGTTTGCCATCATACCCAGAATCAGATTTTGTAGATCAATATCCATTATTTGGAGGCGATTACGGATTCTTAAAGTTACGCAACTACTTGTAGCATGTTTCCTTTTTCGGACAAAACATACACAGAACGTTTTTTTGGGACACGGGGCGACTCCACCGGTAGTAAGAAAGAAAAGAGAAAATGACTAATTCTCTCTCACTCTTCTTTGGGACTGTTACGAGGTCCATGTTTTCAGATTCAGCTATGGCTAGCATATGGGTTGATGGCAAATAAGTACTTCACAAAATGTATCTAAGGAAATACAAACCATTGGATCCTCCCAGCTTTATCTGTGCTCCCAGGCCTGGCACAACCAGGCGTCCTGATTATACCCTAAACATAACCTTTAAATACACTAGCAACTATAAATAAACAAAATCACAGAGGCAATGAAAATAACCCACTGAGTAAAAGGAAATGTAGGCTACAAGGACGTGTAAAAACAAGAATTTAAATGATGAACCGTTGAAATGAAGAATTGTTATAGCCAGCAGCATCGCTCCATCACCTTCCTCCCTGACCAATCACCAGTCCTCTCTGCTCCTCCGTCCATCTCTCCATCCACCATCTTGGCGTCTTCAGGCAGAGGATGAGGCCCTGGCGGCTGGACAGAGGGACCAAACACTGTGCGTCTTCAGTCAAAACCTTCTTTTCCAGGTCATCTGAGGACAAAAATAAGAGTTTTTAGTTTTCTGCCCAGGAGCCACAAGCAATGTGCGTTCCTGAAACGTGGCGACGTGAGTCCGAACATGGTACAAATGTCGGTTTAAAACCATATATTTCCCCCTCCAAAACCTAAAACCAAAAAACCTTTTTACTAGACTGTTTTATAATTAAAAAAAGTCCAAGTTGGTTGGACAGGACAACAAGACGGCCCTTTTTGTTTTTGAATTGGCATCATTTTGTTTCTCCTCATGGTTCAGCTTGGTTTTAGATAAGCTCAACCAATTTCCACGCACTCCTCCACATTTTGAATAGACTCACTAAATGTAAAGAACGACCACTTTAATTTGACATTTGCAACGAAGAGCTCATAATACGGTTTAAAAGTGTTAAAGCGGTTTCCTTACCTGCCGTGAGCCTCTTGGCTTGGTTGCAGCACCAACACCTTACACTCTCTCTTGGCTATCTTTCCCAGTGAGATGAGGGCGTGGTCAGGGGTCGGTGGCAGGCGTCTGCCAATTGGAGGTCCTACGGGAGGATCGGCGGCCCGGCGCACCATCACGCTGCCGGTCCTGTAGCCAGCGGATGATAAGACGGGAACGAGCTGTAAATGTCTGCATAACGTCTGTGTCTTAACATCTTTTATACAAATACAGCTGGCCTAAACCCTCCGTACCTGACGTGGTTTGATCTGGACGGCTGCTGGTGGGAGAAGCTCCGAGATCGTCCGGGGCCGTGTCTCTCCAGCAGCTCTCTGGCTGATGATGGTGATGATGATGATGATGATGAAGATGGGGAGTTCCTCATCGATGACCGAGGCTCCATTGGGGGCGTGGACACCGAGGTTGTGAACTGGAGCTTCAGTTTCATGTGCTGGCTCAACTACGGTGGTGGGGGATAGAGAGACGGGAGTGTCACTGTTTATTTTTCTCAGTTAACTGATTTCTGTTTGAGTGCATCGGAAGAACCAGGCGGTACCTCAAATAGTCCAGACCTGAGGATCTGGAAGGCCACGATGAAGGAGAGGGTGGAGCCCTTCCTACACTGCCCCAGGTTGTTGAGGGGCGACTGGCACACCACTGCCGGGTGGGCCCTGTGATCCTTCTGGCCTGCTTTGTTAGCTGATGGACGGATGGATGGATGGAGGGAGGGAGGGAGGTAGGGAACAGGTGGTGAGGGAGAGAAGGGAGGAAGAAGGTGGAAGTAGATTAAGATAGAAAACCTGATGGCTTAAAGGAAGCTCTGCTACTTTTCTCGAGATGTTTCAACATTCATTGGCACGTTGTTCATGCCACACTATAGAGAGGCAAAGCCTTCCGGTGGACCACCACGGGACCATATTTTGGGAAAAAACTGCGAGAAACAAATAACTGTTTGATCCCGTGTGAATTTTTGTGATGAATTGCATTGTTTGTTTAAAAGATCGTTTCGCACATCAAGAAAGTCGCATTTTGTCAAAAACTGTAGAACTAAGACGAAAATACCAAAAGTGGTGTAAATCTCTCTCGGGAGTTGTGATGCCTGTGTGTGTCATATTGGGACATATTCACACAATAAAAAGAGTCACCGGATAAACCTCCTCAGGTAAGAAAACGCTACATTTGTGCATGGATATAGCCAAGTTAGCTAACTAGCTGGCTAGCCAACTAACTTAGCTATATGCTTAGCCAAAGTGACTCACATTGAGAAGAAAGATGTATTTCACTGATCGATGTCACAAAAAAACTAAACGATACAGCAACATCTCTATGACAGAGCTTTTTTTGACGTGCAAATTATCTTTAAAATGTTTTTTAAAAATCTGATGTTTATTGATGGCACAATTGAGACGGGATAAAAAAATATTCGTCTCTCTGCATTTTTTCACAAAATACGGTCCCATGGGGGAAACCGGAAGGGGCGGGGCTTCACCTCTCTATAGAAAAAAAGTGGTCTAGCAGAGCCAGCCCTATGTCTAGGTGGTGTAGGTGATTTGCTATAAGGGCGCAACAAAAAAATTCTAAATTCAACAAAAACCACAATGATTGGTGTTTGCAGAGGGCGCCAGCTAACATCAGGGGTCTGGGTAGTCTCTCTGTCATGGATTGAGACATGTATATATCATATATCATATATCATAAAATTGCAGTGAAGCTTGAAGTACTGCCAAATCTATATCAAGCAGCAACCTCCAGCGCTGGAAAATGACAACAGTTCCTCAGAATAACGACAATAGGAGTGAACTGACTAACTCACCAAAGATGCCTGATGTTGATTTAAGATTAGTCTTCAGATATGTTTTATTTACCGACATTATATTAGTTCCCAAATATGGCCATGTGTTGGTCATCGGATAAGCAAACATGTTTTTGGCTTCCTCCACTTTCACGCAAAAGTCACACAGCACTTCACAAAACAAAATATTCATTTTGAAGTACAAGGACGTGGCTCAGTATTTCAGCGAACACCAGTGGGTGATGATGGCTGCCCCATCACTGAATGTAGTTGAAAATTATCCCATCTCCCCAAGAGGAATAAATCCAGTAGGAAAGGGGCTTTAGTCTTGAGTGTCGGTGCACATTTAGCTTCGGGCTGTGACACAAAATCCCTCAATCCCAAGAAACGTAATGAGCAGAATCATTTTTGCACAGTAAGAAAAAAAATGAAAGAAAGATGATGAAGTCTGCGACTCACTGTCCGAATTCCAGATCAGCCGGACGGCCAGGAAGTCCTGCAAGTTGTTGAGCAGGGTGTATTTGACCCAGAAGTGCTCCAGAGGCCGGACCGCACGGGGACAGGAAGCGGTCATCACCAGCAGAGGACGGTCCAAGCGGATACTGGGCAACGAGTAACAACTGGAGATGTATCTGCAGGGAGAGCAAACGAGTGTTTCACTGTTGCAATGACACCTGGACAATTCCTGCTCACATGAACATTCTCCTACATGCCAAATGTTGAACAGAAGAGGCGCCGTTACCTTGTCAAAGGCAGTGTTGGAGTGTACCACTGTAACACAGCCACCAACTGGACTTCCAAACCCTACAGACACACACACACACACACACACACACACACACACACACACACACACACACACACAGATCTTTAAACACGTGATGAACTAAAACTAATTAAAACACAGACACACTTTCACAGTGGGTGACACACACACCCGCTGTGACTCACTCCCACATCCACCGTCCTGCTGACACAGAAGTGAGATAATCAGCCTTTTTTTTGTTTAAACGACAGAGCTTTTATAAGAATAAAACTATACATTGTTCAGCTGTTTTTTTTTAAGAGCTGACAAAATCGGACAAATGAGGGCAGAGACTAACAAACTGTTGGTTTTGGTGTTTTCATGGGAATTGTCGACAATAATCTCTTCTCCTTAAAACATAGGAATAAGGTATTCTAGTTTGATTAAATGTTTGACCTCTCAGTTCAGAGTAACATAATCCTAAATAGCGGTTGAATTGGGATTTGTGAAGGACGGGAGCCCTCGTCAGCTGAGGTTGGGGTCAAGACCACCTGGTCCATGAGACCAGAAAGTGGTTCCAGTGAAACCTGGAGACGATGTGTTCTGTGGATTCTACAGAACAACAATGGCACAGTTTTTGGGAAGAGATATCGCTGTGGAATTTTCTAAATGTCCTTTTTTTATGCTGAGCCACAAACTAAATTCCATTGATCTCTATTGTATTGGGGGCATTTGAGCAGCAAAAGTAAAAACTCCCCTTAATAAACCACTTAACACGGAAAAAATAATCTTGTGATTCTACCGAGGAAACGAAAATTTTTGACTTTTGCCATAAACACAAATCTACTTGTGTGATGATCGTGAAGTGAAGGAAGCCGCCTCCTCCGTGTCTCCTCACCTCGCTGGAGTCCTCCTCCGCTCTGTCTTGTAGCTGCAGCTGGAACAGGAAGTTCTGCTCCTCCAGGGCGCTGAGCGTGCTGGGTAAGCGCGACGACTCGCCGTCCATTCGATAGAACGACGCCATGGTGACCTCAGCCGATTGGTGGCTTCATGGGGAAGTGGAAAACAAAAGAAGCGTTTGTTTCGGAGACCAAACACCCTTCCTGATTTGATCCACATAACAGCACCGTGAATTCTGTACGGAGGAGACGACTCCTCCCCAGATAAGTGTGTGTCGTCATGCTGGGTTTTGTGGTGCGCTGATCCGGCATGACGGGAGAGCTAGCAGCTGTGTGACGCTGTACTAACAACATACTCAGCACAACGATGCTCACAAAGCTATGCTATCGTTTGCTCACTAGCTCTAAACACAGCTGAGGCTGATGGGAATGTACCTTTGATGTAGGTGCATACAGCTGGGAATTTTTGTTTCGCTCAACCAGCCACAATAACAACAAATACCACCAATGTCAACTGCTTTGGAGAAACAAAGGTTGTAAAAAAAGATTAGCCAAAAAACAAAGATTGTCTAGCTCAGCGTTTCTAGTCTACAGCGCACGTCAGTCTTCACTTAGCAACATTATGGCTGCGCAGAAGATGGAGCCTCCAGTGAAAAGCAGACTGGGTTACCCACCAGCCTCTCTTGACTTAAAATAGATGAACAACTAAATGTGCTCGAGGCAGAAGTTCAGAGCCATAACACAGTGGGGGAAGTGGTTTGTGCCGCAGCCGAGATTTGGGAAGTTCCTACGAAGGCTTTGAAACTATTCGTGGACGTGTGTTTAGACGTTGCTCAGGGTTACCAGCCCTTCTCAGCTTCTGGAAACCTGAGCAACAAAACAGTCAAGTCGAAGACAATGTTTTGTGTACTGCGCTGCCGATTGCTTCCATAAAGCGTGAAGAAGAGTTTGGTTAAGACGTCAGAATATTCTGCATCCAGCAGGAGATCAATAACCTCAGAGCGCTCCTCGCTTGTTTATGCAAAGTTAGATATTGAACGTTCAAATTGCGCCGACTTCCACGCTGCACATCCGTGGGTCCGCAGCAATATGGCCACCAAGTGTGAAGCGGATCGGAGGAACGGGTGTCGAGGTACGCAAATTACACACTTACATGCAGAAATTCCCTGCTTTACAGTTTGATAGCCCAATACCACCAGTCACAGGTTTGGCTCTAGGGGCCTGTGCAGCAAGCTGTGCAGCATAAGGGACCCTCTTTCCTACGACCCTCTATTCAGATGAGGAAAAACTCCCTGCTTTTGGACAGCTGTTTTTAGTCAGAGAGTAAACAGCCAGAGCTTACCAAACATCGTCGACGATGAGAACTGAGCCGTCTGGCATCATGGGGAGGTAGGAGGAGTTATAGTTAGGAAGGATCTTCACATCTCTGACACACAGCTCATCCTGAGAGCTGCAGTTCAACACTGAGGAGACAAGAGGGGTGGGCGATGGCTAAACTCAAGGAGTGTATGTTTACAGATCTGTGTGTGTGTGTGTGTGTGTGTGTGTGTGTGTGTGTGTGTGTGTGTGTGTGTGTGTGTGTGTGTGTGTGTGTGTGTGTGTGTGTGTACTACCTTTAAGGACAATCAGGTGTTTCCCAGAGACAGCCATGTGCTGACATTGGACACTAGGAGGTGGAAGAACATTCAGGATGGTGCTGACTGGGGATGAAAACAGACACAGAGGTTTAAAAAAGCGTGGCCGCTCGCCGGGTCTCATGTCTATGTCTAGCCTCATGTCTGGTGTCATGTCTATGTCTGGCCTCAGGTCTGGCCTCAGGTCTTGTGTCTGGTCTCGTGTCTGGCCTCATGTCTGGTCTCTGGTCTCGTGTCTGGTCTCTGGTCTCTGGTCTCTGGTCTCTGGTCTCTGGTCTCTGGTCTCTGGTCTCTGGTCTCTGGTCTCTGGTCTCTGGTCTCTGGTCTCTGGTCTCAGGTCTCAGGTCTCAGGTCTCAGGTCTAGGTCTCAGGTCTCAGGGTCTCAGGTCTAGGTCTAGGTCTCAGGTCTCAGGTCTAGGTCTCATGTCTGGTCTCATGTCTGGCCTCATGTCTGGCCTCATGTCTGGCCTCATTTCTGGTCTCTGGTCTCTGGTCTCAGGTCTCAGGTCTCAGGTCTCAGGTCTCAGGTCTCAGGTCTAGGTCTCAGGTCTAGGTCTCATGTCTGGTCTCATGTCTGGTCTCATGTCTGGTCTCATGTCTGGCGTTGAGAGAAACGGAGTGAGTGTACCCTGCGCCCTGAAGGTGCTGAGGTCCTGCCTGAAGGTGTGCATCGGACTCCGGAGCTGCAAAAGAGTCAGGTAGCCGTGTTCCCTCACCTCCACCGTCTCCTCGCCATCCTGCCTCCACACGGTCACTATGATCTGACAGCACAGAAAGGCAGAAGGTTTAGCCGACATCTCTGCTGTCCACCTTCATTTGGTCTTCCTGATAAGTTACACTGACGAGGAAGGTTTCAAACCGGTCTGATGTGCAGCTTTCCCCCCCCCCCCCCCCTCCCGTCCCCCCACTGTGTGTATATGCAGACGTGTCTGACCTTGGCTTTCAGTGTGTTGACCGGCAGCTTATCCAAAGAGACGGTGAGACTGAAGATGACCTGGTCCTCCAACACCAGAGAAGACTGCAGGACAAGCAGAGGACAGGATGTTGAGGGATCAAAGACAGAGAGTTGGTTTTGATAACGATATTCAGAATACATTTGCATACAGACTGTTGACAAACAAGTCTAACAGGGCTTTAACGTATCTAGAAGATGACCGAAAACTGTGTCAAATGCCCATTCCTGAGTCAAAGGGGACGTCTTCAAATGTCTTGTTTTGTCCAAAAAACAGTCAAGGGGAAGTTTTTGTTTTGATATTTTGACAGAAAAGACAGAAAAGACAGAAAAGCAGCAAATCCTCACATTGGAGAAATTGCAACCACAGATTGTTTGACCTGAATTGCAGCTGGGCGATATATAATATTGTGGTGGCAGGGGTGTGGTTAGCCTCAGCTGCGGAGGGGGAGTGGAGGAGCGATTCAGGGAACAGGTGCCGGTCTGTCTGTCTGTCTGTCTCCCATATAAAACAGTGACTGAGGAGGAGTGAGGAGAAGCAGGTAGCAGAGGCGATGCAGCCGGAACCGCTGACAGTCGAGGAAACGACAAACACAGTACCTGCATCTTACCTGTCAGAAATAAAGTGCATTAAGAAACCGCAAACTACCGTGTGTTGCCCTCTTTGTGCTGCCCGGTAATCGCGAGGCAATGGGGATCGTTACAAATATTGCCCAGACTGGAACAATTAATCATAGAGCCACATTGTTAATTCAATTCAGTTTATTTTATACAGCCCAACATCACAAATACAAATTTGCCTCTGAGGGCTTTACAATCTGTTAGCAATTAACTTTCTGTTGGACAACTTATAGTGCAGCTCTGCCGTGAAGTTATACAATTACTATTTAGCATCTTAGTCAAGAGCGCTTTTTGAATTATGAATTTATCAAATTGTAATAGGAGAATAATTATTTTTCATTTCTTAATATCATAGTTGGGAGCCTGTTAGGTCACTAATGGTCCACCACTGACCAAGCAGTCTGAGCCAACTTTTGGTACATGAAGGTTTTAAAAACTCAGAGCAACAGACACAGTTTGAGGTTGTGCACCCAGCCATCTACAGCCGGTACAGAGCCTCCAGTGTTGGTACCGTCTGAGTCGTCTCCACTGCCTGGAGATCTCCTCCCTATCTGCAGCCTGACACGCTAGAAGCTGGATACTGAAACTGGTTTAAAGCCCCTGAGGTCCTGACCGCACTAGCAAGTCTGGACACATCTGGAGCACCAACACCACTGCACAGACCAGGCAGAGCGGAGGCTGCTCAAATCAATCAGAAGAAAGCAGGTCGGTGGAGAAAGGAAGTGTATGAATGGCTATGATTTGGTTTCCCCCTCACCTCAGGAATTAAATAAAGCCACTTGCTGTCACACTGAATGTCTCCCCTAAACTCTCAAACCCTGAACCCTCAGGGACTTACTGACGTCAGCTGGAAAATGGTTGAGTGTGAGAGGCTGCGAGGGCTTGAACTGGTGTAAATATGAATGGGACAGCGCTTTGCTGCAACATATCCCGTGACTACATAACACAATATTGTGTACAATTGTGTATTTATTTTATACTTTGTATTCACTGATTTGAACGTCTTCCTCACGAGATGAGAAGTCAAAACGAAATGTTTGATGAATGTAAAAGAATACATACATATATATATATATATATATATATATATATATATATATATATATATATATATATATATATACACACAGTGTTGGGGGTAACGAGTTACAAAGTAACAGATTACAGTAACAATATTACTATTATAGGTAACGAAGTAAAGTAACGCATTACACTCAAAATATTGATAACTACACTACTTTACTAGACCTCAGTAACGCGCTTTCCTGCGTTACTCAAGACATTTCTACCAGTACGAAAAGTTCTCTTTTAGTGGCGCGCGAGTCACATGACACTTCCTGCATGAACAATCTACGGACCAGTATTACAACTGTTAACGCGATTGAGAACGCGCTCTTGCACCTGACATGTATATATTTTCCACACGTAACATCAACATTAGTAATCGTCAACAAGCACTTTTACTTTTCGGAGTAACTACCCCAACACTGTATGTATGTATGTATGTATGTATGTATATATATATATATATATATATATATATATATATATATATATATATATATATATATATATATAATTTCTGCTTGCATTCCTTATGATTTCATGTGTTTTCATCTTTAATCTGTAATGTTGTAGTGTAAAGGTATTTCATTGGGCTAAACGCCCACGTGCCTCTTTGTTTACCTTTTTTCTTTTTACTGTGTGTTTTACGTCATATTGCTATGAACTGTGGGTAATTCCCTTGAGCAAAGTCGGCATATAATGCAGACTTACGGAAAGGGATCATAAAGGACTCAACATGTCTGTTAGAGATCCCTCAAACACTCCACGATGTGACAGTGGGACAGCCCTAAACCCTCACGGACTTCGCGGGAGCGCGCCTCAAAGTCCTTGAGTCCTTAAAGGTGGAGATCGGGCCTCAGTCTCATGAGAGGTGAGGTGATGGCAGTGAGTTTAAAGGTCATCCAAAAATGTCCTCCGACACATAGACAAGTCGTTGTTCGCTTTAACACCGCATGTCGATGGTCAACACAGTGAGGAGCGCCTCACCTGATATCTTAACCACTCGGACATTTCCGTCTTACCTTCACCGGTTCCCTCCCAGACTGTCGCCCACCAGCGGCCGAGCTGTTGCGGATGAGACGCGGGCTGCACTCACTGAAAGTCCGGCTGCTCTCCGGCGCCCTTTCCCCCCCAGACTCCCTCTCTCCGGCCTCCTCTTCCCCGCTGCTGGTACTCTGGATGTCCGGCTGGTACTCTTCGCCGGGTCTCAGCTCGCGGCTCTCGGCGACGCTCGCGCTCGCCAGAGCGGACAGAGAGCCCGCCAGCTCCTTCCAGCTGTCGCCCCTCCTGCCCGCCTCGTTGCGGGAGCGCAGGACCAGCAGGAACTGGACGACCTCCCCGAGGTAGACGTGGTTCCGCCGCGGAAGAGACGCGTAGTCCGCCGGGTCGGACAGACTCGATATCGGAGCGGCGGGGAAATACATGAAGTACTCGCATTGTGATTCCATCACCGCAACTTTAAGTAACTACACTGTCCACCAGCTGCTGCGGTGTGAACAGCGCGAGACTGAAGTAACGTGGTCTGTTCATGTGGGGTGAAAAACCCCGCGAGCCAGTGTTAAATAAAACGATCTAACTAAAACAGTCGAATACTTTTACTACCACAAACAACATGATTAAAGTAATCCCTAGGACATCGATATCCATCTTCGCCGCTAAGCTTCCGTATCAATACAAACAACAGGCCGGCTAATCAAAAACAGATCTTTATCCAGACCACACTAATCAATCACCAGCCAACAGGACACACAGCCGAGCCGCGACTTTAACCAACAAAAGAACTGAGCAAAGTACAAAGGGAGAAGTGCAGTGAATGTGCAACACGACCAAGGCATTCAAAAGTACACCGATTAGATAAAACGGCACAGATAAAAAATAACCTGCAAATAAGTCAGAGTGGCACTATGACCAGTGTTGGAATTAGATATCTGTTCTTGAGCAAAAGTAGTAATATTGCAATGCAAAACCCCGACTAAACCCAGCTATACTGGGACCGTTTTTTGTAATTCCTTATCTTGTTATCTCGTTCTTGTCATCAATTAAAAAGAAAACCCAGTATATGATCCATTTCTAATTTTCCTCAAGGTGTCTTCTGTGAAGAAATTAAGTGTGTATGTTTTTTTATTTGTTTTGCAAAGCATGTTTTACCATATTTTTGTCGCTAAAGCAAAACAATTTTCACGTGGCGTGTTGGGTTATTTGGGACACACAATTTCCTCACATGGTTTTCAGCCATAATTAGATTATTTCAATGAAACTGTTTTTCTTGACCGTCAATATATGTCTAAAGTTGCTTGGTTTTATTAAGCCTATTATGATGTGCTTTTCCACTCTCCCTTAATCTGACTCAGTTTAGCACGCTAGCTATTTGAAATCCATTCATAAACAGCGAAGTAGGGTAAAAAAAAAGTATTTTTCGCTGAGAATAAATTAAAGAATAAAGTCTCACGAGTAGGCCCAGACAAAATCAAGGAGATGTGTTAGTGGAGTCAAAGAAATGTTGCTTTTATTCAGTACAAGAAAAAGAAAAAAATGGATGCACACAAATCTAGCACAAGTTTCATCCCCCCCAAAAAAGAAAAATCATTTTCAAGTAAGATCCAAGCCAAAGTACACTGTTGCTTTCTGAATGAATCGCTGCCCCGTTCTGTCGAGTGAAATTTGTAACAGCTTGAGAGAATATTAGATCAATGAAGTGTTTCCTGTCAGTGATAAAGAACCAACCGAGTGTTTTTGGAATCGCAGCACAGGGGTGCAAGCTGCTCAGATGAAGTGGTAGGAAAGAGATCCCGTTGTGCACCAGACCTCTGCTGACTGAGACTGACACAAGGCGTACCTTTTACTCAGACACACAATGTAACATACAACGTGTTCATGTGTGAAAACTGTAATACTAGTAAACAGCAAGGAAATAAGTCACAGTACCATGTCAGTAAAAAAAACTAAAACGTTAGAATCCCATTTCTCCTGGAAGAATAAAAACAAAGCTGAACTGTATGTGGGCCAGACAGTCATGAACAGCAAGCAGTCTTCATTTGCCTTTCTGCAGCCTGTGTGACTGGGAGTGATGTGTGTGTGCACAGTGTGGACGGGAAAAGAGAAAAAAAAGAAAATAATTTCAAGATCCTTATCTCTCAAATATTAACTCAACAATATTATATTAATGAGACGATACGCATAATACAGACTCGATAACGTTGGTTTTGAGAAGAAAAAAAAATAAATCACATCTGAAATAGTCCGTTCAGTATAATGAATTTGTATTTCTAATCACCCTCTGTTGAAACAATAGCATGATACAACCCATTTATAATCGCACTAATCATCAGGTAAAATCAATAAATGATCCCACTGAATTATGAGCCAAACATAATTTCTGAGTGGCATGTGGGAGAGTGTGTGCATAAAACATAAGTAACAGATTCTGTCACACTGTGACATCCCCTCACCTCTTAACTCTCATAAATACATTATGTACAAAATGGCAATTAGAATAATAAATACAGAAGGAGGTTGTTTTAAAGTCCTGCTCCGTAATACGACTGCATCCTAAGGCGTGAAACAAAGCATCAAAGTCGCGGTTCTGTTCTGTGCGTTGGCGTTCGTTCAACAGTGGTTGCCCCTAATAGAAGGTGAAACAACTAGTATATATCCCTCCTCTCAGTTGAGAATATAGTCACAATTATCTAATGTTCACGTTAGGTTCACAGGCACAGCTGTAACGTTAGCTAGCGCAGCGGTGCTAGGTGAGCGAGCGGTAAGGAGAGTAGACACCTCGCTAGCTTCTGGCGTGGCGGTTCGTCAGAAGAAAAAAAGTTACTACATGGAGTTGTTCCAGACAAGTACCGTGGATCATCTTGAGTAACCGGGTCAGGATTTCTGGAAAGAGATGTTTGCCGTTGAATCTTTCAAATGTTTTTTTTATGGCGCTTTGAGCACCACGAGCCGAGTGCCATCTAGTACCGTTACATTGGAGCGAAGGCAGACAACACTCAGCAACTCACACCAAAAATATCTAGATTGATAAATAGCACTACAGGGGAGAGGGAAAATATGTGTTTTTGATTTTGGGCTGAACTTTCCCTTTTAATTTCTTTTTACTATTAAATATGAATTTCAGTATGGGCATCTATAAGTATCTATGGGAAGAATGTTTCAGCTACAAACTCCTCAGGTGGTAGCTAATGTTCTCACCATCTTATGAGTTAGGGGGAAAATAATACAAACACTTTGACAAAAAAGATAAAAGGTTCCTTCCATTAAATTCAATTGTAGTGGTGTACTACAGCTTCCTGTCACCGGTGGCAGCACTGAGCACACTGCTTAACAGCACTTTGGTCTGTGAGGGGAGAGAGGAAGAAATCCAGCGGCATTTTTGATTTGCCGCGGCTTGTCTTGACTTTAATAGAAGAGACCTCACTGGTCCTGAACCATTTGTCCCACATCACATTTTATTAGCGACAGAAACGGTGTTGCGGGAGCAGCCGTGCCGCACTGTGATACACAGTGTGAGGCTCCATAATCCACATAAAGGCCACTGTAACGATGGATTATATAACTGAAGCAAGCTGTCTGCAAGTTGAGCTTCCAATTGTAGCGGAATAAAGAGAAAGGACGGAGGGAGGGAACACGGACAAACACAGGTATGTTCCTTTTCATTGGAAATGCTACTGAATTCATTTATTTCCTCAGTGTCCAAAGGAAGCTGGACAACAAACCTCCCATTCACTGGAGGAAACAGAGGAGGCAGCCATGACAACACAATGCAGTGTAAGGTGACGCCATTCACACGCTCTGCCGTTCTGTGGAACACTCTTTGTTTGGGACTATTAGCATCCATCACTCAAATGTCCAACTGGAGCGCCAACAAACTGCAAACTGACTGCACCGTAACAAAATATATATATGTATGACGGGCCATGGAGAATGCTCAGTTCTGATTGGTTGGAGCGTGTGTATCATTTTCAATTATCAGCACACTCATTTTTTCCTCATTTTATCTGCTGTTAGGTGGCTTCCAACACAAAATATGAGTAAACAATACTGCATATTGTGATCTGGCACCCACAGCCACGGGCCTCCTAGGCCGGACCTCCGTACCTGCAGAATATTACTCTCTCAAATGGAATGATCATCGTCGTCACAGGAAAGACCGTGTTGACAGCAGAAAGAGGAAAACCGCAGCAGACGGGCGACTCGCTCTGAAGTGCTCTGACTGCTCACACACAGACCGCAGTCTGCAGTCTGACATCCAGTCCCACAGCAGCTCGCATCGGGTTTCCTGCACCGCCTGACAGCCAGCTCAGCGACTGCTGGTACTGGAGAAAGGCCGCCCCCACACACTGAACTGCAAATAAAGATGTTTCCATTTGCGACCAGACCGGGACCGTTCTTTCCCGAGGATTTGTTTAGCGGCGCACATCTTAGCAAAACACCTTTTTCTATGGCCGAGTTGTAATACAGGCAGGCCATGGCCGAAAAGTTATCAATCATTAAAATAAGTCATGCCTGCTATTGGCGATGCACAACTTGGTCTATAGCTGTCAGAAGCGTTTTGTTCATTTTGTTCAATTAGCTCTCAGAGGGGAAAAAGGACCTGCGGACACTGACGGCGATGGGCAACACTATTGGCCGGCCGAATCACGATTACGAGGCCTTGTGCTCGTGGCCTTCGTTGGTTAGGGTGGTTTAGGTTTAAACAGCAAGAGCAGTGAAATTGGTTCGAGTTAAGGTAATAATATCACGGTCAGCCAATCGGAGGCAGAGTCATGCCTTTGCCATAGTAGGTAAAAGGCTTGAGTTGAGCTGAGATGGGCCAGTTCCACAACGTTTTCAAACTCTTTCGCCTCGTCA
The DNA here is from genome assembly GCF_910589615.1 of Taurulus bubalis. Lineage (NCBI taxonomy): Eukaryota > Metazoa > Chordata > Actinopteri > Perciformes > Cottidae > Taurulus > Taurulus bubalis. The sequence continues at coordinate 14,181,084 of NC_136591.1, read as the reverse complement.
CGGATCTTAAGTTAAATAAAATCTTAAATTAAGTCTTCACTTTTTTTCTCCCCGACACTTTTCAAACACATGTAAAGTAAAAGTAGCAACTTTGAAACGTCAAACAAAAGAATAACATTTCAACAGGAAAACAACTGCAAATCCTCTCGTTTGAAACTGATTTCCCCTGTTTGTATATATTTGCACACGACAATTCCTCTTGTCCTGCTTAAACCCCCCTGAGCAGTGTAAACTTGGAGTCCCACTCCTTGCAGGGATGCGTGCTCTCAGATCCAAAATGCAGTTGTATCACAATGAACCACAGTACCCATTTTCATCAAACATCCGTAGAAAAAAAACAAACAGACGAACATTTCTCTGTCTGTGCAAAGAAATGCTGTGCTGTTGGACTGTCGAGTGAGAACCTGTCTCTGAGAGGTAGAGACGGTATGTGTCGCAACGTCGGAAGCCTCGCGAGGCAGAATATCAGCAGGCTTTCAGAGAGTACCACGCAGGACAAGGACCAGGAAAATAAAACTCGGGAAAAATGTTGGGTTTTGTCTTTTTGCTTCCCATGGTTGCATCAACCTAATCACGCGCCAGTCGGAGGAGAAAGTGCATTTGCACAGAGAGCCTCTGAGACCGTGTTTACCATTCCACCCACCACCTACTTTAGGCGGCCGGTGTCGCCGCGGTTTAGCATGTGGTGGTTAGCATTAACGCCACGGGAAGCGATGTGGTTCTTTGATGGAAAGAGTTTGTCTCGTAAATCTGTGAGTTTCTCTCTTGGTAATTTCCCACTTTAATCTCAAGAGAATCTCCAAGTTGTTTTCTTCTTTATTTATTTATAATATCAGCCTCCTCCCCCATCTCCATAGTTCTTTAATACCTAAAATGTGAGTGGTATTATTGACATATGTTTATTGTTATGCACCTTTCACAGAGTCAAATTCCTTGTATGTGCAATGTAATTGGCCAATAAAAGATTCTGATTCTGATGCATTGCCTATTTTTTTTTTTTCTCAATGCATTGCTTATGATGGGCTTTCGTGGTTTAGTTGATGGATTTTAACAAGTTATTTTCCGTTGCTTGGCTTCGTGTGGGAGCTGGAGTGTGTCTCCGTAGCCTATTGGACCACACAGCCGGCGAACATTCCCAGAATACTTGCTGACTTCGCTGCTTAGAGTGAATCTGGAAAGGCATTCTGGGGAACTGAGGTCATTATAAAGTATTATAAAGAGATTTATTTTGGCTCACAATGATACCAATTTCCTCTTGAAATGGGTCTTATGGTAACGCCCCAGCATGTGTTGCGCGGCTACCTCAGCAGATCGTGGAAGGAAGGAAAGAAGGAATGTGCCTAAACTGCCAGTATTAAACACTCCTGCAGACCGGCGAGTATCAGGCACCGGCGAACAGGAGCCCGGGTCTCGGATGCTTTTCCCCCTCCTGTATTATTAAGAGATATTTAAGAAGCGGTCCGGGTCACCGGCTCTAGACGGGGCTCGGTGCCGACTTTGAATCCGAGCTGAGAGTTTGCGTCAGCGTAACAGAACGCTTATCCTAATTCTTTTTTTGTCCTTGAACTAGTACCAGCCTATAGTGACTTCACAAAGGGATATTGGTGTTGGACCATACTCTGACCCCAGTGTGTGCCTCTCGCGTGTTACCAGAGTCACAAAGCAAAGCTTGCAATCTTTGGAAAAACCCAGAAGGTGGTTTAACAACATTTAGTATAGTCGCTCTGAATGGAAACTAATTCTGCCCACTGCACGATAAAAGAAGAAGAAGTGTAATACAAAGTCCAAGTTGCAACTGTTCCCTTATTTGGATGGAGAGAAATAACAAATGTCCTTGCTCGTTTTGTACATTATATACATGACTTTGCATGGAAATATAAAATGATTGAGAAATAATCAATATAGTCAAGCATGACCGGCAATAAATATAAAAAATGTTTGTACATTGAGCTGACATTGACATCTCCAGCTACTGCTGATTCACAAATGCAGTCACAACTTTAGAATGGTCCGTGTGGAAATGCTGTGTTTTTCAAAGATTGCCAGGTATTTATGTTTGCTCAGCTCAGAGTGGCGCTGCCTGAGTGGCAAAGACTGGGGCTGCACGTACCTTCACGTCGAGAGATTTCAAGCATGTGCACCGAGGACAACGTGAAACCCCTCACTCTTGAAAGAATAAACATGAACAGGGAATAAAACCGGCTTCCGCGTGCCGATAAATAAACAACAAAGCAGAAGCTACTGGCAGCACGAAAAAGCGCTTTCCCTCATACAAAACCAAAGTGGTCTTTTCATCCAAAAGGTCAAGTAGTCCACGAGAATTACACCGTGAAAAAAAAAAAAAAAGAAAACAAGCAAACAAATCAAAAAGTGGAAGTGCAAAGAGGAGCTTTTTTGTCTTCTCAAGTGTAAACCACACTCGGCTCAGTTTTCAGTTTCATTAGTCCGTCGGTTCAGAGACCAAAGGTACCGTATTCAGGAACCAGACTCGCCTCAAACCTCATCTGATTCGTCCTTTATCTTGCCCCCCCTATCAAAGTCTGGTTCCTCGACATTAAGCGGTTTCCATCCCAGTCTCTCTCCCCCTCCTCCACAGTCCTCCCCCCAGCCCGCCCACCGACCGGCCTCTCTCCTGTCCTGGATGAGTCTCGTCTTAAAAACGAGCCGCCGGCTGCGACCATCGGAACCGGGTTCTGGGGCCCAGGCTGGGCTTGGGCCGCCAGAGCCCTCGGGAACTGCTTCGCATCCAGCACGTCTTTGTACTGGATCTCGGGCCGGATCATCCTCAGGCAGGCCGTCCTCGTGGCGTTGTCCAGCCCCGGCTGGAGCTCGTAGCCGAGAATCTTCACCAACCCACTCTGGTACGGGCGGATGTTTTTGTCTCGGATCCGATGCGCCTCCACGGGCTTTCCGCCGTCCCTGAGGCAAACCCGGGCCAGATCTTCCCGCCGCACCCTGAGAAGAGCTACTTCCTCCTCCATCTGGGCGAGACCGAACCGGTTGATTTCTTCCCAGAAGGTCCGGTTGAAGGATTTGTATAAGTGCCAGTCCAGGGCGTTCCACTGCTGCAGCTTCTCCCGCTGCTCCTCCGTTACATTGGTCACCGTCTTGGCTGGTGAGCGTCCCCCTTTTCCACCGACACCAGCCGCTGTTGCCACTTTGCCCACCCAGCCCGCGCTCATCCCCCCGATGCCGCTGGGCTTCTGCTGCCGGGCATTGAGGCTGAACGAGACGACGGCATCCAGCGGCCAGCAGAGGGCGTGTCTCAGCAGGATCATGGACTGGTCAAAGTACTCGGACACCAGAATCAGGTTGAAGGTCTGGCGGATGATTTCCTCGGCGCGCTGAGCCAGTGTCGCTGAGAAATTGGCGTTGTGGTCCATGCCAAAGTCAAACAGCAACAGGTTGCGGGCATAGTGGTTGTTGCGGAGACGAGGGTCGTAGTACTTCCTAGGGTCGTCGGCAAAGTCGCCCAAGGTTTTGGCTTTTCGAAAGGCAGGCGCTACCTCTTTATAATAGGCAAAGGAAGACTCAGCCAGACCCACCGGGTTCCTGATGATGGAGAAATAGAAGGTGTCTGCAGGCATCACCTTCTCCACCTACAAACACAGAAAAGGAGAACTTGTAGTCACTAATAGGTGCTGTCAAACAAACCAAATCCATAGAGGTGGTGAGTTTCCTGAGTCACATTTAAGATGCAGAGAAGATTATTATTAAGATTATTATAAGAGTATTATTTGAGTATTATTTGCTCAATTTGACTCTAAATTAAGGAATAAGAGGACTTTTTTTCTTCTTTTTTCTCTTAGAGGAACATGTTGTCCGTAACCTACACAGACACATTAAAGTTGGGGATAGAAACAACGTGTATATCATAAAATTATAGTCCAGTGTATCCACATCCCCACAGAATGATAATCTACCTCTCCTCTTCTCAATAACTCACCTCAGGCTTGTTAAATCTCATGTGATTGCCCATGATGTGGAACTCCATGGCCCTGGGACCTCGGTAACCTTTGACCCTGTGGGCGTTGAAGGGGAGTGGGTAGCCCAGCTGGTAGCCCAGTGGCAGGGCGAAGCGGAGGTCCCGCTCCTCCCCGAAGCGGTACAGCATGTTGAGCACGGTACTGCTGGCCGTCTTGTGGGTCTTGAGGAACATGATGTGGGTGTGGGGCTGACAGGAGCCCAGAGAGGGCCCCTGGGCATCAGGGGACGTGAAGATGGAGCGACCAGCGGTCTGGACACTGCTGGAGGACAGGTAAAGGGCCCATTTCAAATTGTGTGCATTGAAAATCCGTTGAAAAAAGAAATGTGTCCTAGCGCCCACACTTGGTTTCTGGTAAACTCTTATTGGTGAATGGCCAGAGTTCATATGAGACAACGGCTAGACCAGTGGTTCGCAAACTTTTTCTGTCATGCCCCCCTTTGTTGACGAAGGAACATTGTTTTTCAAACTGAATTAGTGTGTGATCTTCCGCATCAATATGATATTAACAAAAAGTCTTTATTGCTGTCCCTTGCCTCATCCCTTTCCAGAGCTAAACCACCGTCTTTTGTCTTTTCAATTATCTGCTCTTCCATGTCTGCAGAGGTCACCGACAAGCATTGAAATATTTTTGTTTGACAAAGGAATAGTTTTGAGTTTATTGGCAGTTGCTGCATTAATAACTGTTGAAACCATGTCAATGGCTGCAGGTAGTATCAACTCCTCCACTGATTTGCGCTTTATACCAGTCACAAATCTGTCCATCTTGGTACATCACTTCCTTCTTATCTCTCTCTCTCTCTCTCTCTCTCTCTCTCTCTCTCTCTCTCTTCTCTCTCTCTCTCTCTCTCTCTCTCTCTCTCTCTCTGTATTTCTTAGGTGCAACCATATGATATAGTGCCCTATCTTTACAACTTGTTTGCAATTGTAATTGTTATAATTATATTTTATATTGATTTACCGGTGTGTGTCTGTGGAGTAATAGTGGAGCATTTAGCAACGAAAGAGACAGATGTTTTGCTGGAGGAGACCAAAAACAGAGCAAATATTGAACTCACATTCTGCTAATGTTGCTGTGTGTCTGCATAAGAGTAACAGGGACTTTTATTTCAATAATGTTCACTCTCATTTGCATTGAAATTTTTAACTAACAATAAAAATCTTCTCCTAAGACCTAAATACCAATATTGGCATTGACTCATAAATCAGTCGGGCTCTAGTGCATAGGTCAGTTAGAGGGCAGCATACTTTTAAAAGCCAGTTGTTATGCTCTGAGCGAACCACAGACATGCTCTCAACAGGCGGACGGACTGAAACCTGAACCTCCCTCAGGGCCCTTGGAACCAGATGTTTAAAGGTTAGAGTGAAGGAGTTAAATAAGAGCTTTGGAGAGGCCCTGTGCACCACAAGGAGAGTCAAAGTCTACTTTGGGGTTAGTGAATAACTTATTATTATGTTCTTACTGTGTGCCGTTATTCAGTATTAATACTAAAATCACATATTTGGTAAAATCGTACTTTGAGAAATATTTTGTACTATTAAAATAAAATTCCCAACTGTTTAAAAGTATCAGTGTATGTTACCTGAACAAAAACAGCAGAACAACACAGCTTGTTTCAATGCGCCAAATCAATATTTCATATCTCATGTAGCTCATTTTCAGAGCTCATTTTCAGGTTGTTACTAAGATTTTAAACATCTTTTTAAATGTTCCGAGTTGTAGTGCAGAGTCTTTCTCCAGCCAACACAGGCTCGATCTCAGTGGATTTTGAAGTGAAAACTGAACTCAAACTCAAAAAGCCTGAAACACGTCCAGGCCCACATGGGTGTGTATGTTTATCACCACGGTCCATTCCCAGTGCTTCAGATTAGATCACTGCGATGATCACCATCGAACGCTGAGGTGTCAGATGACCAAAAACAATTGAGGTGAAGAAGTACACACAGGCATTAACCCTATCAGCCCCACAGCTGAGCTCTATTTGCATGGCACTAGTTTCACCTGGGGACCTTGAGGAATTGGTCATGTTTGCAGAAGTTGTCTGTGATCTGTATTCCGTGTCATGAGATCATATTAGTCCCATTTGAATTGGCATCCCTGTGATTTGGTTGTATTTTTTTTTTTATTAATCTATTTATTCTGGGTTTTTGGGAGCAAATTCATGCGACACAGCAGAGAACCATTCGCACCTGAGAAAAAAGTTTAACATCTAATTATTGCCAATAAAAAGTGAAATGCTTTCAGCACCCTGAGGTAATCTGACAAAATGTGTTTTTTATTATTTTACATTTTTAAATGAATAGAAAAGATGTCACCTTTTATTAACCACTCAAAAAAACAATAACCGATGTAAAGAAAATAACTAATTCCAGTTCTAATCAACAAAAACTCAAAACAGTAGCATGGCACGGTGAGGAATAGGACACACTTGTAGGTATGTTCATGAATTGTCTCTGAATTGACACAAATACTACAAATAAACTATTTGCAGGCGGACTTTCCAAATAAAGTGCCACTAACGGACTTCACTAACTGATCCAATCGCGGAGCTGACATCGCTCCGACCCCGCATGTCGGCACAAAGACAACTTTGTGTGTTTGGCAAAAAGGTATCCCATGATTAAGTTTACCACCGGGACATTTAGCCTCTACATTGTTCTCCTCGGTTCCTCAGTGTGGTCCGTGCGGTGTCACATGGTGAGCAGACGGCTGCGAGCAGAACAAATAAATAGTCCACTTTGTTAATAGCTGTGCACATACACAGTTTGTGCCTCAATCGCACAATAAAAGGAAGCGAACAAACACACACTCCTTTGAACTGTAAACACCTGATGAGAGCAACTCTATCAATGATGTCGCAGCAGGTGGTCGGCCTTTGACAGGTTTTACGGCAACCAACTGTAATGCAAGAACTGAAACAGAGAAAGCTCAAATAAAAGTACAATGAGTAAATGCAATAAGGTACCTCTTGTTGAAGATGACCCCCAACAGCTGGCCAGCGAAGCCGATGGCAACGAAAAGTAGCAGCGCTTTCCACATCCAGACTGGACCCACCCGACCACAAACCAGCCACCGCAACATCCTGGGAGGAGGGTTGGAGGGGAAAAGGTAAGAATGGATGGATGGGAGTAAATAAGAGGATACGGAGGAGGGCCAAAGGTAAAAGTGTAGAAAATGATGGGTCAAAGAAAAGGTGAGAGATGGGAGTGAAGGGGGGGTGGGGAGAGGGGGGGGGAAGCGAGAGGGGGGGAGGGAGGGAAATGAGAGAAGCGGCACGGAATGAGGGATGGAGGGACAAAGTGATGGATGGATGGGGGAAGGAAGGAGAGATGATGTTATGAAGTGGAGGAGGGGGACCAGGGGAGATGATGTCATATGAAAGCAGAGAGGGGATGAAGAGATGGGAGGGAGGAGGGTGGAGAAGGGAAAAAGAAGGGCGAGAGAGAGAGGGAGAGATTTAGATGAGTCATAAAGTTAACATGACTAAGGCATCATCGTCACCGTCATCATCATCACGGGGAGGAAAGCAGCCTGAAAGCATCCAGAGACAAATACATATCATTTTATTTTATTTTCTGGTCAAAACGTCTGCTGATAGTTTCGATGATTTGTTCCTTGTCGCGTATATTTTGACCCTGAAGGCATGAACTCAAACTTTTGCCACGCCATTAAAAAAAAAACGCCTAGGTGGCGAAGTGGCAATGGGAAAAAATAACCGTCCAATCAGAGCCGAGTATGTAAGTGACGTAGCCGCGAACATGCCTGCTGGCCTTGGGCTGTAGAGAGGGACGAGAAATAGGCTGCCTGTGTGTGTACAAGGGTATAGGCCGCTGTGCCGTGTTCACTGAGAATCAATTATCGGGACGTTCTGGTAGTACCGAATTCACAGGACCGCGATGAGCATCAGCAGATGAAACTACGTCTGTCATGGCAAAGCTCGGACACGGGAGAGGGAGTCTGCATACAACCCCCTGGCTAATGTGACACTGAACAACTGCATTTCTGCACTCAGTGGTGCGGAGCTGAATGTGTGAGTGGGAGACCACTTCTGTATGTTTGCATACCACAGTGTAAACTTACAGTCCCAGTAAAGGCAGTCAATAGCAGAGTGGTCTGTTCTAGCACGCTCTTGCCTTGTTACACAATAAGAACATTAAGCGGTTAAACACACATGGGTGCAGCTCGAACGACCAACCACACCTCGTTGCATTGCCACAAGGACAACCACCAACAAGCTATTAATAATAAATTAAAACTGTTTGTCCAAAAAGTGAAGCTTGGGGGGCAGTTTATTTTTCATTGGGCACAAATTCCACAATAAAACTTCCAGCATATTGTTTATTTCAAACATCACACAGATGCACGATTGTGACCCTGATAGCGTTACATAGCGGCAACGCTTTGAGAATCACCAGCCTGTTTGATTTACGGTTCTAGCTAGCTACAATACTGGCAAGAGTTTCAAAGATGGAGGGGGAATGTTGCTGATAGTTTAGACCTCTGTTAACTTTAACGCAGAAAGCTTAACGTCTAGAGCAAGGGTGGGAAAACTACGGCTCGTGGGCCGTAGTTTTTCGAGCCCCTCGCTCGACAAGAAGAAGAAATGCAGCAAATCGCTGGACGACCTGCACAGAGAATTCTGCCGTCGGTTCTCTGATTTAAAAAAAAAGAAAGTCAGCTGGTGTCACATCCCCTCCCAGTAGACAGGACTCGGACGTATTGCGGCTGAGTGTCGACTGATCAGCTGTGTTCCGGCTCGATGCGGCCAAATGTGAGCCAGCTTTGGCTCATTTAATTGATGCCATACCTTAAGCAGGTTCTGGCCCGTTGATGGCTGCCGAATCTGGGTCGAATCTGGCATTATAGAAATTAATCAGCCCGATTCTGGGGCATCATTCATTCCGAGTCGGCAACCGTACCCGGACTGACGCGTTTCTTCTGGCGTGCCGGGTTCGGGCCGATGCTGGCCCCGGTTATTGACGCCAGAATCGGGTCAGTGTAATCGGCCCGATTCTGCGGCGTCATTCATCTCGAGTCTCAGCCGAGTCGGCAACCGGACTCAGCCCAGCGTGTTTCCTCCGGTGTGCCGAGCTTAAGCCGGATCTGGGCCCGGTCATTTTGGCTACCTGGGCTGTCATAAGAATATGAAACAGCACCGCAGGAGTTGGAATTGGAACTGATTGATCTTCAATGTGACTCCGTCTTAAAGGAGAAGTTCATCTCTTGGCGTGAGGACGAGAGGTCAAAACGCAGAGAAAAATAGGTGTAGACGGGGTCTTTGTCGGCCGCGGCTGGTTAGCAGAAGGCTTAACTATCAGAACGATGAAGAGAAAATGGCAGCTTTCCGCAAACGTTCGCCGTGAGCTTGCCTTAGCCGTAAGCTCGCCTTAGCTGTGAACAGAAGAGTGAACTATTAGTTACGATTTCTCTCTGAAATACTTCACTAATATTGCCAGACTCTCTTTTTGATCGGTTCTCTTCCTTTCTTGGGTTGCTTCGCAGTGCAGTCAGTCGTTGCCGAGGCTGGAATAGCAACTCTTCCTGCAGGATATTCCGCAGTTAAATCAGTGAGAAGGGCCATGCACACGCATCGGCATTTGCTGAAATGACATAGGAGTCTCTCACGGGTTAGATTTCCTAAAGTCTGAAAGCGGAGCCAAAGAGGAGGTGCAGTCGTCTGGTTTTCTCTCAGACTTGAATTACAATACGCTGAAAGGTTATGTTGGACTTTTTGCCCAAGGACACCAGAAGGAAACCGGCCTACCCCAACTTTAATGTATGACATTTTGAAGCTTCCAAGCTTGTAAATGAGCTTCACTGACCTTTAGGGAAGAAATTATAGCTAAACCTAAACTAAAGGTCTCAGCTTGTCTCTGCCAACGAAGTCGAAAACTGGGAAATGGTTCGTGCATCAAAAATACCCCCCGCCCCACCATCTGAATTGTTCCATGCAAAATACAACATTTGAGAAAGAACAGCAGGAAACTCACAATTTATAAAAATGTCTCCTTGCTCAGTTTGTTTTTTAGGTGATACTATTTTTATTGAACGGATATACGTCATAAATAATTGGAAAACAATTGTTACATTTCATTGAAATAGCAACAAAATGACAACAATAATAATGGTAATTAATCGTTAGATTTAGTCGCAAACTATAATAGCTTTTGTTGATATCCCTGATACAATTAGGTGACTAATCGTTAAATCAACAAATCATGTATTTACTTTTTCCACTTTATTCTGAACTTTTTTAAAACAGATCATTAAAATGGTTTATTGCTTCCACAATTAAACTGGCCATGGACAGATGATACTTAATAATAAAGCAAATGTGTTGCAAAGGTTGATGTTCGTGCGCAAAATAGGAAATTACTTTTCTGTGGTAACTTGAGACACAATATCTCAAGTGTGTGTGCATGCGTGTGTGTGCGATGGAGATAACAGAAACCAATCGCGTGTCTTCGCTGTGGCTGGATCACGAACAGACACCGGACAATATTAAACACATGCTGTAAACATATGGAGAGCAGAGGCATACAACAAATAATAAGAATAAAAGAAAACCCCTCCAGTCTCAGCAGAAGAAAGGCGGCACGAACACACAAGACACAGAATCAGCAGTGGCCACACAGTCTCCACACAGCACAAAGAAGCCTTCAGTGGGCATCCCAGCCTCCATTCCCACCCACACACACACACACATATATGCGCGCGCGCTGTAATAGAGACGAATAAATCTCGCAGATGATTTGAAAAAAGAAAGACGTGAAGAGAATGGCCTTTGAAGCGGACCCCCACCCCCTTCCCTCCTCTCCTTCACCCACACCTTCTCCCTTTTCCCTGCAGGATCACAGCGCAGCGCCACCTTTTTTATTCCCCACAATCACTGTGTCCCAGCCCGCCGGAACGTCTCCTTCTCTCCTCCCCTGCCCGACGGCTCCTGCTAGCTTTAGCTTCACGTTACCTGGCTCTCCGTCTGAAAAGCATCGTGTCCCCGGCCCGGCGTCGGTGTTATTGTGCGGCTGCAGAAGAGAGCTCGGAGCATCTCGAAGGCTTTCGGCTGCAGCTGCTCTGCCGCCGGGTACAGGTCAGGCCATGGATCCCCTCGGAGCGGCCCCCTCCGCGCCTCGCGCGCGGATCCCGGGTCGGTCTTTAGGATGCTGAGGGCTGCTTCGGTCCCGGTCGAGGCGAGGAGCAAATTCTGTGTCTGCAGCGACAGCTCTAACGCGTTATTCGGTTTACGGCCGACACACACTGTGGGCACGGAGAAAGAGAGTGTGTGCGTGTGTGTGGTGGTTCCGGGCGCTTTTCAGAATAAAATACAATTTTCGGACCTGCAGCAAAACGCACGAAGACAATATTCGTCTCTCAATTATCCTCAAGGTCTTCAATCCGTGTCTTCCAATGAGCCACAAACAACCTTATGAAGTGGTACAAAAGAACCATAAAAACATATACGTGCCATAGGAACACATTCCCGTGCAGGTGCCCTCCACACAGGGTAAATTCCTGCGTTTACCATGGTGCTCTTGTTTTCTAGAGTGTGACCTTCAACACACAGACTCTCTCTATCGCCAGTTTCACAAGTGCATTTCATAAAGTTTACATTTCGTAATCCTTTAATAACACAATGTCCATGACACACCAAGGACACAAGTCCAGTCAGAAGTCCAAGGGGCCGAAATCCAAAACAAGGTCTGCACTGCTTTTTTTCTTTCAGTTCACGTTTTCAGGATTTGACTCACTTAAATTGTCACCTTTATTTATTTCGAATTTGTTTGGCCTAAAACACACACAAAATGAATAAAAAGAATTTGCTCACGGAATCAGTTTATATAATAACCATGTGTATGTTGTTAATTGTGTATTAACTCCCCCAAACATGTGTCTCTCATGGTTACTGTCCTTAGTAATTACTAATTCATATCACACAATTTTGACAGAATAATGTAATTACTAAGGCCATGAGACCAATTTCCCACCCACACCCTAAGCAATTTATACATTTTGCAATCACATTTTTTTTTTTTATAAATCACAAAAACGTCACACAAAATAAATCACCCTAACCCTGAATCAGGTATTCTCTCCTTACAGGAAGATGCTCCTGTTGTTTAAATCAATTCTGGTGGAGGATGCTAAATACCTACCAGCACTGAGTTGGAGGAAAGCTTACGTGTCATCGCAGCAAGTTGTCAAGTGACAAAGATTGTGCTTTTATTTTGAAGGTACAGACATTGTATTTCCGGTAAGGTTTGTGTACCCTTGACAAATGCTTGCTGAATTTGCCAAATCTGACGTCAATCTGTAAAACTGCCAGTGAATAAAATGTTTCCTGTATAAAAAAAGAAACCTGCTATTCCTGATGTGACCATGACTTCTGGTTCTCCATCATCACCTGTACCGGTCTGAATGTTACATTCAGTTCTTGCTCACGTCACATAATTATTGTAATTCATAGTATAGTTACTTGTTACTATACAGATACAGATTTGATTTACAAAAAAAAACATATAATAAGCATTTAAAATGCAACACATTGTTAAAGGTGCTCATTATGAGGTCTAGAGTATATCTATTGACTCTACACAGCTCTCAACATGGCGATGGCTCAGCCGCTGGCTAGAAGCTAACAAAGCTAAAACCACTGCCGGAGCAAACAACGTCAATTGGGCAAGCGGTTTTAGTTGTAAACGGCGTATGAAAGCAGCACAGAGCGGCAGCCGTGAGCAAGCCAGCGAGGCATGAGTACTTCTTCCACTTGGCAGCCTCCCAAAAGTCACACTTGATCCTCAACACTGTGGATTTAAGTGCTTGAATGTTCAGGAAGCTTGAAGACTCTCCGCTGTGATACAAATTCAAATCCGGGTGCGCCAAGATTTGTCCCCCTGAGACGAGTGTTTTGCTTCATGCAGAGTCGGCGAGTGCAGAGGAGCTCTGCAGGTCACTGCTGCTGCTGCTGCTCAGTATCCTCACACTGTTGCAGCTGTTAAAATATGTCACTACTGCTTACAGAGCAGGAGCCTGCGAGTGGTATTCTTTTAACACCATGTTGAATGATGAAAATTCAGCTCTGTTTATGCTACCACCGCTTCTACGGAAGCCCTGAGAGGCAAGTGTGATGAAAAACAATTCTGAAAAAAATCATCTTTGAAACAGGTGGGGAGTTTGTTTTGCTTGTTTTTACAGATTGAAAACATTTCCTTAGAAAAAAGACTGGCAAAAGTGATCTGGCTGAAGTGATCTTTCAGTGTCTGAATGTTAAATTGTAACTTCAGAGTAAAAAAAAAATCCAATCAACGCAAAGGGAACAACCATCTTACAATTTAAGACAATCCTGATCAGTATTGATGCTGTGCGTTCAGCAGCACACAGCTCTGATTCTAAATTTAGACATAAAGCCTCTAATCGGTTAACTGCAGCCTTTGTTAAGGAGCGCAGCAACAGCTGCTCCTGACCAACCTCCCCTCCTCCCTCCACCTTAGTCATATGACCCAGAAGATAGCACCCTGAGGCTCTGCATTGTGTGTGTATGACTCAAAAAGCCAAGTCTATTGGCTGCAAGCTCCTAGCTGGATGAATATATTTGATTGGCTAGCGCAACATGTTGCCTGATGATGTTGGACTGTGCTGCCATTCCATTATCACTCGACAAACACCAACGCTTGGTGTGGCCCTATGCTTCAAACGCTCTAGGTCCCACTTAAGAGTTTGTTTGGACGTGGCAGGGATGGCAAGGTTCCAACTCCATGGCGTCTTTTCAAAATAAACTTCCGTCTTTCGGGACATTAGCTTTTGGCAAAAAAACAAGGAAGGGAGCGTGGTTGACGTTAATTTGGCTGACTTAAGAATCACGTGACATGGAAGTGACTGACAACTCACAAAACTAGCGAGTGACTTACTACTTACGTGACTAACGAGTGACTAACGACCCATGTGTCGAGCGAGTGACTAACTACTCACGTGAATAGCGAGTGACTAACGACTCACGTGACTAGCGAGTGACTAACGACTCACGTGACTAGCGAGTGACTAACGACTCATGTGACTAGCGAGTGACTAACGACTCACGTGACTACCGAGTGACTAACGACTCACGTGATTAGAAAGTGACTAACTACTCATGTGACTAGCGAGTGACTAACGACTCATGTGACTAGCGAGTGACTAACGACTCACGTGATTAGCAAGTGACTAACTACTCATGTGAATAGCGAGTGACTAACTACTCACGTGACTAGCGAGTGACTAACGACTCACATGATTAGCAAGTGACTAACTACTTACGTGACTAGCGAGTGACTAAAGACTCACGTGACTAGCGAGTGACTAACGACTCACGTGATTAGCAAGTGACTAACTACTTACGTGACTAGCGAGTGACTAACTACTCACGTGACTAGCGAGTGACTAACGACTCACGTGATTAGCAAGTGACTAACTACTTACGTGACTAGCGAGTGACTAACTACTCATGTGACTAGCGAGTGACTAAAGACTCACGTGACTAGCGAGTGACTAACGACTCACGTGATTAGCAAGTGACTAACTACTTACGTGACTAGCGAGTGACTAACTACTCACGTGACTAGCGAGTGACTAACGACTCACGTGACTAGCGAGTGACTAACTACTCACGTGACTAGCCAGGGATTAACAGGACTAACGATTCAAAAACGACTCTCCTTACTAGCGAGTGACAAACCACTCACGTGTCCAGAGAGTGACAAACTACTCAAGTGACTAGTCAGTGTCTCACTCCCTAACTTCTAAAGTACCGATAGCAGAACCGCTAACTCCGGACCTTGTCAATACGCTGTGTTTTGACTAAATTAGAACATATTCACATTTAGAAACAAGTTTCAAGGGGGTTTCCTAGTAGCCAGAGACAAAAAATTAACGAACGTGATTAGCAAGTGTCAAACAGGTCACATGTTTGGCGAGTGATGAAGACCCCCATGACAAACGACTCACGTGACTAGCGAGTGTTAGGCGACTCACCTGACAGACGACTTCTAATAATAATGCAAGTGGGTTTTTCTGAGAGACAGTTGATAGTGCAGAAGGACACATCTTTTCCGACTATACCTTGAATAAAGAAAGTAGCAACGTAGTAGCACTTTAGTAGTACTTAAATTGCACTTACTAATAGCACTTTGTAGTTTGGCTTTCTTGATTCCGGTTGTTCTGAGTTTGTACTCATGGTTGAATGCACTTATGGTAAGTCGCTTTGGAAAATGAAATGTAATGTAAAGGGGCACAAACCAAGAGCCAGTATTTTAGTTGGGACTGAAGCTTCTCTCTGAAACTGTGTTGGGGACTACAGCAGCTCACAACAAGGCCGCTGTGCACGCACACTCATTGTTAACGTGCCTTTCTTGTTCGTATCATAAAAATGCAAGCGCTATGTGATTGCTGGTGTGTAGTGTAGGGAGACAGAAGAGGAAGTGATTCCTTACCGCAGACAAGCAAGTCTTCAACAAAGAGCTGCAGGCAGACCACACAGTTTCAGATCTCTACATGCGTGCAGCGGGCCCGAATGAATTGCAGAGATTTGCTCTATACGCAAGCTTGCTGAGCCCCTGCATTGACCATGCAGTGGTTTCTCTTCCACACCCTCCCCCGCCACTCTCTTGCCTCTCACGCACTTGTGCTACGTTCACTCCAAACGCGGCAAAGAATTTCGCGCCGCGTTTACCGCTTCAGTTTACTCGCGCGAGTGAAAAGAGGGTGTTCACACCAAACGCAAAATCGCGCCACGACAAAGGGGCCGTGGCTTATCGCGGTCACTTCTCTCCGTGAAAAAGGATTATCTTTTCCACTATCGACTATGGACTAAATAACCACTAGTTCTGCTTTATACTTGTTGTGGAAGTCCCAAAATTTCCGAACATCAAACGCCCTCGTGTTTGGGTTTATAACACCATCCATAGCCACACACAGCTCGGTGAATTTCACCGACTCCTCCAGGAACTGCGTCTGGCTTATCTCCGTAAAACGGATACCGTTTCCGTCATCCACCATGGAAATAACCACTAGTTCTGCTTTATACTTGTTGTGTAAATTCCACATACGTCGGAACATCAAACTCCATCGTGCCTGGATTCATAATATTATCCGTAGTCCCACAACAGGGTCTGAATGATGGCCGCTACCAGCGCTACTTCAGGAGGACCAGCAGCAGTTTGATTCAGCGACGGCAAGACGGCGGTGGTGACGGGCGGAGCTTCTCAACGCTGATTGGCTGACTCGCGAAATCGCGTGAGTCATAGTTGCTGAAGCAACTATGACTCGCGCGATTTTGTCGCCAGAGTTGGGATATTTCAACTCGTGCGAATTCGCGCCGCATCCTTCGCGCCGCATCCAGCAGTTGACATAAAACAGCACTTTTATGTCCTTGCCCTCAAACAGCTGACACAACACCTAGTGGCACAACCCATGCTATGCAAAATAAACTGAATTGAATTGAAAGACAATTCCCACTAAACAATAAATTGCTTGCTTCTATTTTTGACTACCACCGTAATGGAGGTTCAAAGAAATTCCTCAAATATTTCTAAAAAACAAACTAAGATTAGTTTCTCTGAGGGGAATTTAAAATGTCATAGTACCTCATCGGTCCCCAAACAATGTATGTTAGCTCCTTTATCAATGAATCTGGGGACAAACTACCTTAAGAAGTACCTTAATGTATAAGGGCAAAGTGTCTGTGAGGCCCAATGTAATGAGCGTGTTGGTTTGGATCCAGTCAGCTGTATCAAACCATTAACAATCCATTTTATAGTTCTGGTCCATCTGCTTCTGCAACATGTTATCCGCCACTAACCGAGCCTAGCTCACGCTTAACCAACAGCGCTGCCTGGATAACTGGTCGCCCAAAACCCAACCCTGCAGAGCTGAACAATGAGGCTATTGCACGCACTGCAACCTCAATAGAACAGGACCTCAACCTGGCTGCCCTCCCAGCAGGTACAGGGCCCCGCTTTGGGAAGGACCTGATCCCTGCAGCCACGCAACAATAGACCCAATGTGCTGTTGTGTGTATATATACTTTATATTACTGTCTGACATGTGCAGTGCCAGTGGACAGATGTTTCAAGTCTGAAGTTGTGGATCAATAAGTAATCCACACTCTTTATACATTTTTAAAAGCTAGAGAAAGATTATCAGAATTGTCATATTTGTCATATTTCATATGTGCTTGAATAAGTTTTAAAACATGTCGGCAAAGTTTGTATCGAATAGACTGAAACATTTCCATAATCATAATCTAAAAAGGCACAATGGACTACAGGTGTGTCAAACCCTTTTTCACCCTGGGCCACATCAGCATTATGGTTGCCCTCAAAGGGCCGGTTGTAACTGTACCACTGTTTAAACTACTTCCTAAAATATTGTTAAATAACTGTCTTTGCATCTGATTATTGTTCATTAAAGTGTAAAAATATTGGACATGCATTTATATAAATATAAGTGTCACAGTGAGGTTTGTCTTGTCTTGGGGTTTGGTCTCGTAAGTTCCTGTTTTATTTTGAAGCTCTCGTTTTAGGTCACTTGCCCTTCCTCATGTGTCACCGTCTGATTGTTTCCACCTGTTCCCCATTACCCTCATGTGCTTATAGTCTGTGTCACCTCTTTGTCTTGTGCCGAAGTGTTTCATCCTTGTCTGTGCACCTAAGCCCGTGTCCACAGTCCTAGTTGAATTTTCCAAATGTTTTTGTGCTTCGCCACGAAAGTTGTTTTCTGTTTCCTCCTTCGAGAGTGATTTTGCGTTTGTTAAAGATTTCTAGTCTAGCTTTGATTTGTGTTTCTGTAGTCTGTTTTCTTCCCTCCTTCAGGAGCGTTTTATGTTTAAGGATTTTCCTTGTTTCTAGAGGTTTTGTGTCCCTCCCGTTATTGGAGTAATTTATTATTAGGAGGGTTATCGTCCGTGAGCAATTTATTCCAGGACTTCATAAGAGTTTTTTTCATAGCCCAATGTTTTTTTTTCACTCTTCAAAGAGGATCAGAAAACAATAAAGTGCGCTTGTACGTATATCCTCTGCATCTGGTTCCTCGTTTAAGTCCAGGCCTGACAATAAGTAAGCAAATGTCTCTGTTATTACAACAGAAATCCATTTGATTTAGGGTTCAGAAACCCACATAACTCTTGTACGCTTTTTTGTCACAGTTGAGAAAGACACAACTCTGGTCCAACAAATAGTTGTGAGCTGCTAAGAACATGTGTGACAGATGTGGTCTGGGGCACACCTGCTCCCATACCTGTATGGTCTGTGGCACACCTGCTCATCACCGACACTGCCTCATAACACAGAAGACTTACTGGTTTGTCTCCTTGAAGCACAAACCTATATTTGCTTTCCCATCTTCTTTAAATGGCCTTCCCTCTGCGTCAATCTTTCTCTTCTTGGACATTTTGAGATTATTTGTCGATCATTTTCAAGTTAATCACTTGTCTTTAGTTAAACGGCGATATGGAAACACTGCTTTAGGATGCCGTTCATTTGCGGGTCACAAAATCAATATGCATTGTGGGAGATGTAGTATATGGTCACTGTACACTGTAAAGCAGCATAGACTTTCATTTTAAGAAGACCATATGCCTTTCAAGCTGTCGTGGGCCACATAAAATGACGTGGCAGGCCGAATTCGGCGCTGCAGGACCCCTGAATGACGTGCCGAGATCCAAAGTGAGGAGCATTTTCAACTTCTCAAATGGATTTAATGATAAGATGGTGCAGTTTCAACTTGAGATAGTACAGTATGCCAACAAACAAAAAAAGCTAGTTAGGAATATTCCCTTTTGTGCTGCGTTCACGCCAAAAGCATTGTGAATATTCGCGCCGCGTTTACCACGTCAGTTTACTCGCTCGACAATAATGCTGTGTTCACACCAAATGCACTGAAAAGAGGGCGTTGCTTATCTCTGTGGCTTATCTCCGTAAAAACAGTTACCATTTCCGCCATCCATCATGGAAATAACCACCCGTTCTGGTTTATACTTGTTTAAATTCCACAGACGCTTCTCTCCGTGAAAAATAGTTATCTTTTCCGGTATCGACTATGGACTAAATAACCACTAGTTCTGCTTTATACTTGTGGTGGAAGTCCCAAAAATGTCGCAACATCAAACGTCTTCGTGTTTGGGTTCATAACACCATCTGTAGCCGCACACAGCTCGGTGAATTTCACCGACTTCTCCAGGAACTGCGTCTGGCTTATCTCCATAAAACGGAGAAAAATGCTTTTTCGCAACCTATCGCGTCTGTGCATTGACTTTGCATGTAATCTACTCGCGCGTCGAATTTGCAAAGCGTTTGGTGTGAACGCAGCATTACATTCAATAAACCAAAAAGTCCATATTAAGGACACAAGGTAATACAACACACAAAATCATTTCATAACTCGGCAGTGCTTTCATGAACAAACATTTAATAAAAAGTCGGGAATGAAGCGAACTATCACAAATAGTCCGGTGTGTAAACTTACGCAAGTAAAGCGTATTCACATTGAGGAGTGTGAATAGACAGCACTCTGCTGCATTAAAAAAATCCCTTTGAGTGTGACCCTATTAATCACAATGTTTTGTCAAAAGCAAATATCAGTTGAAAAATAGTCTTAAATGTCTTAAAGTACTCTAAATTACTGAAATGATGAAAAGTCTGAACACGTTTGTAATATTTCGGTATATTCTGGGAAAATACTGCCCCTTGATGTTTCTGACTTCAAACACAAAAACATCTCTTGGAATCAATGTGCTTCATGAATGTAAAACAGATGCTTCAGGAGCCACAACAGGGTATTTAACCCGTGCTTCTAAACGGACTGTTTGTGCACCACAATGAGGATAAACCCCCACATACTGATGCAGTCCTGCTCGTACCCCCCTCTGGTGCTCCACTCCACTAACCTGGTGCACCATGGTTTAACCTGGCCCAGTCAGGCCGGGTTAATGCTCCAGGATCAGTCAAACGAGATTACCCCTAAACTGCTGGCCCAAATTCCTGCACCATAAGCCGACAAGTGTTCTGTGTACTTGAGACTATGTGCCACTTGCGTGTGACCAGCAGTGCAGTTAGATATGAAGTCATCACGGTTTTGTTTTTGTTTTTTAAAGACAATCAATTCATTTCCGGACTTCACATACATCACACAATGTGCCCTAATTACCCAGGAGACAATGGGCTTAATGTGATTAACAGTAAACCGCCTGTATGTCGGGAATTAAGAGCAGGGACCTTAAAGGGATAGTTGATCCTCTCATTTTGAGGTTACCTGTAGTTCCATTCATCAATCCAGATTGTTTTGGTGATATCAGCCGTATGGTGTCTGCCTTCTCTTTGATATAATGGAACTAGATCTGGGGTACAGTTTCATGTGGGAACTATTTTCTTTCAACCACACTTCCCACATGAAACTGCTCACAACTAGGTCTGTGGAATATATTTAGCAACACGTCATTGTTGCTGATAAGAGACATTGTTGATTTTTTTTTTCTCCAGTGTTTGCATTATGTTGTGCTAGAAATGGATATCTTCAACACTTGGCAACTCACACCAAAACAATCTGGATGAATAAATATCACCACAGATAAAATGAAAACTGTGTGTTTTTTTTATACCAAATAAAAAATACATATTTTTGTATTTATTGGTTTATTATGATTGAGTATCTATTATTAATGAACATAATATCTCATGTTGCGATTCCATTGCTGGAATCCCCTTTTTATGAGCACACTGTTGTAAATATTCTATATTCTACTCAGTAAAAAAGTTTTTGTTGGATTAAGATGGTATTCCTGGAAGTCACGCGCCCGCAGTGGGATGTTCTAGCGCCTGAAGTGTAACCGTGTGGGTTTGTCTCTGTCCCACTGCCCGCTGACCCATGAAGCAGACTCACCTTGTTCCACAGACGTGCACTGCGCCTCACCAACTGATAGCGGAGCAGTTTCACGCAGAGCCCTCTTCCTGCCGGACCTGTAGTTGCTCTCCAGCCGGAATTCCAGCAGAAGACGGCGGGTGAAGTCCGTCGAACTCCCTCCGGCTCGTGGGTCAACTTCTTGCTCACTGAAAGAGGCTATTCCCCGTTCTCTGGCGCGGAGGCGGCGCGTGCAGCGCGGTGCGGTCATCTGAGACCTCTTGGGTGGATACATGAGTCCGTCTTGTCCTCCTCCCCCTCCTCCTCCTCACCCCTCTCCCCCGTCCACCCGGTTGGCAGCTCCTCGTCCAGTAGTAGTAGAGGTACCCCCCCACCCCCCACACCCCTGCTGCCACCGCAGCCTGCTGTGAACGTTTCTGCCTCCGTCATGTTCAAAGGGGTTTTTCTGCTTTAAAATGTATGAGAGCCTCTAATCTTAGCCTGTAGTTGATGGAGTCTCACGCAGAGCGGAGGCCAGGAGATGTAAAGAGTGTGAAGGGGTGGGAAAATAGATCAATATTCTGTCAGTGCATGGTATTGAGGTTATTTCTCGCCTCAAATGCTTTCAGAAAACATGTGTTCATGTACTGTTCAGCTCATTTTGGGGTTGCGTCGCATCTTTCCATTGGGTGGTTCTCCAGCAGAAGACTTTAGAAATCAAGAGGTTCAACAATGAAAAGTGTATCATGCTTCACTTTGATTCGGACACGCGAGCAAAACCGTGTTTTTTAAACGTCCGTAAAATGTTAAATAATCTCAACTTTTCACAACTTTACTTTACCACTTCCCTCCTGTTTTGATGCCGGTAGATGTGGTGGGAACTGTTGAACAGGTTGATATGGGCGGCATGTTTCATTATCAGGGCTCTCAAGTGTCACGCATTGAGCGTGACTGTCACGCATTTCGGTCTTAAGTCACGCCCTCCCGCCACACATCGTATTTCTCACGCTGAAAAAAAACTCTAGGCTATTTAATGTGCCGCAGCGCGCAAACATGACCTGGTCGCGCTGCCCTCACCATGGAGGAATCAAGCACGTCTCCCCGAATCCCCTGCCAATAAAAAAAAAGAAATGGGCTACACGAATAGCCAATCAGAAAAACGTATCTGTTGTATCTGGGTGAAATATAATCCAGCAACCAATGAAAATAAAGCTAATAATAATATAGGGGGCAGGGGGGAGGAGGATATGTCACTCTTACCTGTCTTAAAAACTTGAGAGCCCTGCATTATGATGAACTATATAATTCAATAATTCGGCTTAAATGCATTTTTTTTTCTCGCTAATCACATTTGAACGCAAGGTTGCGTCGCGTGCTCAGCCCGACCGCGCTGTCTGGCCCAACATGCTTTGCAGAGGCGGGTTTGATGCAATGTGTGTCGGTGTGATCCTGGTCTAATGGCCAGCACACACGTTCCGGGCTCCCCTACTCTTACCAACAGTGGTCAGCAAAGCCCGGATATATTGGGTGGTTCTAAAGATTTTCTAGCCAGATAGTGAGTTAAAAAAGCAAAGGTTAATCTGAGCCAATGGCGCAGTAATGTGGGAAAGAACGATAGCCTATTAGGAATCGAGCGAACAGAAGAAGGAAAGACCTCCGCGGAAAGTACAATCACGTAACATAAAGTAGGAGTAAGAAGGACATTTTCAATTTCCCAGAAACCCAGAGAACATGGCCTGTCTTGTCAGAATGTCAGCTAGAACCTTTGTACACTCATGGTGGGACATGCCAAGGCGATTATATGACCGGCCAAGAAGTCAACCTGAACTGGACAGGAACGCAACAAATATGTGTTAATGAGTATGAAATATGTAAGTAAACATCCGTCCAGATGTGTCCGGGTCGACTTGCTAAAATCTGATTGGTGGAAAGTAGCGTGAAGGGAGGTATCTCGTTCAGATTTAGCGATTCAGATTCTGTTTGGACATGTTGTAAGATTGTATTCTTGATCAAGAATATAAATCTGAACGCTGTCTTCTTTTTCCCACAACAATACGCCGTCTCCATGATTTTCATCCATTCTTTTTTCTTTATACATTTTCAGTGCAAAATCGCACAGAAACTAGCATTGCTCATTTGTCCGCCGTATTTGTTTACACTAAAGAGTACGCCATAAAGGTTTCACAAGGATTTGTGGTTTTGACAGCTGGGACACTGTTCATGGATGGAATCTGTTAGTGTGATGTGTGGTGGTTAATGCTAAATATATCACAACATGTTGTTATTTTCAACATCTGTTTAGATAAATCCTTTAGTGTAGGCCGACCTTAAGGCAGTGTGTTCAGTGTTCAAGAGCTGTTGGAAGTTTGGACAATGTCTATGTGTAGGAGTGATTCGGCCTCAACGTGGGAAGAAAAAAATGTGAGCAAGAGCCAAGAGTGTCTTCTTTGCGAAGGCGAGTCATGCAGTGTGGGAGGGCCAACCGTCCAAAAAGAGTACAGGAGAAGAAATATTCAGGGAGGGATCCAAGAAAAGACTCAAGCACAAAGAAGGAGAGGAGACATGATGTGTTGTGAGACGAGAAGCTGAGGACAGCAAAGCAGCCAGGAGGTAGACGTGGAGACGGAAGCAGAGACATTATTTTAGATGGTGGTGTAAGTTCCTGCAGAAGAGGTGCAGCTGCAGTTGAGAGAGGCCGTCAGGCTCCCTGCAAACACCTGGAAAGTAGAGGATTTGTGGCCGAGTGAGAAATGAGTGTGAAGGAGTTATTATGGAGATTTTTGTTTAAATGCCAGTCACCATGGAAAAACTAAAGAAGAAGATTTAAGTACCCTCTGCAACGGGTTCTTGCGCCATCCACTCGACCTCGCCCCCTGCAACCACTCCATCAAGCTGTCAGAGCTATGGTGGAGCCCACACGGGCACTAACTGCACTCCAGAGAGGGGAAAACTTACCGCAAATTAGATGCAAACATCTATGTTTGTGTGATACGGTCGGCAACATACTATACTTTTGAGCTAAAGGCTTTCACATCCTGTTTGGGGAGGTTGGGACTGGTCAAGTAAATTGTACCTGCACTCAACGCATCCCCCAAATGCCAAAAGTTGAGGTTGTGATGTCATCAACTTCATTAAGCCATCCAGAAGAGCTGGGCATCAATGGAAGAATTCACAGAATATAGGCGGACATGTGTTTTTATTCGGTCCAGTTTTGAGAAGGATCCTTGGGCGGCTAAAAATATAAAGATGGAAGCTAAAAGCCTACAGATCACAGTATAAAAGTGAACTGCCACCTCGCCATGGCGATAGAGACGATGTTGTTGAGGAACAACACGGTATGGCCTTTAATCGCATTGTGAGCATTTCCCCACTCATGTTGCTTCCAGTGGAAGTTGAACTGACTTTCACCCCTTAAAGCAGCAAGAGAGCCACAGTGGCTCGTTGGGGCTCCTCAGCTCTGAGAGCAGATCTCTGGACGTGATAACAAACATACCAGCAGCACGTGAAGCGCCCTGTGACCTCCACATGAACACAGGAAGACTTGTTATGTTAGGAGACTAAAATCTGACACATCAGAACCAAATGGATTATCTCTCACACACACATACATACAGTTTTGCCTTTACCTCCGACGGAGCACAGTTGCGCTCATAAAAGTTGGTTCCGAATTCTATAAAAATAACATTCATACAAAATCACAATTAATAGGCCATAATGAGGTCTTAAGGCGTGTATTAATGAATTGGAGTCAGGTATAGGGGTGGGCGATATGGCCCTAAACTATGCCCCAATATTGAACAAATGCAAAATTATTTATATTTCAGCTTGTTGTTTCCTTCTCAGCTGAGGTTTCCCTCTGGAGGTGGTAGAGACCAATCACACTGCTCCTAACGAATGGCAGTGTTGCATGTCTAAATAAGCAACTGCTGACAATCTAAGAGGTGATAATGTGTTAAATTACACTAGTTGTTTCTGCTGCCCCCAAGTGGCCATAATACCTAATTATTGCAGAATGAATTAAGATAATGTAAAATAAGATTTGCAAAACATATTGTTGGCAAAGATGCAAAGGTGCTTAAAGTGTGAGTGGACCATTTCGGTCTCCAGGCCCCTCATCTCACATTGAGCATAACAGACCGGCTCTAGATCGGCTTGGAGAGGCCCAGGCACAGAAAGGCAGCCGTTATCTAAAGAAATAAATGAAGACGTTTCCAGAAGCCATTGAGAAAAATGTGTTTAATAATCATGATCTCAATATTGAGACCCTGGTCAAAATAATGAAGACATGCGCCCAGGGACCATGTTCCGGCTCTGCTCGTCTGCAGCTGAGTTTTTTTTGTGTGTGTGTTTTTTTGCAGATGTTTTGTAACATTTGATAATGAAACCGAAGGAAAAACCTCTGTCTAAAGTAGAATTTCCAACATCACTCCTTCATGACCCCCTCACCACCACCACCTCTACCAAGCTCTCCTCTCAGCTGCAGGGGGCCGCTCTTCACATGTAAAACCCAGTTCCTTTCCAAGTATGTGCATTGCAAGTAGCCAGTTTTGTACTGTGGGAACTTGCGGCCATTACAGCCGTGGAGCCTTTATGTCTGTGTGAGTCTTTATGTCTTGAGGTCCCTTATTCAACACACACAGGAAACCACAGATGCGAGCGCAACGCCTTCTTCTCCGTCACACAGTTGTCTCTTGAAAATGTCGCAAGCCAAAGCAGAAGGTAGCCAGCACTAACGTTGCAGTGTCCCCGTTGCCTTCTGCTTCTCTTCTTTCCGCTTACGTGTCACTAAGGAAAAACTTAATGGCTACTAAAATGTGTGTGGGGATTAATGCATGAAAGACACTGTGCTTGTCTCTTTATCGTGTGTGTGTGTGTGTCACGTAAAAACTGTCTGAGCTTGCAAACCACGACCCACATAAGCAATCAACTTCCTCCTGCCGCCATTCCACAAACCTGCAGGAGAGGACTTGCTCCTCACGTGCAGTCGGTCACTCTGAAGCGGTGTCATGTGTCGTGGGCGCCGCGACAGGCCAGGCACGTGTCCCAGCAGCAGCACCCATGACCAGGAACAGGTAATAAAGTCAGCGATAAAAGCAGAATTACGGCCAAAAGGATCTTGTGTCTACACATTATTAGAACAATATATAATTTGAATGCCGGATCTCTGTGGACTCACTTTGCTTTGGCAATGAGCCCTAATAGTCATCATCCATCTGTCTGTCCCGGCTGCGATGTTCTGGTGATGATGTTTTGTAGTCTCACTTAGCTACTTGTCAGCAACCGCCCTTCCTTTGGACAGTTACAGCAGCCTTTCAAAAAAAAACTTGCGGGGAATTTACTGACACATTTAATGTTGCAGAAGTTTTGCGTTAACCACATATCTTATTTCATCTAAACAAAATGACATCAATAAATTAAATGAAAAGACACTGGCTCCTCTCTGCAGGCGTTCTATTGTGTCTGCTGATTGGAGGCAATAAAATCATCAGCGTCTCCTTTCTGTTATGTTGAATGCACAAAAAGGAAGAGTAAAAAAAGCGGAAGGTTCTAGTGGAACGCACATTAAAGCGTCTTTATCTTCTGTACTATACCGTGTCCTCAGGTGGAACGGAAGGTCTGAGCAGTGTGCAGTCACAAGATGGATTTAAATCAAGTTCCTCAACTGGCCATCTAAAAACTGTGCGGCCTTGTGATGGAGACTTAAGAGAAGGACTGTTCATGTAGCACCATTTTAACCTTTTAACAATTCCACACACACACACACACACACACACACACACACACACACACACACACACACACACACACAGCTGATATCAGGGAAGCTGATATCCAGGGCACTGAACCTCAAGAAAAACAGCCGTCCCAGTTGCAGTAGAACTGAAGTTTGAAGTAACACTTGCAACTCTCAAAAAGTACCTTTTCAATTGTACTCAAATACTTCTTTCCCTTGATTTATTTCCCTTGAGTTGACCCAGAGGTATAGTGCTGTATAGGGCTCTCTTATCTAATTACAATGTTGACAGTATAGGAAATCTTTTTGTTGTTGCCATGGACGGAATAAAATGACAGATCCGTTGAGAGATTTAAAATTCTATGTGGCATCATAATCAAATTCAATGTTAATCTTAATATTTGTATCGTGCACTTCTACAAGACAGTTTAAAAATTGGCCCTCCAAAAAAGATTGCAGACCCAAATTATCTGGCGTACAGTTAAAGCCTTAGATTACAGCACATGAAAGATTGCAAGATACACTGTGATATATCTGTGTGTGATAATACTCGGTATGCCTGATGCTTTGCGATTACCAGTCCGAGCCACCGCTGACAGAACTGTGAAATATGCATGCCTTCACTTGCATGTGGCTGGCCTCAGTAATTCACTGTGGTTGTGCTTACTTACAACATCAAAACTATTAAAAAGAGCCAGAATATAAAATTACATGTAAACCATGCAAGGGTCATAAAGCCTTAGATACACATTTGCTCATAAAAACACACCAATGTGTGTACTTCCACATCTGTTTGTGTAAGGATTAAACAAACAAGATAAATACCAATAATGCACATGGTGTATGTACAGATCAGCACTGTATATGCGCCACATTATATGCAGATTAGGTGAAATTACCTTTTAACATGTCAATAATGTGACCTCGAGACCAAACTGAAAGTAACCTTGCTGCTTTCACTCCCACTTGCCTTTGCTTTTCTAAATGCAAGGATTTTTCCTACACAAAGAGTGGAGTCTGTTATAATTCATGTAGCCCCAATGCTACGATTTATTTAGTTCACTTAGAAAAATCCCTGCTACATATCATAGCATTTATAGACAAAGCAACATTCGCTAAATGCATGCACATTGCAATAAAAAAACATCAATCATTTCTACAAAACACAAGCAAAATGAATATTTTAATATAGATACAGATTGGAAATCAATGCGTTAAAAGGCATTTTGGGTGATGGCCTTGCATTCATATTGTGCTTGACCACATGAAAATACAGGTGTAAATGCACCCAAAATGCTCTGAGGACGGATTCTGATCCGCCGAACCACCTTCAGGGACGCATTGTGAGCACACTGAACAACAAGTGTAAATGCAATTATGTTTTCGGTCCACATAAAAAAACTATGTGGGCTCAGTTAGCGAGCAAAGCTACTAGCAAGAAAGCCGCAATAAGGCTTCTCAAAATAGAAATTCAGATACTTGTGGATAGTTAAGACAAGACCAAAGGCCAAATTTGGTACGCTGAAAGTATACAAGCGAAACAAGAAGGTGACGTGACGTTGTTTGAGCTCGACAGAGTGACCGGTTCTCCATCGGATCTCAACGTGGATACTGGAGACACATATGAGGTGTCAATGTTATCAGGTTAATCTAGACACAATCAGGGAACGAGAGACATTTTAATGGTAAATGTTTTCATTTGTGGACACCCCAGCCCCGGAGCCTTTCATATTACATTTAATGTTATAAATAGGCTCCAATTGTCGAAGCAATACAGACATTCAGGCTTCCTCAAAGGTTTACTGCAGATGTAAATGTTCAATAAAAGACTATGAAAGAAACTCTTATTTGGCGGACCTAATAAAATGACTGGGTTGGACTGGCGAAGGAGCTTTGAAGCTTTTGGACAGCGGCGTCTGTTGAGAGGTTCTTCAGCAGTCCGTTAGCTGTTGGGCATTCTGCTCCTTTGTGTCTCTGAACTTTGGCTATTCAGAAGAAACATCCTCCACAGAGCACCCATGTCAACGCTCATCCTGAAGGTGTCGGTGGTGAAATAGTAGACAACGGGATCTAGTACTGTGTTGAAACATGCCACCATCAGGCTGTAGCTGTATGCAGCCTCCATTGGGTATGGTATATCTTCTCCATACAGAGAGAGGAGAACCAGGATGGCGTGGTAAGGGAGGAAGCTGAATATAAAAATGAGGAGGCTGGTGGTGATCATCCTCTGGATCTTTCTGCCGTCCACCAGGTCGGTCTGGGCCACGGTGCTTCGTCGGACAGCACGGGCCAGACCCCAGGAGCAGATCAGCATGATAATGAGCGGGATTCCAAACCCCACAAACAGAGTGATTAAAACCACCGCAGGCCTTGTGGCATAGACCGGCAGGCTATCGAAACAATCCACATGGGTGACTTGTAGGCGCTTGGAAAGATAGATGGGCACGCTGGCACCAAAGGTGAGCATCCATATTCCGAGGCAAACCAGCGGTGCTTTCTTCCTCCCTCCCTGGACACGGCTCGACATCGGGAAGGTGACGGCCATGCAGCGGTCAAAGCAAATGCAAGTTAGGAGAAAGATGCTCCCATACATGTTGGCCTTCAGGACCAACCCAAGGACTTCACACAGCCACTGAGGAAGGTCGTCAAATCCCAGATAGTAGTAGATCCTCACGGGCAACGTGAGGATGAGCAGTACATCTGCTATGGCCAGGTTAGTCATGTATACAATGGTTTGTGATCTGGATTTGATATGGTGGAAGAAAAAGACCAGCGCTAGGAGATTAAAAATCAAACCCACCACGGAGATGAAGGAGTACATGCACACAAAGAAGATGTTGGTGTGTCCTGTACTGTCGTTGTCATTGGGGATGGCGCTGTTGTTCGACATCATGACCTGAGATACAGAAGAGAGAGGGAGGGGTTAGCAAAAGTCTAAGCCCACACTGTCACTAACTGCACTCCCTGAAGAAAGATTATCTAATTTTTGCGAAATCAAAAAAATAGTTTTCATAGAGAAGCAGACAGAAGGGTCTACAATATGTGTGTTGAAGAATACATCCATGATGTCAAGCTGATTCAGCTCCTAAAACAGGTTAAAATGATAAAGATAGAGGCCAGCAACTGAGTAAAAGTGAACCACCACATCACCTGGCAATAAAGACAATTAAATTAAAGAACAACCCTATTCCTGCAAAGCCGGGTAAATTTATTTATTTACGTTTACAATCATTAAAAAGCTAGTGTGTGTATACTTTTTAGTTTACCCCCAGTAGTAATAATGATGTGCTAACGTACTGTGCTAATGTTAGCTTTTACGTAGAAATGTAACGTTTTAGAAGCGTATACATCTTCCTCCAACCTCTCCGCATAACGAGCGGTACCCTGGTACATACAGCCGTCTATGTCGTTGGTCGGACACGTTGCAGTTTTCAATGACAATCTTTAAAAGTTTCTTCTTTTTTAATCAAATATATAATATAATATATATATATATATATATATATATATATATATATATATATATATATATATATATATATATTTATATATAATATAATCCACATAATAATCCATCCAGTCTACATGTGCTTTGTGGACTTGGAGAAGGCTTTCGACCGGGTCCCTCGGGGGTTTTTGTGGGGGGTGCTGCGGGAGTATGGGGTGCCGGACCCGTTGGCACGGGCTATCCGGTCTTTGTACGCCTGCAGTAGGAGCTGTGTTCGTATCCTCGGTAGTAAGTCAGACATGTTCCCGGTGGGTGTTGGCCTCCGCCAGGGCTGCCCTTTATCACCGGTCCTGTTCGTGACTTTCATGGACAGGATATCTAGGCGCAGCCAGGGGGCGGAGAGGATCCGGTTCGGGAGTCTCGGGATCGCCTCTCTGCTGTTCGCGGATGATGTGGTCCTGTTTGCCTCCTCGGATTGTGACCTCCAGCATTCACTGGGGCGTTTTGCAGCCGAGTGTGAAGCGGCAGGGATGAGAGTTAGCGCCTCCAAATCTGAGGCCATGGTGCTCTGCCGGAAACCGGTGGATTGCTCCCTCCAGGTGGGGACAAACTGCCTACCCCAAGCGAAGAAGTTCAAGTATCTCGGGGTCTTGTTCACGAGTGAGGGTAAGGTGGAGCGGGAGATCGACAGACGGATCGGTGCGGCTGCAGCAATAAAACAGGTGCTGTACCGGTCCGTCCTGGTGAAGAGGGAGCTGAGCCGGAAGGCGAAGCTCTCCATTTACTGGTCGGTCTACGTTCCAACCCTCACCTATGGTCACAAACTCTGGGTCGTGACCGAAAGAACGAGATCTCGAATACAAGCGGCCGAAATGAGCTTCCTCCGCAGGGTGGCCGGGCTCACCCTTAGAGATAGGGTAAGGAGCTCGGACATCAGGAGGGAGCTTGGAGTCGAGTCGCTGCTCCTTCGTGTCGAAAGGAGTCAGCTGAGGTGGTTCGGGCATCTAGTCAGGATGCCTCCTGGACGCCTCCCATTAGAGGTTTTCCAGGCACGTCCAACTGGTAGGAGACCCCGGGGAAGACCGAGGACACGCTGGAGGGATTATATCTCCCGGCTGGCCTTGGAACGCCTCGGGATCCCCCAGAATGAGCTGGAAAGTGTTGCGGGTGAGAGGGAAGCCTGGGTCGGCCTGCTCAACCTGCTGCCACCGCGACCCGACCCCGGATAAGCGGCTGATAATGGATGGATGGATGGATAATATAATCAAATATATATAATGTATTATTGTATATAGTATATTGGTAATAAATATCTCTGAGTGTAGGTGAAGAGAACAGTGTGATGAAATATGGTTCAATATTGTCATTCACTGTTATTCTACATATATTTACGGTGACTATGAACGCTATATTTCTGACATGCATTGATCAAAGCGCTTATATGTGAACGTGTGGGGGGTTTCCCCAGAGTCTTAATCGAGGTCAACTACTTCAGGGTTCATTAAAAATGTGAATAATCTATCTACCAATATTGAGTTTGAGAAATGATCATTATCTGGCAGAATCAATCCTATTATCAAAAGAGGTAATAATAAAATAAATGTCCTTTGTTTATTGTGGCCTAGTGTAATATAAATGAAGCACCATGTATTTAAGAGGAACAGTATCTATTTTGTAGCTGCAGTTCCTGGTGGAAAGCAGAACTCACTTGTGTTACTTGCGTTGATGTAATCTGCAATTTATAATCAAATGATCTTTACTGCTTACTCAGCAGAAAATGCAACACTATGTCATCAAACATCTGGTTGTTAAAATGGCAGCTGTCATCCCTCTGCTCTCACAAGTTCCCATTGCTATGATTTCATTATAAAGCACATGCACCCACATTTACAGTCATTTTCCATCTTAAGATATGTACTTGAAGGACACATGCGGTACAGTAGAACCTAGTGCAGCACATGTAGAAAGTAGCGGAGGGGGTGACTTTACCTGTCGGGTGATCAGAAGAGGTGAGGATCCAGAGGGAGAGGAGGAAAGTGTGTGCGTCACCCATCGAGTGTACAAGGTGTCACCCCAGCATGCTGTGTGAGGCACAGGAAGTTGACCAATCTCTCTATCTCTCTCTCTATCTCTCTCTATCTCTCTCTCTCTCTCTCTCTCTCTCTCTCTCTCTCTCTCTCTCTCTCTCTCTCTCTCTCTCTCTCTTTGTTAATCTGCCTCTTTTCAACTTCCTGATATGAAAAGTAACGTTTTGTTTGTTTGTTGTTACATTCAAGGTTCAGATATTTCAACACTGTTTGTCTGATTGAATCGATTATTTTTTTTCCCTCCTTTTAGAATCCAATTTGATTTCAAGACCTGATCCAGTTGAAGCAGGTCTACGACCACCTTGTGTGTTTTGGCAGACATATAGCATATATTCACACATAGGACTTTTTATATTCAAGACTATTCATATATATTCATTGCACACATGATTAACGGCCAGCAGCTCTGTATTTATCTCCATTAGTGTTCTCGTCCCTTGCCTTATTTATTTTATGCTTATTTATTTTATTCTTATTGGTCTTGGTGTGTTCCTGACTTTTTTCTTTTACCTGCACTTCTTACCTTTTCATTTTCTCTGCTGTTGCTACAACACCCGACTCTCCCTCGGGGCATGATAAAGTTTATTTTAGCTTAACTTCTGAAAAAAACTAATTACATTAACTACCTGTTTAAAATCATAAGGGACATTTAGACAGATTCAGTGAATTGTAGCAGGCCTGTAGCAGAGGCCGGTCACAGTCATCAGAAAAGTGATTTAATCAAAAGAGACAGAAGTGGACAACTGCCTTGTTATCAGATGCATAGTTTATAAACACTCTGATTTGACACATTAGCACACTGACATTACTGAGAGCTGAGAGGAACCCTGCAGACAGCTATAGGCCATGACATTAATATTACTGAGTTACTGCCTTTCAATTATATCCTGTCAGAGAGTGCCCTCTAGCGGCTAATACATAAACAACAATAACTACTTTGATGACTGGAAATGTAAAGGTTACTGTAATATAACACAGATCGACAGCGTATGTACATCATCTAGAAAACGGCAAATCATTTCCAATATAAATAACGGACAGTCAAGCCAAGATACCATATCATGGTGAGGTTATTAAAGCATTTGATCTGCTGTAGTGGGAGCCTAGACCTCGTGGCGCAACGGTAGCGCGTCTGACTCCAGATCAGAAGGTTGCGTGTTCAAATCACGTCGGGGTCAGCTTTTTTCATCAAAGGTATTGTGAAATGTGTTTTGACATTTTGCTGCCAACACTCACTGTGTTTCAGTGGTGAATAAATATAACTCGTCAATGCCAGCAATAATGAGTTATCATAATTATAGTTTTACACTGTCAAAAATGGTAAGCTTACAAGTCCAACATTTAAAGTTTCAGTCATGAAAAAGTATGTATACATAGTAAAAATGGCACGTGTACAGTAGAATAACTTTAATTTGTCCTTGTTTTGTATTGCTTGTATGATTTAGATGATATTAATGTATTGTTTAATTTCATTAAATGTTTTATTACAATGACAGAACCCAAACAAATTGTGTCTATTGTATTGTTTTATTATCTAAATGTTGCAGCTGGTAGGGGGCAGAGCATATTTTACCTGCACCTTTTACAGTTGGGTCATTAAATCTATAACTATGTTACATTATTCTTTTTAAAATGGCCAATAATTTTTGGCTGCAAATCTGCAAAGTAATCAACGCCTCTGTCAATGCAATACCTCAAACGTGTGCTGTACACTGGGATTCTGTTGAGGCATCTATTGTAGTTATGACATTTAGATGACAATTCTTTGATGTGTATTTCTGCCTAAATGATGGGTATTCTGGACATCAACAATTCAAATAGACACAGTTATTTCAGGTTCGGCCTCTTCTAAAACCTCTTACTATCTCGTCTGTTAGCTTATGTTCACAGCTTTATTACAAAATAGTTTTAAAAATACAAAGTTGCAAATATAACATACATCTGTTTTGTCAGTCTACAATCAGAACAAGGAAATAGTCGAGGAAGTAATAATTAATGGATCACCCCAGTCATTCCTCTTGAAGAATTTAAAACGGCGATGATGATTTGGACAGTGGCTACGCTGTGTTAATGAAGACTCTCAACCCCTAGCTCATCACCCCGTCGCCCAGCAGAATTGATGATGATGATAACGATCCCCTTCATTTCTTCTTCAAGAAGTCATGGTGTGTTGTAGTGGCGAGCTCACTGTTGAGAGAAGGCAGGCTACTTTATGTACATTTACAAAAATACTTTTTACATCAAATCTCAGTGACGTATTTTAATGTGAAACCATCCAGGAACAACCATCTATTAATGGCAACCATGAATAATCTACTGACCAAATAGCATCAACTATGTGCAGGCCTTTTTTTAAATGTATTGAACAATAGCAGCGCTAGCAAAGCACCACAGATCAGGGGGAAGAATGCATTGGATTTACTTTATATGTTTCGCTGATGGAAAGCTTTTAACAATATATTAAATTGTATTATAACAAAATAATTAACTGTAACATTAACACTGCAAGAGTCCGCTAGATTTCTTTAAATTATCCAACTGGAAGATCCATTCCAGTGTGTCAAACTTTTGCAGGCTTATGACAGTCCCGCAACAACGACATACACCGGATATTTGTTTTATTTTATCAGAGCGTTTGATTCATTGATTGCTGCCAGGAAGTAATGAAACATTCCCCCCCAAAAAACATCAAAAATGTATTTGAAGAAGATTGCCAACCCTGCTTTTAATTTAGCCCACAGCATCGTGAACGTAACCTTAATTCCAGTTGCTGTATTTAGATTATTTTGCGGATCTTTACAGACTTATCAGTTGTTTCAAACGCTCAGTTTGGGTTCAAAAGTCGCATGTTTGGACCACTTCTTTGTCGCTACAAAGCGGGTTGACTAGTTTTCCAAAGATTCCTTCCAACCCTGAGCGTAGCGAAAGAGCAAAATGGCCGCCGTGTGAATATGCTGAACTGGGCCCAAAAAAACCCTCTATACCCATTGAATAGAGATGAAGCCGAACGGAGGTGCCTCTGAGTGCGTCCTTTCAGAACAAGTATTTTACTTTCCCATGATCTAGCTTGTCTCTAGCGTTCTCTGGTCTCACCTCTTTGCCGCAAGTGCCACAGATACATCCAAACAGGCCGTTGACCATCTGGATGAGACAGAGGACGAGCTCCACGCACGCCGCCACCAGCAGGGTGGAGAACAGGCCCACGTTGAATTCAACCACACCCTTCGGAAGTATACACCAGTCCCACATCTCCTTGTCGGTCAGGTAGCTCCCGTTACTGCAAAGGAGGAGTGACACATTTTATTTAGTAGATGGAGTCCTCGTGAAATGTGTGACGTCCACACACGGAGGCCGGCTGTACCTGCTAGCGAAGGGCGTCCCCCATTGTGCAATGATGTTGAATTGGTTGCTCCAGAGGCATGTCGGCCCGTTAGCGAGGCCCAGGCCAGCAACACTCAGACTGTACACGGCCCCCACCACACCCACCGCTGCAAAACCAATGGACAGGAACATCTGCGTGGAGGCACACACAGTGGATTCAAGCATGACACGGTAACTTTTCAATGTTTATCCCTGTATGTTTGACTTTTTTATGTTTCTTTTATTTTTGTTTTACTGCGACATTAGCTCTCTATTAGTAGTACCTTTGCAAGTGTGTTTTTTATTTATTAAAGAGACAGTGTTTAGGGATTTGGCGTCATCTAGCGGTGTGGTTGCAGATTGCAACAGACTGACAACAAACACTGATACAAACACTAGGGGTCCTCAGTGTCGGACTCTTTTCTTCTTCTTTTTAAGAAGATTGTTACGCTTTACAGAGAAAAGTATTTCAGCTGCAGCTGGTGGATAATATATAAATGTGAGGATGATAATATGGCACTGAACATATGTACTTACCCCACAGCGGTTGGCACAGCAGCCCTTTGTACTGGTCAGGTGAATGTGGATGGCAGGAATGAGGACCTGATAGCAGAAACAGAGGAGGGGAAAAGACGGAGAGAGGAGACATTTGATGTTGGGCGAGAAACCGATACATAATGAGAGAAGCCTGCGACTTGGTCTGGACTCGCGTTTAAATAATTAGTCCAGCATCACATTTACATAAAGTTGGGTCAATAGCCAGATATAAGGAAAAAATAAATGAGTAAAGTCAGCGACGCGGATATCCGGACATTTAGTCCCTAAGTATGCTCCAAAAACAGTAAATCCTACAATTCCTACAATGCAACACGCCCCAGTTTGCAACACAGGCGTTCTGTTATAATTGACATCACTATGACGTCATCGGGGGGGAATTTTCTTTTATGCCAGTTTGACAAAGCCTCCCGTGAGACATTGCACGAAAGGTTGGGTCATATACTTCCCATGATGCATCCTGCTCTCTTAAAAATTCCATTTCCATACGAAGAAACTGCTCTGTCAATTCCGTCCGAAGTTAAACGTATTTTCTATCTGATTATCTGTCTCTGACGTATCGCGAATACTTTTCTGATCAGTACGGGTCAACAAACACAGGACTTTCTCCCAGGCGACATTTATTTATTTTAAGCCAAACCAGGATGTTTCACTAAATCATACCAAGTGGTATTGTTGTTTCGTTTTGAGCGGTAACCACGTTTTTAAAACTGCGAGTGTAATCTGGGAGAAAATACATTGTCGTCAAAACGTAACCAAGATGGAGAACGCAGTCTAGCTGCAGGGAAAAGTTTTTCCCTGGAGACAGGGTTGCAAGAGTAATCTCTCTTTTAATCGGCAACCAAGTAGTTTGAGTGGAAAACACTCCAATGAATCATGTATTTTACCGGTCATGGACCTTTTTACATTATTCCCCTTTAATCTAATCTCAACCTACTCACCATGATTCCTCCTCCTATGAGGCCCGCCATGTATTTGACCTCCATGGTGATGCGCTCGTTTCCCTCCTGGTCCTCGGCTGCGTATGTCGTTTCCCAGCCCGGAAAGAAGAGCATGATGTTGCAGATGATGGACACCGCGGCCATCACATAGAGCGGGACGGCGATGAATTTAGAACAGGCTCCTGTGCACATGATGTCTGCGGATGGATGTCGTTCAGACGGTAAAAAAATAAATAAAAATGTCTACAAATCCCAGCTGCTCCTCCAAACTATAAATATGGTCCTCTATCAATGAAACCTCTTTTTCTTCTCACACGTCAAGTGCAGCTTCGTGCATCAGATGTCGCAGAAGAGAACTGTTTGAATATATATTTGAGGGTTTGGAGGGTGGAGGCTATGAAGGTGGAGCTATGGGTGATAAGGCTCAGTGTCACCCGATTTATGACCCAGACTTTATGCCATGGGTGTGTGTGTGTTTCCGTAAGAGCCATAAAAGCCATAAAAGCTAAGCCTGTGGTCTGTACGGCATAAACCTTATAAAGCAGAGAATGCAAAATAACAGAATACATATCATTCCAAGTACATCTCAAAGGCAAACATTATACTTTTTATTTAACTACATTTATATTTTTTTAACTCCTACTTTTTGCATTTAAAACTAATGAAAAGCTTATAAAATATAACTTAAAAAAAAAAACACCAAACAGTTTAAAGATGAATTAATAAATCGAATGACAGAAAGTATTTTGATAATCCTTTAATTCACAGTCACAGGGGAAATGTTTAGAGTATACAGTGGTATTACATTAAATACTTTTTCCTGATAATATGATTGTTTAAGTAACATTTTCAATGCTTGTAGCCAGAATTGTCCACAGTAAAGGCAATGCAATATTACATATTTCACAGTGGTGGAAGAAATATATTTAATATATATATATATATATATAAAGTCAATTTGATGAATAACTTTTGTTTTTACTAATTCTCAAATCTTCCCTATTCCTAATGGTCAATGTTTATTTTATTTGTATTCTACTTTTACTCATCCACCGTCATTTTAATGTCTAATTATATGGTCTATTTTGCCCTTGTTTTTTATGCGTTTTAAAGCACTCAGAGATACATCCCTTCTTCGAAAAAGTGCTCCATAAATTAAATCAATTATCAACATAATAATTTACAGTGCGGACCTATTAGTTGCGAGCATTGCAGTAAAAAACAATATTTGTCGTATTTCTCAGGAAGCTCTCGTCATTCCGTTGTGTGACCTTTTCTATTTTTACTGTCACTTTGACTGAACACACAAACAAACACACAAACACTCAGCTATTGTCCTGTGGACTGTGTGTGTGTGTGTGTGTGTGTGTGTGTGTGTGTGTGTGTGTGTGTGTGTGTGTGTGTGTGTGTGTGTGTGTGTGTGTGAGTTGTTATTAATAATTAACTGTCTACCTTTATTATATTTACATAATGTGTATATTTTACTTCATTGAAAGTACTAATACTACAGTATGAAAACATATTACTATACTGTATACAAATGTCACCTAAGTAAAAGTATGTGGCCTCCTAATCATGTAAAGTATTAAAGTTGGTTGAGCTGGAGCTCATTTTGAACTATTGAAGGTGCTAAATTTCTTATTAAGCACATTATTAATAAAGCAGCAAACAACTTGTGGTGAAGCCTGACCGGAGTGGCTTAAAAAGTGGTAGGAGGCCGACATGAGACACTGTGTTGCAAAACCAAAAGGTGTTTATTTATCTAAATGACTCGTGAACGCAACATGATATACAAACAATATAAATGAACAAATCAAACAAAAAGGAAATACAAAACAAATAGCCTAACTTCACAGGCGCGCACACAGTTACACCATGATGTTCTCCCCCTCTCCAGGAACAGCCACAGGCAGAAGGTTAAATACCCCCTCCAATCAGAAGGAGGAATCTACCTTGCACCTAGTGTAGTTGAAACTGCCATTGCACACATGCCTACCACATCACATTAAACCTAAATACATACTTTCTCTAATCTAATCCGCATGAGCAGGGAATGAAGTCGCTCTTCCTCCTTGCTTTGTTTACATGGTCAGGCCGGCCGTGTGTGATTTTAGTACACGTTTGTGCACGTGAGCGTGCCCCGCTGGTGCAACATCATTTATTTGGGCACAGAGGTCTTCTATGAAGTGTCCTGAATAACATACTAAAATTCCTAAGAAATTACCGCTGCGGAAATCGGTTAAATAAGCAAACATCCAAGATGGTCGCCATAAATCTATAATGTCTCATATCTCCACTATCACAAGAGATATTTGAATTATTAAAAATGCTATTACACAGCTTTTGAACATAAGGAATCATTTAGAATAGGTTACAACTTGATTGGATGCAATAGTCATGGGAAAAAATCCAATATGGACACCAAAAATCCATATCTTATCATATATTTGTATGTGAATCTTCATCTATCATCAAGTTTGTTATACTACGGGTATTTAATACTGAAATATGAATCACAACATCGTGTACATTCTCTGTGGAAGAGGTGTGTTCATCAGAAGCGTTAGTGCGATGAAAGTGAATGGGAAGATGGTGGATATCCTGCAAAGGTTTCTCAAAGATGAGCGAACGGGAAACTGGAGATTACATCTTCAGTCAGTACGTGAAATGCTACCCTACTTTGCAGCAGCTGGACACAAATTATATGCGAAGTCCGCATATGTATATCTGCAAACGATGAAACGATGACACGCTGCCCGAAACACACCCCTATGTCCATCAGAAATTTGAGTAAGGGTATTATGTAGTGAAGACGCACGGAGGCCTGACACGGGGAAAGGGCACGACTGAAACTCAGCACCTACTGTGGGCCATGTCCATGCCGGCATGTGCCAACATGAATGATACCATGCAGAAGTTCACTGGTGTGTCATTTGAGACCAGTGACCAACACACGGATATGTAAATTGCTAGACAAGCTAGAGATGTCAATGACACCCGGAATCTTATCAGCTACCTCACACAGAGGGATCCATTCGTTGAGAATCCATCACTGTTCAACATCGCCAATGGCATGACGGCCCAAAAAGGAGTCAACGTTGACCGATCAAGAGAAATTAGGGAAGATATTCTAGATTCTATGGTTGGGGTATTTTAGAAGATTATGCCTTCAGGAAAGCTGACCAGGCCACGACACTTGGCTCAAGATCAACAGTGAAGGTCAAAGGAGAATCTGTAACGGTGGATCCACAGTTGATATTTCAGAGGTTGGTAACCGTAGGACAGCGTTCAGAAGATGTTTCATCCTTATTCAAGTATGAGCTCTGCACTCATCCACCTGCACTGTTTAAATCAGCTGCACTCCCCCCAACACTGGCCGATGTGCTCTGGAAGTCTATGAAGGAAGAGCAAAGAGAACCCAGTGCAAATGTCCAGTATGTGCTAGATGGTGGTGCTCTACTTCATCGCATACCATGGCCAAGAGGATCTACATTTGACAGTGTGTGCCAAATGTACGCCGCATACGTCCAGTGGTGTATAAAGTACCCAAAAGCCGTACTTGAGTAAAAGATACCTTACTGGAAAATGACTCAAGTAAAACTGAAAGTCACCTATTAGAATATTACTTGAGTAAAAATCTTAAACTGATATTTTCTGTACTTAAGTATCAAAAGTATTTTTCTGATATAAAATGTACTTAAGTATTGAAAGTAAAAGTACAAATAAATGCTGTAAATAAAAAAGCAGCAAAGGGTCAGAATTTTGAGAATTATTAAGTTTATTATTTGAAGTGCTGTGGTCACCATGACCAAGGACAAGGAGTTGTGTTGAAAATAACTGGGTTGGCTGTGATCCATCCAGGAGCAACAATGTTCAACATAATATATTGTACATAAGTATACTTTTGCATCCCCCCTAACAGCGTGTCTAGTTAGCTCGCAAGCTAACAGTGAGCTAGCGGAGACCTGCTTTCAATCGCGCCTCGGGTGGCCAGGCAGGGTGAGATGCGCCACGGGGCTGGGAGGACAGCAGATCCAAGTGTTATAGAGTGTCCACACGGAAAGTCTGCAGGGAAAAGTCTGCTTCTTCTTCTTCTTCAGTTTAATGGTGGATCGCAACCAACTTGACTAGGTGTATACCGCCACCTAGTGTACCGAAGTGTGAGAACCCATCTAGCTGGCTGTCACCATGGCGTTTAACCGGCTTCTCTACCATAGAGAGAAACAGAGGTTAAATCTGATTGGATGAGCTCTGCTTAACAGCTGCCAAACTGCACCAGCGCGCTGGCCAGAAACTGAGGAACAGACAAGACAGGAGCTGTGCAATGAGAAACATGGGAAACATTATTATAATACATGTAGTCTATTTGGGAAAAACAATAAAATTATTTAAAAAAAAATAAAATTTAAGAATTACAAAATGACAGTACACTTCGATGGTGACATGATGATACAATCAAAGAAAGAAGATTTCCTGAACAACAAGGCAAACAAGCAGCGATTCATCCATTATCTGAGCGACAAGCGGCAAGCTGGAGAGAACTGGCTGTAGCATAGACCAGGCAACGCACGATGCCGACGTATTGATTGTTCAAACAGCAGTTGTCTCCGCCCAAACAAAAGACACTGTAATGACCGGGGGTGACACAGACTTGCTGATTCTCCTACACCTTACGATACCGGCGGTTCTGTGACAAGGTTTCAAAAGGCACGTGGAACATTTCCCATATTTATGGCGGCCATCTTTGATTTTTTTTGGCTGATGTTGAGTTGATGCTACTTCTTTTTTTGTTGCAAGTATCACAATAACAAACACTGTTTCCATATAAATATGAAGGGATTTTTCAAACCTCATTTCTTGTTTTAGTGGGAATTCATCATAACCCTTATTAATTCTGAGGAAGCCTATTATGCAAATTACAGATGCAGCAAAAGTCCCCTATGTTACATTTCTGTCTCTTCTGTGTCAGAGAATCTGAGTCCATGTTATCTAACAAACTACAGCCGATCAATATCCTTAACCTGTGTGTGTGTGTGTGTGTGTGTGTGTGTGTGTGTGTGTGTGTGTGTGTGTGTGTGTGTGTGTGTGTGTGTGTGTGTGTGTGTGTGTGTGTGTGTGTGTTATGATTTGATTACATTATCAGTGTATTATGGCAGTGTAGTCAAATATGTATGTAGGTGTAGGGAGTGTGCAAATGGACTTTAACCAACAGCTGGCAGGCATACACACACATACACACACAGCAGTGACTCATGGGTTTCCATTCCTATCTGGTCTTATCTCTGGAGAAGTGAAGTTAACCCTGACCTCCAAATCCAGGAGGTATGAGTAAAAATGATGAGCCTGGTACACACCCAGTGGCAGGTCCAGACTCATAGGGATCCTGAGGAGATTTATATATATATATCCCCGCCATGTGTCTGGCGGGGATCATGTGCTGTGTGTGATCTGTCTGTCTGTCCACGGCGAAAGTCGCCTAATATTTGTTGTGCTCATTTATGACTGTATGCTCAAGTACATCTTGTGGTTGCTGACTTGTCACTCCTCTGATCACCACTGAACTACCACTTCAGTTGCAAAAAGCCAGGCTGAAAACAAGCCTCACTGAGTCTGTTGCAGGCCACACTTTGCCCTTAGTCAAAAACGATATGAGATGAATGAATCCCCATTTTTGTTCTTCATCGCCATCTTGACATAAGGGTGTCTGTCATGGGTATCAACTCAAGGAACTCCTCGGTGACCGCCAAAATCTC
Organism: Taurulus bubalis; assembly: GCF_910589615.1. Taxonomy (NCBI): domain Eukaryota; kingdom Metazoa; phylum Chordata; class Actinopteri; order Perciformes; family Cottidae; genus Taurulus; species Taurulus bubalis. The sequence continues at coordinate 14,138,357 of NC_136591.1, read as the reverse complement.
ATCAACACCATGAATGAATACGGCAAGTTGAGCAACATCTTTAGTAATGTCAGTGCTCCCATTGATTGCAACTGAAAATGTTACAAATTACTTGACTTTATGCTTTTTTTGGCTATCCAAATCTGCTGAAAGATCGGAAATCTTATCCGTCACAGTATTCCTCGCAATCCACAGACTTTTTTCGCGGAGCGGCGAGATAGACGCGTTTGAGGCGGCGCGAACAGAACGTTTGACCTGGGGCGAACTGAGCGAAGGATGCGGCGCGAATTCGCGTGAGTTGAATTCTCCCAACTCCGGCGGAGAAATCGCATGACGCAAAGTTGCGGCAGCCAATCAGCGTTGAGAATCAGCGTTGAGAATCAGCGTTGAGAATCAGCGTTGAGAATCAGCGTTGAGAATCAGCGTTGAGAAGCTCCGCCCGTCATCACCGCCGTCCTGCCGTTCCTGAATCAAACTGCTGCTGCGCCGCCAGAACCAGCACTGACAGCGGCTTCATTGAGACGCTGTTGTGGGACTACGGATAATATTATGAACCCAGACACCATGGAGTTTGATGTTCCGACATATGTGGAATTTACACAGAAAGTATGAAGCAGAACTGGTGGTTATTTCCATGGTGGATGGCAGAATCGGTATCCATTTTACTGAGATAAGCCAGGCGCAGTTCCTGGAGGAGTCGGTGAAATTCACCGAGCTGTGTGCGGCTACGGATGATGTTATGAACCCAAATACGAGGGCGTTTCATGTTCCGACATGTTTGGGACTTCCACAACAAGTATAAAGCAGAACTAGTGGTTATTTATTCCATGGTCGATAGCGGAAATGAAAGCTTCGTTGCTTGTCTCTCACAGAGACAAGCAACGGAGCTAAGCCACGCCCCCTTCACGACGCGATCTTTCGCGTCTGGTGTGAACACGGCATAAGGCTTCACACTGAAGGCTTCACAGCTAAAGCGATATCTAGAGACCAAACATCCAACGCTCGTGGAAAAGCCGGTGAGATTTTTCAAGAGGAAGGACGATCTGCAAACATGAAGACTGCTGAAGCATATCATTCACATCATAAGGCTATATTTTAATTTGCACTTTATTTAAATGTTATTTACAGTTTATTTAATTTGAAAATTATTATTTTGAATTGTGTGCACACTTGTCTGCACACTAATAGTTGCCCAATAATTGTGAACACACAGATATTTCCTAAGAAAGTAAAACCCTCACTTTTAAATGTTGAGGTTTATTAACATTTTGGATTGACCGAGAGCACTGTAGTTGTTCAATAATACAATTAACTAAAAAAAAACTACTTTATTTTATTATCACATATTATTTATCAAACTTCAATTTTTGTCTCAGTTTTTTTGAGAATGATTATTTATTTTTGTGTTAATATGCCTGATTTGAGCCTTTAAATGAGTTCTTGTATTAACTTGGTTTGTTCCATGACTTGTTGTCTGTGCAGGTTTACATACACATGATCAATAAATGTATTTGTGATGATCAAATTGTATCATGTCATTTATTTGACAAGGTTTTTGCTCGTTAAACTGTAGGTAGATTTGAGTTAGTTATTGAGTAAGTCAAACCAAGAGTGAGATCAATTAGTTAATAAACCAATACAGTGTTACTATTTGAATGGGGCCCGGGGCATTTTGTACTTGAAAAGTTGGGCCCTGAGGTCAAAAAGGTTAAGAACCCCTGTTTTAGAGTACCATTTAATCATGTGACGACGGATAATCCAATCTCCACGACAACGCCATTGATGAAGACCATAGAATGCAGTTGAAAGCTGCAAAACTAGTAAGCAAACCTGAAGGCAAGAGTATTTTTGTCATATTTCCAAGATAATGAACAATCTTTTATTTCCACAAAATAAAAGAATAAATGAGAGTTAATAATTAACTGACCATGGAGTTTAGACTCCGTTAACAACCTCACTGTTGGGTATTAACTTTCCGAAGGTCTAATGGCGACTAGTGTGAAACTAATCATGGATGAAGATGAATATTCCGATTTTACTCCATAAACATTACAACCTTGGAACAAACCCAATTACAGAGCATCCATTTTAAAACTCATGGAGAAATTGTCTTCATTGGTTCACACTAACAGAGATATTAGATGTTGGTCAAATACAGATTTCAATGGAACGTCAGCTTTAAAATCTGTTTTAAAGAATGTAATTACGATTCATTTGTTTGAAGTAAAACACACTCCACACTGTGCCCAAGTGTGCATGGGTAATATAGAAACCATATCTCTGTGAAAGTTCTGTTTCCAGAAGTGCATCGGACACAGTGTTTCCCAAATGAAAACAATAGATGACAGGACGGCGTGACGGTGGAGGTTTATGGCGCTCTGCTGGAGAACCACGCGGCGTCTCTGAGCGCTTTATGACGAGGTTCTGTAGATCCCTCCTCTCGGTGCCTGGTACTGCCACTCTGACACACACACACACACACACACACACACACACACACACACACACACGCACACACACACACACACACACACATACACACTTGGCACAGCAACAGCATCGCACTCCCTCAGGTTATGATCTGCGTGAGAGGAAAACCAGCACAATTCAAGGGGAGTTCCCTCTCTTTGAAATACAGAGCCGCACAACAATGGCACTGCAAAGTGCCCAGTGAGTTCATGAGAGCCATATTATTAGGGCCATAAACTATGGACACAGAAATACGTCTTAAATAAATGTACATCTTAACATCGTACCAATAGTCTAGCTGTTTCAAATGCAGTAGATGTTGACTCTCCCATTGTTTTTAAGTCGTAGATGGGGAGCAAATAAAGATAATAGGGTGAAGATTTGAACTAATAAATGTCAGCGTGAAACTTCCCCAGTTAATTACTTATAAGACGACAATAGTATTTTTGTTTATCAATTTTTCTAAAATGGCATGTTTAAATGTGGCATTATCGAATGACACTTTTGGTGAATTCAGGAGAAATGCGTATTTTGGATGTTTTCTCTCCACGTGTTATATAGCTTAAGAATCTCTCAAAGAATCTCTCAATGGAGCGCTGCATTTATAAACATAAACATAAGCTTCCTCCTCAAGCTGTGCGTCTCCACAATGATGGAAAGTGTAGCGTGAGAGATAGCACTCTGGTTCTGTGATTCAACCGCTAATCAGCAGTTCAAAGGTTGAACGTGTGTGTGTGTGTGATAAAGTATTTCAACATTCTAAAGACAGCGTATGTGTGTGGGGCTCCTTCCCCACTGGACCGCCAACCCACTAACATGTGGCTTTCGTCCTCAGTGGGAAAGGTTACCAACGTTACTGGTATTTACGGTCTCCAGTGGTGGAAGCATGACAGTGAATATATACCAACTCAAACACAGATATAGACAATTATAAATTATTAACATACAATTAATATGCTTTCCTCAAAGCTGCCAGACGCTGTCATTTTACCTCGCTGATCATCGCAAAAGACACTTCATTCAAACTCCTAAAAAGCGAAATTGAACTGTCTTTCTAAGTCTCTAGTCTGGTTTTAGAGTTTGAAAAGAAATCTTAAACTAAACTAAAATTGCTTATTTTTGACAAGTTTCCCCCATTTCACAAAATCGTCTTCAATACATTAAAAAATTAAAAGAAATAAGGAGAGGGCCTCTGAGAAGCTGACCGAAGAACAATGTGCCGTCTCTTCTTTGTTGTGGTGATTCTCTTCAAACACAGTGTTGCTCTCTGAAGTTAATAATGATGTTATCTGTCAGCGTTATCTCTCCCTCAGAGCTGCTGCCGACTCACAGCCCAATCTCTCGTATCTGAAACACCAGCAATCCGTCGATTCATCAACATTTTAATTTTTTATACGAGCTCACATTGCACAAACAAATATCACAACGAATATCTGTCTATATCTCTTGAGTCTGTTTCTGAGATGGAAACAAAGACTCCTCAAATAACTGGGAAAATACTTTGTAACAAAAAAATAAACAAGATGTATACGTTTACATCTTGCTCATACATAGTCTTTAATTTAGTTAACTTTTCTTGTTTGCTTTGTTATTGTTGTCTCATGTATAAGCACACAGTTCTCATTAAATCTGATATGATACAAAAATATAGATTTCTCTGTACAATGTAATAAATAAAAAAAATATCAAAAAGGTTCATCAGTCCCTGAGGACTCTGAAAGGGAGTCCATGTCCCGGTATGATGACATCAGCGGTGCGGAGCGCCTCCTGGCGGCTCACCTCCTGCACTGCAGTGTCCATGCTCAGCTCCCGCCAGCTGTCCTCGTCGGAGCAGCACTCAAACAAGTCCCCGGCAACGAGCACTGTGCCCGCTGAGGTTCCCGTCACCTGGACGCTGACGTCTTGTCCCGTGTGGCCCGGACTGGGAATGACGGACACCTGAGGGAGGGAGGAGACGCTGTCAGAGCCTCAGGGGAACCCAGCAGGACATCCCATTGCCAGATGTAAACAGAGGACTAGAGGTCTATTTATGTGTATGTACGAGAGCAAGAAAGAAAGAAAAATGCCTTTCATGTGTTCACATACTCGGCCAATAAAGCTGATTCTGGATTTCTTGCTTTTGTCAGCAATTTTTAGATTTAGTCTCAGCTCAGTCTCAAACTTAAGGGAGAGAGCGAATCCTAAATTCAGCCTCATCCGTTTTATTTTTATAATCTTTTCTATTAATAATTCAGGAACATGTAGTCAAGCATTCCTCAAAAACAGTCGCCAGCAACCAGCGCAAAGCCTTTTTGGTTGAAAAAACAATGTAATACAAAGCGCTGTGCCATCACTGTCTGATTTAATACATAATATGTACAATTCAGTTTAAGAACGTACACTTACACTATTAAATATTTATTAAATAACTATTTTTAAAAGATTTTGAGAACCACTGGCCAACACGATATGTAATTAAAGTTACTTCCGGTTTATCCCCACACGTTATTTGTCTTTTCCCGTGTACTGTTGTTGACAGGAGTAGTAGAGACTTACATGCTCGTCAATACAGTGCGCGTGCCCGTCTGCCAGCTTGTTGGGACTGTACGCGTCCCCATCACTGACGTCATACCCGACAATCATCACCGCTGTTGGGAAAAGACTCAGATTTCCGATGTGGTCCGAGTGTCCGTGAGTCCCCACGACCACGTCAATGTCCCCCGGTCCCAGACCCCTCTTCTTCAGCGTCTGTAGGAGGAAGTCCCGGTCCCACGGCCCGCCGGTGTCCACCAGGATGGTCCTGGGTCCCGTTACGAGGGTAATGGTCCCATCCGCCCTGAACGTCCCGTCGGTCTGGGGGAGGCAGTATCCGATTTTAAGGACGGACACGGAGTACGGCTGACCCGGGAAGTCCAGCTGGGACTCTGAGAAGGGGACTACTTTAAACCCACCGAAGACCATTTTACTGTCGGTCCCCATTGTGGTCGCTATATACTATAAGTTATAGCAACAGGGACGCAGAGACGGGCACCTTCTTCTTCTTCTGCTGCTTCTTCTGCTTCTTCTTCTTCTTCTTCTTCTTCTGCTTCTGCTTCTGGTTTTATTTGAATGGCAGGTTGCAGCCGTTGCGTACAAGGTGCATACCGCCACCTACTGTACTGGAGTATGCAGTGTGAGATAATGTCGAGATATTGATTGTATATAATTAGGTAAATACATTCATAATTGAATGATAGTATTAATAATGAAAGAAAATAAACAACTCTGAATAAAACATATATATATATTTATTATATCCAATTAAATATTCCCATCTCCTTCAAACATACACAACTACTTTCTACTGCAGCCCAGCACATGCTGGATATCTATCTTTACATTTACAGAGCATATATTATTGGAAAGTAATCACTTCTAATACTTGAATCATCCTTAATATTCCACTAGAATGAATTTGCTAATTATTAGAGATTAAAGTAAGATCAATACAATCCCTCGTCCAGGACGAGGACGGACATGCAGATTTAGCAAAATATAAAAAGGTTTGTAAGTCAGTCATTCAAAATCAGAATGTCTAATTCGTGATTAAGTGTCTGATACAAAGCCACATTTTCAAAGTAATTTATAGCAGCAGTTAAAGATTCAAAAAAATATAAAATATATATATCATTGGATGGTTATCAGCTACCCAGGCATAATAGGTATGTTCCCAAAATGAGGCTGTTTCCTTATTCCCAGAACTCCAGTAAAACCAGATTACCCATTAACGGATTTCTGCTGACCTCCAGTGGAACGGGGCTCCAAAACACTCCAGTCTCAAAGTGATTATTGAGCTTTTCCAGCGAAGGCAAACGTAAAGTGCACCACCGTAATCCATCAGAAAATCAACATCTGTGCTATAGTTTATTGTTAAAAAGAGATTTCAGACACCTGATATTTATAACTTTTTTCTCGTTTAAAAAATATATAACTATTCAATAAATAAATCTAAAGATAAAAAGACCCATTGTATCTTTAACTTGAAGGATCACCAGGTATGTATAGACACTGTTATTATTTGCCTCCTGAGTAAATAATACCATTGAATATCTCTTTTAAGAGGGGATTTGTTAAAATGTGGTTAGGAAAATACATAATTATTATAAATGATGACCTATACAGTATGACACATGAGAGCCTGGTTGAACTCCATATGAACTGGAGGAGCACTAGTGCTGCAGGGAGGATGTGTTTTTGGAGCCAAGTAATCATCACACTGGTTCCCTCAACAAAAAGCCAATGGAATGTTTTCCACTCGGCACTTATTGACAAATTTAGTATCGGAGAATAAAACGTTAAAATATCCTCGGCTTGTAAGATCTTGTTTCAGGCCCTCGAACCAAAATTCCATTCCTACAATTGACTTTGAGACAAAGGAACCAGAAGTTCCAAAGTTCTGATTTATTTCCGGGTTTTTGTACTCATTGTTGCAGCAATCTATAATTATTGATCAGACGCAGGATATAGTCTTCATAAGGAAGTAAAAGGAGGGAAAGCCAACATCTGACTAGTTAAGGATCTGCAGACAGCTTGTAAATACACATAATGATTCATGGCTGTCCTCTCATGCAGTCCTGTCTTATACAACATAACATATTGAGAGGTATTGATGGGCCACAACTGTATTTTTAACCCAAAGCATAATCTCCCTTTAGCTGTTTCACCAAAGAATTAACAATGTCATGGATATTATGAGCTTCATGAGATATGGTTGTATTGCGTGAGATTGTGCAGGCGTGTCCAATAAACTGTTGACTCTTGGCAGTATGATAAAATATCACCTACTATCAGAGCCAGGGTTTTAGAATGTCAGAATGTAGACACCAAACAACATCTGGGATTGTCTTTTCTTCTATTTCATTTATTTGTATTCTTTAAATGATCATAATGCTTTTTCCCGCTCGTCCAGAAACATGATTCTGGAAGAGAAAATACCCTCTTGTATTTGTTTAAAGTATTTCCCCAAGGCAGTCACATTTAAAGATATGAGATTAAACACTTTATCTGTAGAATATAAAAGACTCATAGGGTCATAAACCTCTATCTTTGTCTGCAGCTCAGAACACGTAAAAATACGGTTTAGAAATAACTGCTGAACGTCTGTAATAGTTCTTGTTTCTACTTGTTCATGTTGTGGGAGGCGGTGAGCGTTTAGTCGGGACTTACCCAACGTTTAGCTGTTAAAGTGGGTTGTGACAGTAACTCGGTAATAAAAATATGGCCAAAGTCTCAAGTCCAGACACAAATAAAGGAAGCAGATTCTCCGCAGGTAAACAAGCAACACATCTCGGACAGTGAGTAAGTCGTTTTGATCGTCACATTTCACTCTAAGGTTACAGAAAGTGCTTGATCCATCAACTAGGAATAACTGATGTGACTGAGTTCATTCTCGTGTTGTGTAGCACACAGCGGGTTATCATCCTGATGGTGCCAGTGTGTGATATCAGTTCAAATTGAAGTCCAAAATGACTTCTTGTGAAAAAAAAGATTTGTTTCATAACCAACATGGATTTTGTTAGTGTGTTAATGAGAGTGTAACTGAGAGATCATTTTAAAACTATGTTGTTGTAGAGGTTGGTACGAGTTGTTTTATCAGACTGGTTCATGATGATCGTGCGCATGTAAACTGGACTGTTTTAAAGCTTCCTGCATTATTAGTGTGGCCTCAGCCAAAGGGGACTCCTGTAGGAAAGTACATGATGAAAGATGTGTTTTATATACAGTATATATATATATATATATATATATATATATATATGCTGGCATCTGTTTAATGTCTGTCACATGTCTTTACCGGCTGCTGACTCTGAATGGAGGATGGCAGCGAGTCCTCCGCCCTCAGCAGAGACCCAGGCTAAGCCCACATTCACTAGGAAGCAGGTATTCTTCTTCCTGTGTGATGGGCAGCTTCTCCATAATGCAACATTGCCACAAACTGCAGCTATGTGTATTAATCAAACATTGCTGTCTTCTCTACAGTATAAAGCCCTGGAGAAGAGCTGTGCTTCCAGCTCAGCACCGTGGAATAAACCCAGCCTCAGTGAATTCCAGGTGAGCTCAACATAATATAACATGACGACGTGAAGGTTTGATGAACACATGAAAGCGTCCCGATTGTCACTGAGGATGAGTCGTATTGCTTCTGCTCCCACAAGATCAATGATTTGGAAGACTCATCATACAGCTATCCAGTTCGTAGCGGTCCTCCTGCAACGAAGGTGAGGTGTTAATGTACGGGGAAAAAATGGAAAAGAAAGAAAGACGCTGTGGACCCACAGGATAACCTTTTTTCCCTCCAGCCGAATCTAAAGTCAATGCAGAGTCTGCAACAGTGCCTACAGCTTCTTCATGAGCTGGCGGACGAGGTCAACAACATCCACCAGGTATGCAGCACATCCTCTTTGTAGCTAACGGATGCATAACTATTTTCTTGTGCTATGATGTTAGTCCAAGGGCTGTATGGTGGTGTGGTGGCTAGCCTCGCAGTAAGAAGGGCCAGGGTTCGACTCCCGGGCTAGAAGGTGTGTCTGTGTGGCTCAGTGGCGTGCCGTGCATTTTAGACCTAGGCCTGCTGTCTGGTATCGTATACATAAATACCCGCATAACGGGATGCTATTCGGCGCGTGCATAATTATAATACATGTAGTGTATTTGTGAAAAACAATTACATTATAAAATAGATATAACTTTGAATTATAAATGTAAAAAATGTAAAAAATTTAAAGAATTTAAAAAATTTAAATTATAAAATAGCTTTAACTTTGTGATTTTGTTTAGGCCAGCAGAGAAGGCTTAGCAGGCCCTGACGACCCGCCACTGGTGTGGAGTTTGCATGTTCTCTCCGTGGCAGCGTGGGTTCTCTCTGGGTTCTCTCTGGGTTCTCCAATTTCCTCCCACAGTCCAAAGACATTCAGTTTAGGTTGTGAAAAAGTATTCCTAGATCCTCGTGTGCTCATGGCATAGAAGAAATACAGGAAAATTAAAGATTTATAATTAACGGTTTAAGTTCAAATGGTGATACAGTGTACATATACTCAGCTGAGGGTCTCCGAGCTTCCGCTCCACAGACCGTTCCTGTCTCGTTTCAGCTCAAAGACCTCGAACAGGAATCTACAATCTGGTTTTAACATCCCAGCTCATTCGCCTCATTGGTTCAAATCTACGGCATGCGATTGGCTAAAAGTCCCACAGGGGCGGAGTCTCTCTTTGGCGCAGGTTTTGAAAAAACATAACATTCATGTTTTCCGGTACCTGAAGTCCTCACTCTGCCCTCCTGTGTTTACTAACAAAATATTTTACCTAAAAGGAATTGTTATTCAGTTCTATATGTTACAACTGATGAGAATCTTACTACAGCTTACAGTCATCCTCCCACAGAAACCTTTCACCTCCGCTGGTTGAAATGAAAAACGAGTCCCCCTCCAGTTCCTTATCTCGTGTCATAAACCACAGGACGAACCACAGGTGGTCCATTCTCTTTGTTCCTTAAGACCAAATGCTCCTTTGTAAAACCCTCAACCACTGTCTGTGTGTAAATGACCTCTGCACTCTCCAGTACAGAGACCATGTGACCCTCAGCAAACTAGTGACTCTGTGACCTGATCAACAATAATTCATCCTAAGCATTGCAATGTACACACGGACATCATTACACAGTAATAAAAATGACCTTAATATCCATACAACTACAAATCCTTCACAATAATATCCCTCATTAATTATCATATTTCATGCATTGTAATTTACACATAAACAATTAATTTTACATAGATGTGCAAGTCCAAACTAAGCTTAAAAAACACTACAGTTGATTGATGACTCTAAATTTCCCGTGAATGTGAACGTGACCCCGCAATCCTGAACAGGAGAAGCGGTTAAAGATAATGGATGTTAGTCCATTGATTTTACATGACGTCATATCCCTATGATATGACTGCTAGAAAGTAAATGTGGAAGATGCATATATGTGAACTAGTTTATATGGTCCAAATTTACATAGATCTGACGAAGCAGCGATACTTACACAATTTCATGACATAAACATTTTGATTATGATTATTTATTTAACATTAATTTCCGTCTTTGCTTGATAGGGAAAGCGAGGTGGTAAGAAGGCTGCACCAGAAGGGAGCACCACAGAACCGGGCAGCCTGGAGACCAGCAAGAGTCTGATCCTCCAGTGGGCTGAGGCACTGGAGCGAAACATGGTTATTAAGCATAATTCATGAATGCCCCATATTTTATTTCTGTTGTGTCATCAATTTTTCTTCCTCTTACCTGTCCCTAATTTCTTTCACATCATGTATCGTGTGTATCCTTGAGGCTTATCGAGCACGTCTTCCTGTGTATTTTAAAATGTGTTGAAACTTGCATTAGTTATAACAAGCCTGGGTTTGGTCTTCGCCATTACTTTTTTATTGTCCTACATTGATTGCACATTCATCTCCCTGGTTATTATTCATTCTACTCCCAGGCAAAAAAAGGAACCAAGCCAACAGGTGAAAAGACAAGAAGAAAAGATGACGTCGGAGGAAAGAGAGAGAAAACAGAGGTGGATAAATACAATGAAAAGCTTCAGCAGTGGGCGGTGGAGCTGAGGGATGTCCAAGAGGTGCGTCTGTGTGTGTGTGTGTGTGTGTGTGTGTGTGTGTGTGTGTGTGTGTGTGTGTGTGTGTGAGTGAGAGAGAGAGACACAGAAACTTAATTCTCTCAAATCAAAGCCAAAGCGTCCTGAAAATGCTGTGTGTGTGTGTGTGTGTGTGTGTGTGTGTGTGTGTGTGTGTGTGTGTGTGTGTGTGTGTGTGTGTGTGTGTGCGTGTGTGTGCGTGTGTGTGTGTGTGCGTGTGTGTGCGTGTGTGTGTGTGTGTGCGTGTGTGTGTGTGTGTGTGTGTGTATCCAGTCTAACAGCGTGTCGGATGAGGAGCTGAAGAAGCTGCTGTATCCCAGAGGACCAAAGGAGTCGAGGTTGGCCGCCATCCTTCCACTGCTGGAGTTTGTGGCTTGGTCCCTGTTATCAGAGGACACCGAGGTGTGTTTGTGTGTGTGTGCATTACACATGTTGCCGGGGCACAAGTCTGTTTACGTGATCACAAGAATTAACGTTTGGGTTATAGTCTCCTCGAAATGAAAACACATTTTCACTCCCAACTACGTGTCTTTTCAAAATAAACTTTCAACTTAGAGAAGTTACTTTTTTAGGTTTACTGAGGCAACAGAAGTACTTGGTTAAAATAATACACTTGTCACGTAACTGGTCTTCGCGGCATTAGTTAAGTCAACATTGACTTGGTTTCACTCCTGAAGTGGACTATCTCTTTCTTAGTATGATGCGAAGGGTTTTACATCATGGCAGCAACCTTCAGGTCGGAAAAGTGAAGCCGATGCGGAAATGCCTTAAACTTGCATTCTTTCTAATGGCCATCAGGGTGCGACTCCTCAAAAACCAGTCTGATTATATAAAAGTCTATATAAATGACTTTACTTCTCTCTTGATTTATTCCCTCAGTAAACATTGTAAACATGGGTTTATGTCTCAATCTCTAGTTTCAAGTCGTCTTCAATACAGCATGATGTTCATTTAGTAAATTATGGTCCATTTAGAGTCAAACAGACCATAAAGCATGAATATTGTTCTACAGGAGGCTGTGTCGATGCTGTGGCTGCCGACCAAACAAAAGGCCTGGAGGACAGGAACCGGAAGCCCCAGATACATCCCTAACTCAGGTTTGAGTTCCTCTTTGTTCAGCCTTGACTTATGAGCACATGATATCTTGTCATCAGCTCGTAGTGGGAAGGATTTCCGTAGGCTGGGAGGGGAAAGACTGATGATGCTGCGACCTGTTAACTTGGGGGGATTGATGCTCCTGTGTGATGAGGAGTTCTTTTAACACTCTGTTCAATGTGAATGATTGTGATCAATGCCGATTGTGCTCTGCCAAGGTGCCTTTTGGCCAAGCAGACAGTGTGAGTAGGTGGCTTAAAACCTCTTAAACCCCAGTTGAGCTACAGACATTTTTTCTCAAAAATTGCGAATGGTTTGCACACCCATACTAAATACAGAATATCTCCTCAACCACAAAGGCTATTTAAATCAACATGTATGAAAATTGGTATTTTCATAACTTGGGGAGCATTCTCGAGTCACTTTCGAGTCCTCTCAAGTAATACTTCTGGTTTATGTTAATATTTATGGTTGAATTGTGTTTTAAACAAGTACAATAGACTTCTATGCTTTTGTAAGGCCAGGCTGTGCCGTTTTTTCTGCTATGTCACATCAGTGGCTCTGGTTTCGGTTCATGGGACTGAGGACTAGATGGGGAGTGACGAAGACCTCCTGATGAAGAATTGAGCCCTCGAAACTGGGGGCGCTGGGGTTCAACAAGTTTTAATAGGACGAGAGGAGAGGACCGGAATCTATAGAAGATCATCAAATATAAATATTGATACAAATATAATTACTGCTTTTACAGACAGCATTAAAAGCTCCATACTTATGGAACAATATTGCATTGTCTTTCAGTGTGGCAGTGGATTCTGAGTGCCTCAGGTAATCTTCATTTCATAATTTATGATTTGTCTGCAAAACATAAAATAATCAAACTGAATACCAATTCATCTTCCAGCGCTGCCTCCCCTAACGATACCATTTGAATCCTAGTGTCTGTTCAGCTGGACGCCGGCACCGTCCCGTCCCGGCTGGCTGTGTCCTCAGACCGCCTGCAGGTCCAGGAGGCAGCGGTGCGCTCCGCTGCTCCCTCAAACCAGCCCTCGGCCGAATGGCACTGCGTGTTGGGCGACGCCATCATCACCGCGGGGAGACACTACTGGGAGGTGGAGGTGTCCCCCAGCGGCGGCTGGAGAATCGGTGTGATGTCAGAGTCTGCTCCCAGGAAGCAAAGGTCCCCCATGTCACCAGGGAGAGGGTACTGGACCCTGTGGAAGAGCTCCTCCGGTTTGTGGGCCTGCACCGAGGAGCCCACCAAACTGCAGAGGGCGACCGCGCCCCGACTGATGGGGGTGTATGTTGACATGGCGGAGGGGCAGGTGTCGTTTTACGATGTCAAACGAAGGGTTCACATTTATACTTTCTCTGATACCTTCAAGCGCGGCCTCGTCCCTGTGTTTGGCTACCTGGATGGAGACACGGTCCTTAAAATCATACCAGCAGAAATGTCAGTAAATGACAGAAACATGTAGGGTTACATGTCGATTTGGACGATGGTGATAAAGATATGCATGTTCTCTTCAATCATAGCCTCCTTTAAGATTCTTTGATCGTAAAATTAGACTATTGGATCACCAAGCTACTTTAAACCGTATTTCATCACTTGTGAATGCTGCACTTTGTTACATTAAATCAAATGAATGAGATCAAATACTGTTTTTATCCATCTAGTTTAAATGAAACACCTTCATACATTCCATTCATTCTCAAAAGCAAATGCATTTGCTAAGCCTACGAAGGGTACACCTGGACAGGTCACCATTGTATCACGGGGCCGACACACAATGTCCAAGTTGTGATAACTTTGATTAGGCTCGTTCGTTAAGAATAACTTCCTGTTAGTTCCGAACTTTTGTTTACTTGTAGTTTACAGATCACGTTTGGATTTATTCATATGTGTTTGTAAATATATATTTATGTAGAAATGTGTGTATAGCTGCATCCTTTGTTCTTTTGATGTCTGCCTGTGAAATACACAACCACACAAGATGTGTTTTTAGATCAAACATGAGACGAATAGTCAACAATCGACCGTTAAGTATTACAACTACACATAAAATAAGGATTTTCTACAACACGCGGTGTTTGCTGTCAGATCTAAGAGCCAATCGAGCCGACAGCCAGGCGTTTCCCATCATGCACTGGGCCACGCAGTCGCTGGAGAGCTACTGCGGCGCCTGGCTCTGAAATCGGCGGCCGGCTTGATCTCGTGAGAGTATCGTTGACCGCGATCTCGAACAAGCCTATTGTTTTCTTTGTCAGGTGACTTTTTCAAAATAATAATAATACAATGTGCTTGTTAACAGTGTTGGGAAGTTACTGGTTGCATTTAACAGAGTTACATAATTTATAAGAATAATACATACATAATACATCATTAATTACAGTTATTGAGGATTTTTTTTAATAATTATTATAAAGTGGGTACATCACCAAAAGAAAAGCTTATATTAATATAACGTTATTGCTTTGTTCCAATCCTAACTCTAATGTGTTATTGAATAACTTTTAATAAAAATTTGACAGCAATCAGAGTAGAGTTGTTTTGACTTCCCGGTTTTTCGGACCTTTCAGCTTTATTGGCCATTTTAAAATATTTGTAAGAAAAGCAATCGAAAATTAATAAATTATAGTAAATTACATCACTTTGATAAAGTAATTAATATAGTTACAGTACATTTTTAACTAGTAATCTGCAGTACGTTGCTAATAGTTGTCCTCAACCGGCGGAACCTTTGTGTTGTAATGCGAACTGACGGAGCTCTTTTAGTGTTACACATTTGAACGGGAACGTCACATCTATCTCCACAATGGCGGAAGAAGCTGTTTTGGTTGAGGGGTCGTCCTTTATGGATCCCTTTAAAGGGCTTTTGCTGACATATTTTATGCCAGAATCATGTTACGACGAGTTCTTTCTCAATTTCAACTTCCTGGACGGTAAGTGGCCGAACAGACACCTGGGAGATGTATTTTTACTGCGAAACGTCGTACACCAGCTGCTATGTTGTAATCGTTGTGTGCTGTCAACATCAGCTGAGAAAAGCAGCTGAGATATTTAGCTATTCGCTATTAATTACGCTGCCATAACCCTTTTGTTTTATTGTTGCCTAATGTATAGAAACGTGTATGCCTGTATGGTTTATGTGCACTGAGAACGTACCTGAGATACTGAGCATTAATGACATAAATTAACTGTGAAGAAAAATAAGTAACATTCAGAGAAAACTGCAACGTCAGCTAATCGCGTCACACCTGTCAGACCTGTGTAACCAAAATAGTGCGTACGTGTGCTGGAACCAGAGACTTTTTCAGTCTGGACGTTTGGTTGTATCGGCTTCAGGTGAAGCTAAGACTGACTCCACGGTTACTTAGGTCAGAATTATTTAAACCAGCTTAATGACACAGACGATTCCCGAACTGTCGTTTATTTCAATATAATCGTGTACAGACACACACACACACACACACACACACCGTCCTGCAGCCCCAAATGCCGACTAGAGCTACTTGTAGATTAATCCACCGCTGAAAATAGTCCCTAAAATGTTTAATGTTTAAGTAACTTTTGATAAAAAAAAAATACATTTTGTTTGTGTGTACTTTGACATGATCTATGACATTCCTTATTTTTCTTCATATTTTGTTGCAGTACCATGTCTGAAGGTTGTACTGAGCAAAGGCCTGGGGATCGGCATCATCCTGGGATCAGTGATGGGTAAAACACCTCACCTCCACTTCTCTGTGTGATGCAGAATCCTGTTGGACGCCGGATTTAGTTTGAGTCTAAAATGTAGACGCACCACTGATTGTGTGGTCTATTTGAAGCTTTCTACTATTTATTTATTTAACTAGTCCTAACAACATTTTATATTACGTATTAAAATGACAAGATGAGAAAGTATCATGACTTGACAACTGTTTATTTATTGGCAGGCAACATATTCCTCTCTTTCTCTCTCTCTCTCTCTCTCTCTCTCTCTCTGAGAGAGAAACACTCATAATAAGCCCCTTATTCAAAAAAGAATATAACTGTGGAGACACGGTCAACATTTAGCCTGTGCACTTGTATTTGATTTATTTGTCAGTGCAAAAACACTTGGCTGGTTATATCTAATGAATGTTTTTGACGGCCCTTGTTTTATTTTTCCTTGGGTTCTTCTGTTACTGCCATTATGTGAATTATCTTGAATATCATCAGATGCTCTGCTCCGTTTCCTACACGTCTCTTCCCTCCTTGTTCACAGTGAAGCTGCCTCAAATCTTCAAGCTGATGGGAGCGAGGAGCGCTGAGGGTCTGAGCTTCCACACCGTGCTGCTGGAGCTTCTGGCCATCACAGGAACAATGGCCTACAGTATCGCCAACAAGTTCCCCTTCAGGTTGGGACTACATTCAAATGACAGAGTAGAGATATACATGGAACATTCTGACTTCCACAGTCCCACTATTGCAATGTTTGTGCAATATGTTAAGTCATATATAGCGTAACAGTGCGGCTGTTTCCTCAGTGCCTGGGGCGAGGCTCTGTTCCTCATGCTGCAGACCGTCGTCATCGGCTTCCTCATTCAGTACTATGGAGGAAAAACCAGCAGAGGTACGACTGCATGCATCCTTCGGGCCTGTGTTGGTAAAATTTGGTCGAATGTTGGTAAAATAACCGGATTCGATCAGCTCACGAATCTCTTCATTCACGATCTCTCTGGGTCTCTTTAGCCTCTTTCTCGCTCTGCGACAAGGAAGAAAAAACATGTGCAGACTCAGCGACACACGGTGGAGCCGGCGGCTAGTTGCTAACAGTGCAAACAGCGGCTACAGTGTTGACAGAGATAACGGTGTTTCCCTGAGGGTGGAGATCACATAACGTGAGCCAACAGGCGGGCGTGGCCGGCTCGGCTGTCTAAACAAACGCAGGGAAGAGGCAAAGCGACTTCATTCTCCACTATTGCTTTACACAGTTTATCGTTGTTTGCTGCTATCTTAATGCTCTGAATGTGGGATTTAGCACCTTCAACAGGACTCCCTTTGACGGACTGCCTTAACTTGAACGTGTGGGTGCATTTTCATCAGTCAACAAAACATTTGCAAAAGCTAAATATTTGTCTATCGCCCATCATGTTAAAATCCAAAAAAATGTACATCGTGAAAAGCCATTTTAGCACTAAACTATATAGTCTGGGCTAGTCTGTGAAGGGAACCAAAAACCCAAAGCCGTCCTTGAGTCCTTGAGGCCCTCGAATCAGCACCAGTGTGTTTCCTCCTCTCTCGCAGGTCTCCTGTTCCTTGTTGTGTACTTCAGCCTGCTGGGCCTCCTGCTGTCTCCTGTCACTCCCTTGTCAGTGGTGACCTCCTTACAGGCCTCTAACATGCCAGCCATCATCGTCGGCAGGGTAGGCCACACATGTCGTAATACATGTAGAATATTATATTATAGGAATATATGATGAATCGGTTATCTCATATTTTGGCGGCGGACATTTCAGTCTGCTGTGTTCTTCTGTTGAATTATGAATGAATGACTTTTTATGTTGCGAACTTACCAAAACTGTACAGGAAATGCATACTAAAAGAAAGTAACTAGTGCAGATGTTCAAACACACAAAGCAGGAGAGACTGACAGTGTATGTGTGTGTGTGTGTGTTTTGTCTCAGCTGATCCAGGCGGCCTCTAACTTCCGTAATGGGCACACTGGCCAGCTGTCTGCTGTCTCCATCTTCCTGCTGTTTGCTGGATCCCTCGCTCGCATCTTCACCTCCCTACAGGTGAGAGCACTGTGTGTGTGTGTGTGTGTGTGTGTGTGTGTGTGTGTGTGTGTGTGTGTGTGTGTGTGTGTGTGTGTGTGTGTGTGTGTGTCATATGTTGAAAAAATACACTTTTTTTTTAATTATCAGCCTGCGTTGGCGTGGCATGAGTAAATCGTTTTGATCCCTCTCTCCTTCTCACAGGAAACCGGAGACTCTCTGATGGCCCTCACCTATGTCATATCGTCGACCTGTAACGGCGTCATCGCCCTGCAGGTCCTCTACTACTGGAACTGCGCCCCGCAGCCCAAGAAGAAGCGCGAGTAGGCCAAGGGCTGGCGCTAAACCTCCAACTTTCCACCGCTAGCTTTTAGACATTCTACAGGAGGCGTCTCCAGAACCTGAACTCGTTGTAATGGAGGACATGTGCGGGGACATTGAACCTGCTGGACAGACGCTTGACTTTGGGGCCACGCTGTGAACGGAACACGGCCTGCACATCTTCCATGTGGGCCCGCTGTTTGATTGACAGGCTGGCCCGCTGTGCAATACACTGAGATTACATTCCTCTTGAGCCTCACTACACTGCTGTGTTAAAATGTTTGGGAACATTTAGTGTACTTGACCTTGAATGTCTAAGAATGATTTGTTGTTTCGGCATGTCCCATAAACACGAGCCCCCATCTTTGTGAGGTCCCTTCTGTGTGAAGAGGTGGCTTCATGGGGGGTTTGATGCTCCTACAGAGGGTCACGTTTCCAAATCTGTACGATATTGATGCAAATGTCCACATTTTTTCGCGACATAAGTGGAAATTACACAAATGTAGTGACTACTGACAAGTGAATAAATATTTCTGACCCTATTTCCCATGAACTGCGAAGCTCATTTTAGTACTAGTGCTACACACTCATTCAATACGGATTGAGAGGTCTCTCTCGGTCTCTTTAGCCTCTTTCTCGCTCTGCGACAAGGAAGAAAAAACATGTGCCGACTCAGCGACACACGGTGGAGCCGGCGGCTAGTTGCTAACAGTGCAAACAGCGGCTAAAGTGTTGACCGAGATAACGGTGTTTCCCTGAGGGTGGAGATCACATAACGTGAGCCAACAGGCGGGCGTGGCCGGCTCGGCTGTCTAAACAAACGCAGGGAAGAGGCAAAGCGACTTCATTCTCCACTATTGCTTTACAGAGTTTATCGTTGTTTGCTGCTATCTTAATGCTCTGAATGTGGGATTTAGCACCTTCAACAGCCTTAACTTGAACGTGTGGGTGCATTTTTATCAGTCAACAAAACATTTGCAAAAACTAAATATTTGTCTATCGCCTATCATGTTAAAATCCAAAGAAATGTACATCGTGAAAAGCCATTTTAGCACTAAACTATATAGTCTGGGCTGGTGTGTGTCCGTCTGTATGTTGAAAAAATACTCTCTTTTTTTAATTATCAGCCTGCGTTGGCGTGGCACGAGTAAATAGTTTTGATCCCTCTCTCCTTCTCACAGGAAACCGAAGACTCTCTGATGGCCCTCACCATGTCATATCGTCGCCCTGTAACGGCGTCATCGCCCTGCAGGTCCTCTACTACTGGAACTGCTTGGCTTGTGACCCCTTGAAAATAACTTTTAGAGGCCTGAAAGGTAAGAGGACATAGTATTTGCTTTCAGAAAAGCAGATATTAAAATATAATATATGATAACGTCTCGTAGCTTTCCTGACCAAGGGTCGCTAACTTATCAACTTACACCTCAAACCAAATGCCACTTCATCTTTTATCAGCACTGTCTGCATCACGCATGGAGCGCAGAGGAGAGACCGAACTACCGACACCTGTGATCAGCGGAGAACACCTCCAGCTACTGCGTTACAGAGATGCAGAACAGAGCGATACTCTTCTAATACCGTACATATATCACCAGGACTTTAATGATTCATTCATGGTGTATTCCATAGTGACAGATGCAGCATACTGCACACAGACAAACTGTACACAGCTACTGATGCGATGGAGCAGAGGAGTCACTGACGGCCACACACCTCCAGTCGCCTGCACATGAGGACTGTGCACATTAGCGTTAAGCATTAAAGTGAGGAAACCCTTCCTTCCTCACCGCTTTGGTCGACAGAGTAGAGAAAACATTAGAAGACAGTCGGCTCTCTAGTTTACACTTGGATTATTAAAATCCAGTCAGATAATATTGTTTTTGTTGAATACATAGAATAAAAATGTTCCTAAAATAAACAGATAAAAATAAAACTCTTAAAGTCTGTTCACATCTACGACTCGCTCGACTTCGACTCGGACGACTCGGACTGGCCCGACTCTCATCCAACGACGCAGCGCCCTCCACCAAGAGGACCAGAGACGATAAAGCGGCAGACAGCCTTCCCTCTCGTCTGGCGGGGAAGACGATGGGTCGAATCTTGCAGCAGAGCTTTTAAAAATCTCTTGACTTCGACTCACTCGACTCCGACTTGCTTGACAACAATCAGTAACAAATACCAACATATAACTTGACTCTAAATAATGCAACTAAAGCAATGCATCATATTTATATTTACAAGATTCTCATTGACATAACTAGAAAAGAGGGAAGTGTCGGACAGACCAAGGCAGTATATTAAATGATGATTTTACTACCAAACTAACTGGATGGAGAACATTGTAACAAAATAAATGAACAGACGAACATGAAGGAGAACGTCTCCACAACCTTTGGACCTCAAGCAGCAGTTTTTGCATGAATGGATGTCCTCTGGAATCTCTGAGCCCGGCATCTCGTCCACCACCTCCTGCAAGAGACTGGTGCTGATTGATTGGTAATATTACAAGCTGTGGATGAGGACAGTGTCCTGTGTGTTTCAGAGTTTTGTATGTTTTTATAAACTACTGATTTGATCTTAACTGCCCTGTGGATAATTAAAGTATTAATTGTATACAATATATACTCATCTTCATAATACACTGTTTTTTCTGCTAGTTTACAGAAAATAATTCAATACTTGGAGGACGGATGACAATCTAAATATATTTTTAGGATGCTAAATTTATCATTTACAGTTAACGGTAAAGACGTTCTTCCTGTTTATAATTTAAAATGTAAAACCCCGAGACTGAAAACATATTCTTGAACTTTCAGGCTACTCGATAGCTGAATTTAAAACGCTTCATTTTTACTGTAGCTTTGCATCAGAGTCTGAAAATCATGGACCACATTGTTGATAACATGTAATTATAACAATAACTAAAGAAAAATTCTAAATTAAAAGGGTCAGAGGGTCGAAGGTCTGAGTCGATCTCTGAGGCGTAAAGAAGAACCTGTAGCAAAACGCCCTGCGGGAACCGGGTCCTAGAAACAACGGGTGGTAAATAATATTGTTATGATTACAAGATATAACATGCAACACTAAAAGAAAAAGGCAGCCCGACTCTACGAGAGTGTCTGCTTCATTCATGATCCAGGTCTGACATACCAAGAACTATAACAATAACTAAATATATTGTTTTTTCAATGGTTCTAACTCAAGTGGATGGTGGAGCTAAGTGCCAATCAAAAACCCTTTGAGTTTACAGGAAGTCACGTTCAACATGGCAGACGACCCTGCAGAGAGAGTCCACTGTGTCTCCTCCTTATGATCAATAATCAATTCATAACCTGGGCTGGAATATCCATATAGTGCATCGGGTTAGTGCACAACCAGCAGATACGTTTACAAAGCACTATTTAGCAACAAACTTGTTCTTATGATTCATGCTCTATGTTGTTGATTTCAATAAGTACACTTCAAAATGACAGAACATATGTTCACCACTATTCCAGCCTCACGTGGAACAAAGACACCTTCATGTTCTGAGTGCTGCGGTTCACTGTTATATTTTGGCTTTGACGACGACGACGACGACGACGACAATGAAGTCCTTTATTAATGTCTGATCTGATCTCACTGAAGAACTGATTATGAATATATCCAGCTTTTCACATGTCGATCATTCGAGTGTTTAGAAGAAAGCCCTCCATGTTTTGTAAATTCACATTACAAATGTCGGTTATATTAAAATAAAACGTGAGTCTGAAAAGAAAAATATTTAACACGTAGGCTGTAAAGGTTTAGTCTGGGGCAGCGACTCTGCAACTGTGAATACATATTAATTCATAATAATCATAATGTATCTGATCACTTGCATCAATGTTGGTTATCGTCTGCAAAACTACAGTCTCATCCTTCTGACAGGAGAAACATAGTGCCCTCTAGTGGACCAGAAAAGCAACTCTCACCAAAACGTTTAAGTTGTATTTGCAACTAGTAGTTTCACAATATTTGTTATAGGCCTTAAGCTAATGACCTCAAATATTTATTATCATCATCAACTATTTTCTTTGACTTTGTTTTAGTCATCTGTAGTGG
The DNA here is from genome assembly GCF_910589615.1 of Taurulus bubalis. Lineage (NCBI taxonomy): Eukaryota > Metazoa > Chordata > Actinopteri > Perciformes > Cottidae > Taurulus > Taurulus bubalis. The sequence goes on along the minus strand of NC_136591.1, from coordinate 14,116,027 downwards.
TGAGTTGCATAAAAACACACGATTCAAATGATTAAGAAATAAAAGATTGTATTTTTGTTGATTAAAAAGAAATCTTGTCATTCGTAGTTGTGTTGATATATTAAAAGCTGCTTAGAGCTTGTGCTAGAAAGTTAAACTGGTTATAATTCTCTCTCTCTAGTATCTTTTTATGTTAAAACATCTCTTTCAAACAACTGGATTTATTCAAGTTTCTCACCAGTAATGCATTTTACAAGATTGCACTTGAACTCATCATGGTTATAACTTAGCTTTGTTCTTATTTTTACTGAATGGAGCGTGAATGCAGCATAATGTAATTAAATAGGATCTCTGTAGATTATAACCACGTGTACCGTGACACCCTTAATACTATATGGTGACTTTGTTATGAGAAACTATACTATCACTTTGTACTATGACATTAGTCATGATTTTTTTTAAGTTAAGCTATTTATGACATATTTTATAATGATATTTTAGCAATTTTTGTATGAAGTTTTGTATTATGATATTTATATTGACATTGATATTGTCACACTATATTATGAGATTTGTTTGACTTGTTTTATAACATACCATACACACTTTTATATGACATAATAATATAACATTGGCTGTGATATTATATATTATGACATTTTCAATGACATACTATTTTAACACGTGTTTTTATGACATAGTATTCTATTGATAGTTTTATAACGGCACCACTTACTGAAACAATATTTAAAGTATCAAGACAATATTGTGTGTTACTGTTTGCTTCCATCTTCTGCTTCTCTGAGATCTCGTTAGTCAGGGAGCTGCTTGGGGTGGAGCTGCTTGGGGTGGAGCTGCTTGGGGTGGTCCTCCTGTGGTCCTCCTGTGGTCCTGCAGCTTCTTAACCAACGAAGAAGACCGAGGAGCTCCTTAAATGGGCCGCAACTTCAGCGCCAGGTATTCTGAGTTGCTGACATCAGAGACATTTATATTTTTGGGAAGCATGATTTAAACTGAATGATGACTGAATGTCTATTGCAGATCATCTCATATCATTCAAGAAATTTTGGGGAAGTTGATGAAGCCACTGCATTTAGAACATAAAATAAGGCCTACACCTAACTTACAGGAAGTTAGGTTTAGGCAGCAAAACTACCTAGTTTGGCTGAGCAAAGGAACATGGATGACGTCAGCGTGACTGATCGACGACTGATGGGACAAAATAAGTCAGCATTGACTTCTTAGTTTCACCCGGGACACACACAGCTACACACACACAGCTACACACACACAGCTACACACACAGCTGGCTGAGCAGGTGGGTTTACAGTGGAGTCAGTTGGAGGCTAGAAGCTACGTCTGAATCAGATAAACATGTTGTTTAAATAAAAAAAAGTTTGTGTTTTATCTACCTCGGGTTAGGGTACATTTAGGGTATATTTCTTCAATCAGTTACAATATACATGTAACAGACAAAACCATCACAAAAGGAACAATAGCTTAGGTCACTTGATACCTCCAACCCCAAGAACAAACTTCCTCAAACGTAGTAATTTTTCGTGCAATTACTGCTTGGAATGTATTACCTCCTCATATAACTCATACAGGTAATAATCTGTCATTTAAAAAACAATTACCTCAGGCCATTAACCACTTTTCGTTTTCCATTGCTTTTGTAGTCATCTGATCCTTCTCTGTATAAATCACCGATGCAGTGCACAACATACATCCTAGTCCTCAACTGCACTATAGGTATCTGACTGCACTATTTTTGTTTTATTTTATTATTATTCTGTTTGTACTATTTTTAACTGTTTCATGTCATGTTTTGCACATTTTGTATGTATTACATGTTGTCCTTTCCAAGAAAACGCTAAGGCGTCAGCTAATGGGGATCCAGTTAATAAACTAAACTAAACAAACTACAGATGTTTGATGACCTCAGCCTCCTCAGGAAGTTCAGTCAACTCTGACCTTTCTTGTGTAGGTCCAAAATATAAACAGGCCCTTACAGGTGAGCATGGGCACAGCAGAGTGAATATTTTATGGTAGGAAGGACAGTATAGGGTTAGATGGTTAAAGAGCTGAGGGGCGTGAACAGAGACCCCACATTCAGAGTTGCTGAAGAAAGGACCCAACGAACACTGGCTATCAGACTGTATTTTCCACGGTGTGAGGAGACGATGTGGACGGAAACGCCAGTGGGGCACATTCACCCGTCACTCACCGCCCGCCGGTTACCATGGCTCGGCTTGTCGCCTCCGAAGAGGCGAGACCCTTACCTGTAGCCAGTCACTCACCCAGTGGGCTTTCGGGTGAGGGTGCCGTGGGTTCAGATGTCTTCGGTCTCGCTAATCAGATAAGCCGTGTGCACAACAGGGGATGTCACACAGGAAAGGGAAAGTCTTTTCTCCTCACTTGAGGACATGTCTCCTTTCCTCTCCGTCCTGGTCCGTTCCCCTTCAAATTAGGAGACAATCCCCACTGAGAGCAACAGAATGGATGTAGTGACCACTGGAGACAGCAGAGGCCGCTGCTGCTGTGGACTGGGAATGAAACGCTGCAACTTCCTTCCCTCACCACTCACTATGTCTACCTTTATTTAAAACAACACTGTGTACACATGTGCAGTAGCCTCATGGTTCAGCTGCTTCTGCTGCAATGCAGTAGTTCTGGACTCAGCTAGGGCGCTCACCTTTTATTTTTCTCCTGTACTCAGTTTTTTATGTGACTTATATATATACTATCGTTCAAAAGTTTGAGGTCACCCAGACAAATTTTCAGATTCTTCGCAATTTCTCTCATGAAATAGCCTTCATTTCTAAGAACAAGAATAGACTGCCGAGTTTCACATGAAAGTTCTCTTTTTCTGGCCATTTTGAGAGTATAATCAAACCCACAAATGTGATGCTCCAGATACTCAACTAGCTCAAAGGAAGGCCAGTTTTATAGCTTCTCTCACCAGCATAACTGTTTTCAGCTCTGCTAACATGATTGCACAAGGGTTTTCAAGGGTTTTCTAATCATCCCTGGTTGTAAGCCAGAGAATGGACAATACATTCAGCCCCCGACACACATGGATATAATAGGTTTCATTTTTATTTATTTTTAATTTCGCTATAAACGTTTGTGCATGGGCCTTTTGCACAAATGTATGTTATAATTCAAATGATATACATATCAAACAAAAAATAAGGGGAAACGGTGGTGGAGAAGATAATGAAAACTCGTATCGTGCCTTACTTTACTGGATCATAACATATCGAGTATGGAATTAATCTGTAGATGCTCCGATTCAAAATGAGACCAAACTTTTTCTAATGAATGTCGTTTTTTGAGCCACGAGAGAGGCCAAATCCTGCAACAGACTCAGTATGGCCGGAAATGCCTTCTGCTACTGTAGCCCTAATCAGCGGTCAATAACAACATAAGAATGTCAATAAACTATGTTTTCTAAAAGTGTGAAACACTGCGACCTTGAAACGTCCTTTGGCACACAGTCATGAATGAGCACAACAAATATTAGACTGATGACTCCAGCAGTATGTAAGTTTAGCTGTGGACAGACAGACCATGCACACTCACACACTCACACACGGCCTGTCCGGCCGAATACATAGTCTCCCCGCGGAGATAATGTTCATCAATTCAAAGTAAAAAAAAAAAACAAGATGCACATTTTGTTTCACAGTTCATCTCGAGACGTGGGCTTTCAACATGGACGCCGGAGGGTGTGCCGCATCACCTGCATCACCATTCAACTCTCTGCTGAACAAGCTTTTCTTCCCCATCCTAATGGGTGTGTGCCAGAGTTCAGGCAAGGGACAGAGCAGGTTGGCTCCCCGGGATCAACAGCAGCGTTTCGTTAGAAAAAGAAAAGAAAGGGAAACTTCTTTTAATGAGAGAGATGCGGTGATGGGGGCGGGCCTCCGCAGGCTGGCTCATGTCTGATTGTGGAGCGATGGTGCAGATTGGTGTGTTTGCTGGGCCTGATCACCTGCCTCTCTTCATCTTGGGAGGTCCGGCTTCCCTCGTTAGCTTCAGACCGGCTCCCCACTCCACTGCTAGTCTGGCTTAACCTCGCTAAGGCTCATGTTTTAGTACAGGAGAACCGCGGGTCGTCTATCAGGAGACGACCACCTTCTAAAGTGGGCTCACATGGTGGTTAGTAAAATAAATGATGAAGATGAATGGTGATGCCAACACTGTGAAACAAACGTTGTCCTTATAGCCAATCTACAGATCCAAGATCAGACCGATGGAGACCTTTGTGATGTTTAGGTGTTGGCCGGCTGGGGGTAACGGCCTAAAGGCCCACATGTGCACAATTAAAAACACTGTAGTGTGCATGTAGAGGGGCTAATTGACGGACTAGTGAATGACACGGATTAGAAGTCGACTGAGCTAAACAACAATATAATCAAGTGATTTGGATATTAACAGCCGAATGCCCTCAGGGGCCCCATGAATGTCTCACAGGGGGAACCAAAATGGAGAACGGTGAGCTACTTGTTTTTAGCAACAAACCCTTTTCCCTGTATCTGTACCTGAAATGGAAGTCTGATCTCCAAACTACAATACAACCCCAAATAAAGCCTCAACCTGCATATTTTTTATGAATAAGCATACATACAAAAGTTGAGTGTAAACCAGAAACTGCCATCATAATTAAACATGGGGACTCTTTTTTTTTAACCCTTCAGATCTCAAATTTGGAGGGAAGGTGAACACCTCTGAGGCATGAATAACTTTTTATGAAAGATAATGTGAGGTTACTGTTGTTCTATCGCAGCTGCGATCTGACTGATGTGTGGGCCGTTCATATCAGAGTCATCAAACAAGCTGGTTTAACCATCTCGGGCGATCTGCAGAAGAGATCCTGTGCTGAATAGTGAGGAGGAGAATGGAAACACTGATGAAGATGAAGGGCTCCTTTTCATCCGCCCACAAGGCTTCATCGCCGAGGTGGTAAACATCTGTTTATCAGAGCATCTAGAAATGCAGAGCAAGATACCGATCGAAGGGCTGATCCTGAGAAAAGAAGCTCCGCCTCCAGCCAATGGGCCGAAGTCTATGTCTGAATTATGATGCATTGATATTTATTAAAACGCTGACACTTTAATGGTGTGGTGTTCTGATCGTGTGTGTGTGTGTGTGTGTGTGTGTGTGTGTGTGTGTGTGTGTGTGTGTGTGTGTGTGTGTGCGTGCGTGTGCATGTGTGTACGTGTGTGTGTGTGTGTGTGTGTGTGTGTGCTCCTCCCGATAAACTTATGTGTACATCCAACTGCTGACAGAAATCCAGAATAATATAATTCAAGAAATAAATGATGATTTGACCTTATGTAAGTCTTGAGCAATCTCTTCCTGGATCAATATATTTAATCTGATCTTATGTAACAATAATAGGCCTGAATAATAACTAATTTCACATTGAGGCTTGTTATTGGCATGATCACAACCCGGAGGACACATTTTGACACATTATGAGTCAGTTTTTCTGCAATCCTCATTTCTTATGAAATGTTGGATCATAGTCCCTGTTGGAACCTCAAGCGGTTCAGAGGGCAACTAACTCTTGTGAACAGCTCACATGAGGCTTCTGGAGATGCTGCTTTCTGGCTTCTGACTCTATAAAGTTACATTTGGCAACTAACTCTTGAAATGTTTCATTAAAAAGCTAAATATAATATGTTCAAGTTTCTGCCACCCAAAAAAAAAGCAGCGTCCCCGTGGACTCTGCTGCAGGCCCGAACACATGACGTGCTCGTCTCCGTCTCTGTGGATTCCCACAAGCAGCTGCGGTGACATCAGCATGTTTGGTTCAATCCTCAGGAACACAAACAGAACACATAGGCTCCGCCCACGCACCCACCTTTCTCCTCACCTCAGGGTGCGCCTCTCCTCTCCCCGCCTTATGCACACACACACACATACCTCATTAGGGTTACCTGTCAGTCAAGTCTTTCACGGCTTAGCAAACACGGCCCTCTATTAGCGGCGCTGGGTCCGGGACCTGCTGACAGCCCGCAGCCGGCATGGTGGTCCCGATTCTGGGGAGGGGTTCCGCTTGAGTCCTGCACGGTGTTGGCTTTTTTTTATTTGTATGTATGTGGTTGAAGGCATGCTCCAACCAAATGTATGTATTATTTTAGTAGAAGATTGTTGTTTCCCCCTAACACGTGACCTTTGCGGCTCTCAGACAAAACAATGATGCTATCGCGCCTTTAGTGCGTGTGCCCGTGTGCGGGAGGTGTTGCGTGCCACCCGCTCGCACGCTCAGAAATGCGGCCGGTCTTGTGTTCACGGGCTGACGTGCATCACCAGTGGAGCGGAGCGCCACCCACCTGTTCACCGGTTCACCTGTTCACTTGCGTGCCGCGGAGCAACGCCCCAAACGGCCGCGAAGGGGCGTGGCCGTCGGCTGCTCAAAAGATGCATCAGGGCTGTTATTACAGGGTGTGGGTGTATGATTACACCCGTGTTTAGATTAATATCTCGTTTGTGTTAATAGTTCATTATTATTATTAGTCAATCATGTTTTAAACATATGCAGTTTGATGTGTTTCCATGACTCTAATGTAGCACATAAATAAACATGTGTTCCTGCAGTGAGAGAAAGAAATAAAAAGAGGGACTTTTGTACTATGTGTTCTTATATTTATCTTATTTCATCAAGCGTGTCTCATTTTTCATCTTATTGTCCTGTTGTTATTTGCCATTCTATGTCTGAAGTATTTTGCTCTGCTTTTCTTGGACAAAAGGTGCTAAACAAATAATTATTTTTGTCCTCATCAATTGCTGTTGTTTTCATCATCATCAATAACTCAGACAGCTGAGGCCTCATGTTGGCTTCAGGTGAACTTAAAAACATATTGATAAACTGTGAATTTCGTCCCTCGTCACCTTGGAGGGGATCTTCATGGTCAGTGTGAAGAGGAGGAACAATGACACCTGTATCGATGTTCACACCTGACCAGCGCTTCACGTTCCAACCTGTCCTTTAACTCACAAGCCAGACGTGTCTCTGGAAGGCCGGTGTCCTTTATGCTCCTGCTTAGTATTCATAAGCAGGATATATAGGATTGATTCATGGTTGATGATGCAGTATGAAGTAGTTGTGAGCAGATATAAATGCTCTTTGCTCTCAAGCTATTCCATACTTTGTTGTATAAAGGATGGATACGGGTGCAGGAGGCCCATGGCTTCAGTGAGGACGAGTGAATGTAAGGACCAGGAGTCATGAGGATGAAGAGGAAGTGTGTTTAGCGCTACAGCATCTAATGAGAGGGACTTTCAAACACTTTTTACTATTCTGATCTTCAAACTACAGAAGAGAATTTAGGTTTGAGGTCCGAGTTTAAAGTCATAATTCTGAGATTAAATCATTAATTATATTGCTTCAAAGTCAGAATCCTGAGAATAAAATCTGAATTATAATATTAAAATCCAAATTTAAAACATTTAAAGTCCAAATTCTGACTTGCATCTCTGAATTGTAATACATGTCCCACTTGTTGCCTGAACTCAGATGCATTTCCCCTGCAGGTCTTATCCTCTCCAAACCAAACCTCTCCTGTTCGTGTGTTTACACGTGTGTGTGCACGCTCATGAGTGTGTACTCAGACGCTGTTTGCCCTGCTGTGCGTGCAGATCACAGTTGTGTCTGGGCTCTTGCGGGAATGCAGCAGCATATACATTAAAAACCCAGGCAGCTTTTCCACCACTGCTTTTGAAGTGCTGGTTTCCCGGAGCAGTGTTGCCAAACTCATTCCTGTCTTTTTGTGCCGATATAATTCCTAATTCCTCCTCTTACTTGTTGGAATGTTCATTGAAGAAAGAGACAACAGCAGCCAGTGAATGAGAGCTTGACCTGCAGTGAGCGAGCATAAATTAACTTCGCAGGAGACGAGCTGGGACTCAAAACCAGCCGCTTGTAAAAAAAGAAAACACAAAAAAACATAGAGGTTATAACTAGATTGTGTGTCACCAGTAAATGGCCATTCACACTTAAAAAAAAAAAAACTGTTGGTAACCACCACCTGATTTTCACTCATACACTCTCTCACACTCTCTCTCTCTCTCTCTCTTTCTCTCTCTCTCTCTCTCTCTCTCTCTCACACACACACACACAGAGAGAGAGGCTGACTACAGCTCTTTGTGGAGACTTTTAAGTCACTCTCGGCAGATCCATGGCAACCACTTGTTGAAGCCTCACTGCTCGTTGCTAAGTGATGGGATGTATTGGACCAGAAAATCCTTTCCATTGACGCCCCCCCCCCCCCCCCCCTCTCTCCTCCACCCTCTCCCTGCCCCATCCCTTCCCGTAGCCAAAACAACCCCTCATATATGCTCCAACTTCCGCTGGTCACAAGACAAGAAATGCTGTTTTGGTACTTTGCCAAATGCAACCTGTAAATACCAGAAGAGGTTAAAAGGTATAAGGCTATTCCACCTTTCCCTTGTTGAAGGACGTCTGTGCACGTATCTCCAGTCTGAAGTACGAGAATGCTTCACAGCAGCAGAATCATATGAACTATGCTCAGATTTTCCCTTTTTTACTTTATACTTGTTTACTAGAGCCAGTTAAGAAAAAGGAACTTTGTGAAGTTCTTTTTTTAATTAGTTAATTTGATTTGCTTCTATTTGACCGGGCATTTAGATATAAAGAACCCCGCTTCATGTCTGGTCCCACTAGCCCTTGAGGAAGTTCCAAAGGTTCTTAATGAGGTTCAAGGGATCCTTGAGAGACTCAGGAACTTCCAGATGGGATTGTGGGGGGACCAGGAAAGAATAGTATTATAGCATAAATAAAAGTTGGAATTTTATTTTTGACTGCAAGTTGCATCACCGGAAATATCTTGCAACCATGAAATGTCATAAGTGAACTTTAATCAAATGTATCATATCCCCATCACCTGTGACATGTAATCACTTTCACATATAGTTTGAGAAGCTATATATATGGTCCCCCACCTACATCTGTTCTCCGTCCTCCTCCTCCTCCGGTTGATCCTGCTGCCCTCCCCTCCCCCTCCTCCCTTCCCCTCCCCTCAGTGACCGATTAGCCGGTGCGGGGTTCTCTCCCATTTCCATGAGAAAGGCGGCGGTCGGTGAAAGGGTTAAGCCAGAGGACGAAGCCCCGAAAAGCAGCCCTAATTTTCTGCCCGGCGGGGGAGTTGGGGGAAGCAGGGCGAGGGAACAAAGACGCCCGGGGGAGGAGCGGAGACTCCGGCTTTACTATATGCACCTGCGGCCTGAAAGGCCTCGGACAATGCGCCTCCGACACGGCCAATTACGAACGGGCCATCCACCCGCTTTCTCTGTGGGGAGGGGGGGAGTGCGGGGTGGGAGAAAGTGAATTTTAAAGGAGGGTAAAGATAAGAAAGTAAATAATCGAGCTTTAAATCATCCCAGGCACTATAGACTGCCCTCCCTCCCATTTGCCCTCACCCATCACATCTTCCCACCCCCGGCAAGGCACCCGTGCTCTCCCGCTAATGTTCACTTTTGTCCCGGGTTGTCCACTCGGAGCTGACGGCTCCGCCTGTGAGTACGCTGTGAAAGTGGGGAGAGGTCGCTTTTGATTGCTGGTATGCAATTCTTATTTCCTGCTAATGGTTCGGGGGGATGAGGTCATGTTTGAAGCAACAGCTGACAAACAGCTCATCCGGTGACGCGCCGGTACCGCGAGATGACCGGGGACGGGATGTGTGAGGCAGGAGGGATTCAATAAACGATTTATAATTACTATGAGCAATAATGTCAGACAAATACACGATCGTGATTGGCCTAGACATTAAGTGTGTGTCTGGTAATTGCGCACGCGCAGGAACACAACCGTTGCGTCCTGTTGAACTAAACCAGTTTTATAATCAACCGGATGTGGTTCAGAATATACACCTGTTTTTTATTAATGTCAAAAAGGTAGCTTTTACTTCTGTTGCAGGTTGCCATTGATATCCATTCATTTCTGAGTTTTGAACACAATTAACACTCCAAGTCTGACTCGTTCTTTTCAAATCCACCTGCACACTGGGTCCAATAATCCCGTCTGAACAGAAACTGCTGCAGACGTGACTCACTGATGATTTTTACATATGGTCTCAGTTTTATAATCGAGTTCCACATAATATGAACGCTAGAGGACAAATACTTTGAAATACCTGAAACAGTCGATGGTCGTAGAACATTGATGGCAGAACTTTAACCCTGGTGCTCTAAAGCAGTATAATATAGATTTAGAAGCAGTAACTCAGTGGACTATTAGATGTGCTTGTAAAATGTAATCCCAGCATAAATTGTACCTTCATAGATTTTAGATTATGTAGAATTGTGGTGGACATTAATTGTTTATAGAGTGGTTAGAGGTGCAGGGTTTATATTGAGGGTTCTACAATAGTCCACCTGCCCATGTAAATTAATAGGAAAACACCACGTAATATAGTGCATACTGGTATTATGACCAGTACAACACAAATAAAGCTGAATAGCCTACAAATAATGTTCAGTTGATATTTATTTCGCACCATCAGCTGATGAAAATTATGTGACAGTTAACAGCTCCAGAAAGTGCTGGTAAATGAACCTAGAGTTTTTATTTTTTAAATAAAACTGCATTGATTTGTTCAAGTGTCCCCAATAAAGTGGCCACTGGGTGCATTGGTCATAAAGGCTTCACTTCACTCAGTTATATAAAATGCTGTAAAATACACAATTAACACATCATTAATGAAAAAAAGGATTTGTACTTTTTATTAATATTGTCATGAATGCCATAACAAAGTTTTTTTTTTTTCAAACCAAAAGGAGTGGAGACTCTTAGTATAAGAGCCTAAACATGTTTACATTATTTACATGAATGCTACATACAGTAACTCTAGTATATGGCAGCATTTACATACAAGAGAATTCATTCTAAAAAATAGAGATACAAGTCAGTAAAAAAGTTAAAAACACTTGGGTAACAATGTAAACATTCAGGCATTACTTTAATAAAACCGCTCTCCCTTTTTCAAAAAGATAAGTAAGGCATCTGTTTCCAGCATGTCGAGTTAGTAATGGAATGCTTCAAAGTTAAACTCTCGGAATAATCTACCACATTCAATATTCACAGTGCTTTTCTGAAGGCTGAAAGTAAAAGTTCCCTTTAGGTCCGTAGCAGCACTATAACCAGACAGCAGGCTAGAAGAGAAGAGACAAACAGGACTGTCGGCTTCAGAACCACCATTAAATGCCTTATTTCTATAGAACAATAGAATTACCCACAGGTAATATCTGATAAAAAGGTTGCTGAGATTTTATCTGAAACTCACCGATACATTCTCCTCACTGGTTAGAACAAACAGTTGATAGGTGGTTAAACACATGCCTGGTAGGCCTTTAGTCAATCAGTTTACTTTGTGGAAACCAGAATTTGTAAATCTTAATCTGCTATTTTGGAATAAAACCACTGAAATGTAGCATTTCATATTAAAATTCATTTGCTTACTGAAATGCCTATAAAAACAATACGACTCTTGCCTAGAGCAAAGTGACAATGAATACAGAGCGACTCAGGATGCTGCCAGAACAACAACATCAAAAAGATCAAATCTAAAAACTAAAGTATAGCAAATAAAACTCATACAGGCAGCAACAAAAACAAACAGTGTCACCTCTTTCCCAGACAATAAATCCAGTGACGCGGTGAGACTGGGGACACGAGACCTGACGGAAATGTTAAGAACCAGCCCGGTTCCACGTTCTAAAGCGACGCCACACGTCACACAGGCCAGCGGGTTCTGTGTATTCCTGTGGATGCAGCGCTGATTGTCCCAACAGGTGGTTTCCGTGTCATCCAACAAGATTTCATCAGTTAAAAAAAAATTAAAAAATACAGGAGTACTAAAACCAAAGCCAAGGTACAACGAGTTCATTTTAAGAAGAAAAAAAAAAGCTCCATCATTCAAGTTGTGCATTTTCTTCCCTTTATCCCCACCGGCTGCTCTCGAGCTCCGCAACAACACAACCAGAGCCATTCAGCTCGGCTCATTTGTCCGCCACCAGCTGAGCGACTGGGCTGCCAGCCCTCTGTAGTCTCTGGACAGCAGGGACCGGCTCCGTGGAAGACTAGTAAACCCACTACCTGGCCCAGTTTGGTGGAACCGTCATGAGTGCCACTGTCACAAGGGTTTTAAAGTGGTATTTAAAAAGAGTCTTTTGACTTATTATGGATAAGTTTGTAAAAAATAAAAATGACAAGACAGAAAAAGACAGAACATTTCCTTATATGTACACAATAAACAGACTCTGAGCTCCGTCTTCACTGCAGTCCTTCGTGGAGAGAAGTCTGCTGGAGGCTGGTGGGCAGGGAGGAGTCTGGGCTCTACATGTGTGGTGTGTGTCGCATTTATCTTAACTTGTGTGGTACCAAAGAGGTAGAAAAACAGCTTTTCAATAACAAATTGAGTCTCCTCTGTTTTTTTCCTTCACGTCTCTCTTCCCATCTAAAGTCCCCCACACCCGACTCCCATCTCTTGTACAGCCAACTGTGCACCTTGAGCATATCTGCTCCTCCCGCTCTGTTCACCCTACCCACCTCGCCACCACCCCCGCGACTCCCACTTCCAGTCCTAGATGTGTGTGAGTGGGACGGTTCCAGAGAGGTAGTGCTGCTGGACGCTGGTGTAGCCCCTCTGTGCTGCTGAGGGGTCGCTGCCGTCCCCCCCTGGTCCGGGGATGTACATGCTGATCATGTCCCTGAGGTCGCCCTGCAGAGGGCCGCGGTGGTGGTTGGGCGCCCCCGTTGGGGGCGAGTGGGACACCGGTTCTGCTTTCACCATGGACATGGTGCTGGGCTGCTGGGGACTGCTGCTGTAGGACATGGGGCTGTAGGGAGACAGGAGGTCACAAGTAATGGTGGTTAAAGGATGCACTGTTGCCATTTTCATTCAGTCACACATTCAGTCAATGGATCTCTATTGGACGTCAAACAGATTAAAAAAAAAAAAAGAGAGAAAAGTCTACTGCACAATGTCTCCAGCTGCAGGTACAGAGGCTCAAAATCAGGATTACTGGGGAACAAACCAAACTCATTTTACTTTTTCCCCACCTGAATGAACATTTTTTCTTACTTTAATATTTGGCAAAAAAAAACTCATGTGACTAACACTGATGTGCCTCTTCTGTCGTCTCTGAATGTCCTAACATTCATCTCACACCAGAAGTTGAGGAAAGTTAATTTTTCATTTGGTGCTACTTTATGCGTTCACTAACAGGATACAGTCTCTGCTTTTCACCAATCTGAGAGCAAAAAACAACATTTGCCACGAGAGAATGACACGCATCCTTAGATGTGATGCCTCTCGTTGTCACATCGGTCTTTTGACACCACTTAGTCAGGTTTCAGTTTCCCGACTCAAAACATTTTAATAGGAATAAGTCCTTCAAGTCATTATGCCATGTTAAAAGTAAACCAATATGTCGAACAGGATGTTAGAGCTGCTCCGCTACCACTATAATTCTGACCAGGAAGAAGACGCTAAGAGGGATAACTACTGAGCATGCTCAGATTAATACCCTTGGGGCTATGCACGTACATCTGAATATTTGGGGAAAAAAAGGAAACTAATAGATTTAGAAAAAGAAAAAGAAAAAAAAAAAAAATCAGACTGCAAAAAAACAACCTCAGGAGACAAAAGAATAGGATCATTCCCAAATGAATGAGGGGATGCACCTGCCAAAAGACAACTTCCTACTTACTCCCAATTGTCTCTGTGCCATTGAATAATGCCAATTGGTTCTAGATCACATAACAGAAATTCAAAAGGTTTTTTTTACTATTTAAATTTACTGAGGAATATATACATATTATTTTCTCAAGATCAGTTATATTTCTTTGCTATATGACTTTCAGCTTCTAATCCCTTAACAAATTGCTCTTACTAACAAAGTGCTCTTACTAAAGTTGGAACAAACTTGTTCCAACTTTAGGAAACTCCTTTGCTGTGCTTCAGCAGCAGGACGGGCATTCAACAAGTTTGGGCTTCCGAAACTACTCAAAATCTCTGACAAGCAAGTAGTCGAAAATCAAAACATCTTTTAGGGAAGCTTTAAAAAGGATTCACCTGCTGGAGAACAAAGATGTCTGCAGTTGAACCATCTTTCTTTTTGTTAAAAAAAAAAAAAAAAAAGAAAAAAAAAAAAAGGGCCCAAGTGATCAGATACTGGAATAGATTTCCACATCATCCATCTAAAGTGTTCCGGCTTTGTACTTTGGGGCCGTTGGCCCTGTAAGGCAGGAGGCAGAGACCCAGAAGTGTAACTAGGACAATGGTGGAATAGGGGATTGTGGGTAGAGGACCACACACAGAGCAGCCCTTCCTACCGTCAAGTCACCCTGATCAACATTCCAGGCAGGACCCAGCCCAGAGCCAAGCGTCACGCGCATAACAAGTAGGCAACAGACTGAAGCCTGTTGTTCCATCGCAGGCCAAGCTCCTCATGACTCAATGGGCCTGAATGCACTTTCCCTCAACACTTCCACCTGATTAAAGTCGCAGATGTTTAAAGTCCACTCTGTAGGTTGGAGGTATATTTTCATACCATTTATTATATTCTGTCCTTGTATTATATCAAACCAACAAAACACTTCAAGGTGAATTATAAAAAAATATAAATAAATGAATAAAAAAAAGTGCATGTTTTATAATTCTTCAAAGTAAAAGTGTTAGTCAAACTAAAGTGTGGAGGTGTATATGGACATGAGTGTATGGGACCTGTACTTACAGGGAGCCACAAATCATAAGGATGAAAGCTCAGTCGTATAAATTAAATAAAGACGCATAATTTAAAGCCTTAGTTCACTGCGCATGCTCACTAGACTGAATAGCTCCGCTCCTCCGCTGATTGGCATTTAAAAACACCTCACCCCATTTTTCTTTTTCCGGAGGTCATCATTGGGTGATGCTATTAAACTGTGTTGTCAGTGGGGGGTTTTTAAGCGCCTTCTCGTGTCTGAAGCAGGTGGATCCGGCCTACTGCGCATGTTGAATATATTTAATCTAATTTTCTTAAGCGTGTGGCAAATATTAAAACACTGACTTGTGAAATAATTAGAAGATACAATATCATACACAAATAAAACACATCTTTTGAAGTTACTTTCATTACTTTCTCCGGCAAGGGACGGGATTGACAAACATGTCGCAAATTGCTGCGCAAAGCTCACGCGGACACAACTCACCTGTAGGAGTTGCCTCCGTTCATGTAGGTCTGCGCCGCCGACATCGCGGGCGGGTACTGCAGAGCCGACAGGTCGTACCGGTGGAGCTGCTGCGTGTAGCCGAGCGCCTCACTCTGCATGCCGGCGTACCCCCCGGTGGGGCCCCAGCCGTAGCTGTCCATCCTCGGGCTGCCACCTTGGCCCTGCGCCGCCGCCAGCAGGCTCCCCGCCGACAGCGGGTACTTGCCCACCTGGGTGTCCTTCTTGAGCATGGGCTTGGTCTTGCGGCGGGGCTTGTACTTGTAGTCGGGGTAATCCTTCATGTGGACCGCCCGCAGCCGCTTGGCCTCGTCGATGAAAGGCCGCTTCTCGGCGTCGGTCAGCAGCTTCCACTCGGCGCCCAGCCGCTTGCTGATCTCGGAGTTGTGCATTTTGGGGTTTTCTTGGGCCATCTTGCGCCTCTGTCCTCTGGACCAGACCATGAAGGCGTTCATGGGCCGCTTGACTTTATCCATGGGGTCGACTCCCGGTGCGCATGCAGTTTTGGAGCCGGGGTGAGAGTTGCCATTGCCGCCCATGCCCCCGGTCATGTTGCCGGTGACTGGTGACATTCCCTGGGAGGTCTGGTGAGACTGCGGCTGGCCGGTCGGCTTCAGCTCGTGTTCCATCATGCTGTACATGTTGGGGCAGGTGTAGCGAAGTTGACAAGACTTACTGGAGAGTTCAAACGCGGTCGCACAGCAGCCTTTTTGTCGCAGTCCACCTGGCGACTTGTGGCCAGGTTTCCCCACAAACTTCACCGGCTGATGCGAATCAACTAATTGCGCACGACGAACCGGGGACACTAAGCAGCGGACAAGGTCTCCGTTTCTCTTAAATTAAAAGTCTGCTTGTGTCGGTCACTTTAAAGCTCAACACGGGTGTTCAAAAAGTTATTCGCAGCCTCCTCTCGGTGCTGTGAAACAGTTCTCTGCGGGAAAACCACTTGTTGTCAGTCGGCCAACTCACACACTGAACTCGTCTGCCCGTCCGCTGCAAAAGTTGCCCTGTTCTCGTGCAGTGGGCCGGGTGCGGACCAATGAGAGAGCGAGGAGCTTCCGCGTGCGTGCGCGCTCCCAATTTGCAATTGAAAAGCTCCGAGGGTGCGCGAGACACTTGTTGATGACGGCGGCGGGGAGACAAGTGTCTTAATATTCAATTAGGGCGTTATCAGCGAGCTGATCACACTGTTCGCGTTTGAATAAAAAGGTTTCATCAACGTTCTTCTCCGAAAAGAGTAAAAAATCACTTCGATTGGATCCAAACACTACACACTCGCGCGCGCGCGAACACACACACACACACACACACACACACACGAAGGCTAACTCTCTAAACCCAAAACCAGTTCAAACTGCCTGTATCTGTCTATTTTCAGTCCTCTGTTTTTGTAGTGCATGAGACATACACACAAGTTATATAAATACTTGTACATTTGAATAGATATTAAACTTAACTTAAACAACTTCATATATAAAAAACATTGAATATGAATTCTTATATTGATGGGATCACATTATAATTCGCATAAAAGCTAACAAAATTGAATGAACCACACATCATTTCGAAGTGTCTTTTCCTTTATTGAAAATGTTAGATTTTTTGGCTTAATTAAATAATTGTTTGTAGTGTGCTTTTCCAGAGAAACAGCAATTCAAAAAAAAGTATGTTTATGTTGGTAAATAATAAACGTGCTACTTTCATGAAGAAAAACTAATATCCGGTGTCTAATGTAATGCAGACCACCACAAATCTTTATTTTGGGGCCAGATTAACCCCCTTTTTCCGACCCTTGTTGACCTTCACTTCCTCCCATTCAACACTATGTATACAATGTGTTTGAGTACTTGTCAGGTACAGTGGGGATCGCACACAGCAAATGGCTGCTTCGTCAAATGTTTTCCTGAGGCCCAGAAACACAGTTTTAAAATAGACAGACACAGGGCCCCTCTACGCATATCTGCAGTTAATGAGGGCCGGGGGTCCCGGGGCAGTTACCCACATTTCCTGGGTGGTAAATCCAAAAGGTCACTACCAAATACATCTTTTAATCTGTAGTCCTACATCTTTCGTTGATAATGGTGATGGTGTACCTTCTGTTCACTCGGAACTTTGTATTTTGTATTACATTGGGCCTATCTTTATTGAAAATACATCGCAACTGCAACTTTTTCAAGTTAAAGACGCTTAGCCATGTGCACACATCACATAGTTTTAAAAAAAAACGATTTACACCTGCCGTAGAGCCTGTTTGTCAACTGTGTGCATAATGGTTGAATATGGGTGTTTTTTTCCTTTTCTCTAGCATTTTTATCCAAGTAGAATCATAACATAGCCAATAAAACTGTGGCATGTAGTGTGAGGGGGTCCCCTTTTCCTTCATGAAACTGCTACTTGTTCAAACATATCCCTCTTCCGCTAAACTAGTCCGACTCAATCAAAGACAACAACATTATTAAAAGTCAAGCTAACCGCTGATGAAATGCTCGTTGTGTCTTCTTTAAAGAGCAGCTTTTGAGAAGCCGGGCCCTCCTTTCAGAGGATTGTGCTGGAGACATGTCCCCATACACGGGTATTGATTCGGCTACAATGGCACACAGAATTACTTTGGAGCTGCAGGAGAATGAGGAAGATCTTTGTTGGCCTGGTGAAAATAGACCTCTTCTTTTGCTGTCCTCCAGAGTCTTTGTTAACAGCGGCACTCCCCGAGACTACAAGTGCCGTGCTGTGTCCGAGTCGGCTCCACTTCATCCAAAGTTGGCTTCAGTGACGTGGCAGATAAATCCTCCGTTTAGCCCGACACGTGAAGGCACACAACATATAAGCAGTGTCATTAAGGCCGGAATTATAGAAACATGTTGTTCATGAACAATAAAGAAGTAGTGTTTCCTGAATCTACAATAAAATATAAGTAGTTGTTTGCCGTGTGATGACCACATATAGACGCTAAAACCCACATGTCATTGATAACTGGTGTTTTTGGATGTAATCGACCCAGAAGTGTGTGAATGTGGGCTTCACTCACCCTCACATGGACGGAGGCGCTTCACCTGTTGAAATAATCGCAACTCAGACGTCCCCTTTGGTTGCCCGTTTGGAGCTTTCAATCACGTTATCCGTGATATTTGTTGTCTCCTTCGTAATGTGGGTTTATAATAAAACAAAAAACGCCCCGTGGTGCGCATCGGTTCACTAAACTACCTAAAA
Organism: Taurulus bubalis; assembly: GCF_910589615.1. NCBI lineage: Eukaryota > Metazoa > Chordata > Actinopteri > Perciformes > Cottidae > Taurulus > Taurulus bubalis. The sequence continues at coordinate 14,097,600 of NC_136591.1, read as the reverse complement.
CAATTCGGTGGGGGATTCTGAAAGGATCAGAACAACTGATGTAGGATAAGGAGTGGGAAAGTCAACATAAGGGAGTGGAGTGGTTTGATGGATCAAACAAACCCAGGACTCTCACCCAGCAGGCCACTGTTTGTGTCCTGTGTGAAACAAACTTTGAGCTCCACAGTTTGAAGTGCTGCTGGTCAAGAGTCAGTAAGTTGGGAGTGAGAATGTGTTGGTTGTGTTTCATAAATTCATCACGTCCTCTGCGCCGCCTCTGGGTGAATTTGTGCTAGACTAAAGGGGCTAATGGGGTTTCGGTCATTGATGCCTATTGGTTTTGAGATGAGCCTGATAAACGTCCTCAAGTGATGTCACCGGAGTCAGAGGGCTGAAGACAAGTTTAAAAAGGAAACAAATCTGGAGTCATTGCTGCAATTAGGCAATTAGGACATATGTGAGAGAGAAAAACAAGCAGCCAATCACAGTTCTTGTGGTTTTCATGTGAAGTCCAACAAGTATGGCGTGAAATGAAAAATAAGGTATATATATTTCTTAGCAGTGCCATAGGCGTGACTGCAGCCAGACAGCACAGATACCAATCACAAACAGGTGAGGCAGGTGAAATTTCCCAACCCTTGGCACACTGTGTCAAGGGTGTGTGTGTGTGTGTGTGTGTGTGTGTGTGTGTGTGTGTGTGTGTGTGTGTGTGTGTGTGTGTGTGTGTGTGCGTGTGGGTGTGTGAGACATCTTACCAAGTGTGTAGTTAGTAAGAGTTTAGAGAGAGTGTATTATATAGATGTGTGTGTGCGCTATCTGCAGGTGTGTGTGTGTGTGTGTGTGTGCATGTGTGTGTGTGTGTGTGTGTTTGTGACCATGTGTTTGTGACTAATTGGGAATTGTGAGGCTCCAGTCTCCCGTTTCCATCTCCATGACAACCTTGTGTGGAATCCCTTCCAAACCTTGCCCTCCTCCGCCTCCTCGCTCCCCCTGGCTTTCCTTCTTTCAAAAACAACTCACCAACACACTCACGCTCTCGGCTTTTCTTCGTCTATCTGTCAACCTCTGCGGATTCGATGGAATGGAATGGCAGAGGAGTTTTCTCCGGCCGCTCTGTCCCGTCACACGCTCTTACTCTATACGCTTGTGTCACGTCAGACAAACACGGCCGGAGGTTTGCACCTTTCTGTCTATCATCGCATGAGCTGGGCTCTCTCCTCTTCTTTTTTTTTAAATGTTCTTTTGCTGCTTGTCAAAGTTGATCCCCCCCCCCTCCAGTCATGTGTCAGTATTAACAGTCATAGCTGATAATGTCATGGAGGTGTGTGTGTTCTCACGTTTTCGGGGCACACACACACCTGATCCTGATGTGGGTGTGAATGTTCCACTTACTCTGTTCAGCTTTAATTACTGCAATTTCACCTGTAACAGACAAATGTGTTCCCTGTTATCTGGGGAGACTATGGGCCGTCTGACAGCTTCTATGACATCACACTACCAAAATTGTCATCAATATATCACTAGTATATATATATATATATATATATATATATATATATATATATATATATATATATATATATATATATATATATATATATATATATATATATATACATACCCACTATAAGGATATGTATCATTGCAGGACCTTAACTAGCATCACAGGTTAAAAGCTGATTTAAAAGGTGAGTTCTGAGTGCTGTTTTGAAAGAGGCGAGTGAGGGAGAATGTCTGAGGTGCTGGGGGGAGAGAGCTCCAGAAGGAGGGGGCAGCAATGTCCCCCCAGGTCTCGGGGGGGGGGGGGGGTGGGGGGGGGGGGGGGGTAAGGAGGTTGCCGTCGGCAGATCTAAGGTTGTAGTTGGTATAGTGTGTCGGTGCAGGAGGTCAGAAAGGTATGAAGGGGTTCAGGGTTGTGAAGGGCTTTGTGGGTGATGAGGAGAATCTTGAACTGAATTATTTGCTGTATGGGGAGCATGAGGTTTCTATCTAGGGGGCTGAAACAGGGCGCTGTCCCTCAATGTAGCTGTTTCCTCTTACAAACTCCGAACAATGTCTGGAGAATCAGGTCCAGATATTATCAGGAGCTGCCCTTTTATGTATGCAGCACCCAATCAGAGCTCCTCTTTCTCAGAGACACCCTAACCTCCTGGAAATACTGGAGATTCAGGAGGCAGGACTTGACCAGGCGGCAACCTCCGGTTCCGCCGATGCGGAAGTGTCTTAAAACCTGCATTCTCTCTCCTGACCAGCAGGACGAGATCTGGTTGTATAGAAGTCTATGAGGACATTACTCTAGTTCTCTCTTGATTTATTCCCTCAGTAAACATTGTATACATGAGTGTATGGTCTCAATCTCTAGTTTCAAGTCTCCTTTAATACAACATGATGTTCATGTAGTAAGTAATGTTCCATCATGGTCATTATACAGCGTCTCTACATCGCTCCTCAGCATCCCAATCATGGTAACTTCCTCTTCAAATCATCAAACTCAAGGCCTCCAAACGACCGTCCACAAACCAAAAGGTGATGTCACAACGACCACGCACACTTTTTATATTCAGTACGGACCAGACGCAATAACTCTGGGGCCACATGGCTGGTTTGTAGTTCTGTCACAACCGAGTGTCTTGCTGTTTCGGCAGCAATTTGGCCATCTTCATTAGCGATTTATAAACGTTGTATAAATAACCCTTCTTCTTCACGCGCGGTTGTTTGGGTTCCCGTCTTCCGGTTTTGCTTCGGCCGCATGACAGAAACGGCATCGACACGCCCATTTGTCCATGAGGCATTACGTCACAGTGGACTCGGGAGCTGGCAGGGGGAAGTCACAGATAAGGTTAAAGGTAAAGAGAACTTTTTCTCAGTAGACGATAGAGACCAAATCAGAGCGAAAAAGGTGAGTGATGGTTGGACTTGCATTCATCAGGTGGACCCAAACGCCACTGGGAATGAATGCTGACTTGCTGGAGGAACACGTTGCGTGGCTTTATGTCGTTTCTGTATTTTTCTGCACCCTAGTGGCTAAAAAATCATTGAATGCAGCTCTAACCTGATTATGCCATAATATCTCCTGCTGACTCAAATGTGGACTCACTAAGCATGTCAGAGCATCGAGTCACATGACTTCTTTTAGTGTTAAAAAGCTTTGACCATGACATTTCCATTATGGCCTCTCTTTCACAATGCCCACAAAGTAATGAGAGGATTCAAATGTTATGGAACGCACCAAGGTAAAAAAAACAGCTTGATGGAAAGGAGGGAAAATCTGAATGAACAGAAATTAAGTGGGATGAAATCAAGAAGTAAGGAGGGCAACGGAGTGGGGGTGGGGTGTAGATTATAGGGTGAGAAAGAAGCAGTGAGGACGGGAAAGTGAAAGCCACAAAATGAAGGAAGAAAGGGGGACCAAGATGGCGAGGGAGAACAAGGGAGGAGGAGGAGGCTCGAAAGGATGAAGGGATGGATGATGAAGGGGTGGGGTGTGAGGGTTCAGTGCAGGAGGGTGGTTTTGGGTGACAGGCCTCATTGAATAGACCTCTATTCTCCCCTCTGCTGGCTTCTCTTCTCATGCAAAACAGGCCTGTTCAGCCTCCCAGCCATCCGTCACACAACAGAAAGACCATGGCAGGCCCTTTACGAGCCTCACACTCGCATAATCTCCCCCCCCCTCCACCATCTCTCAACCCCACAATCCAGCACCCAACAGGGGGTGGAGTGGGTAACAGCGGTGTGTGTGTGTGTGTGTGTGTGTGTGTGTGTGTGTGTGTGTGTGTGTGTGTGTGTGTGTGTGCGTGTTGGGCAGTTGGGGGATGGGTACGGGGGTATCTTCGCCAAAGTGCCTTTGGAAGAAGGGCCACCTAGGCTGAGAGCGGGACAAAAAAAATCAGAGACGTAACATGTTTTAAGGCTGCATGGACGTCATATTGGGACACCGGGAAGGTTAGGAGGGGTTAACCTGCCTGGGATGTAGTGTGTGTGTGTGTGTGTGTGTGTGTGTGTGTGTGTGTGTGTGTGTGTGTGTGTGTGTGTGTGTGTGTTTGTTTGGGGAGTGGAACAGGGGGCCATTGAAAGTGTTGGTTCAGAGCTACAAGTCAATGACAGTTGGAGGGAGCACAGTTTATATTTGCGTTATTCGTGCAGGGCGCATATTCACATATTCACTGTGCATGACAATGTGTGTGTGTGTGTGTGTGTGTGTGTGTGTGTGTGTGTGTGTGTGTGTGTGTGTGTGTGTGTGTGTGTGTGTGTGTGTGTGTGGAGGCTGCAGACATGTGATGGAGGGCATTTAGCCGCTAGACTCCAGGAATCCTTTACGGCAGATACCTCCAGTGTAAAAATGAGAGTTACAGACATGCATCCTCCTGCCCCTCTGACAGCGAGTCCCAGACTGATGCGACTAGCCTGCTATCGTCTTTTCAACCGCCGACTCTCGACTCCTCTTCAGCATTCCAGGTTCGTGCGACTCTGGGCCGGCGGGGCCGGCGCTGCCACTCGCCTCCTGACGGTCTTTTAGAGCTCGTCGTCACTTTAAAAACTCCCCTCGTTCTGCTTTAATCAACCACTGAGGAGTCGGAATGCATTGAGCTAACGCTAACGTTACTAGTTCATGCTACGTCAGTTCATGCTACATCAGACGGCCTATCAAATGTAATTTCTTAAACATCAAAATGGTTAACAACTCATGTGTAAAAAGTAACTGTTGTCTGTAATAGAATGTAATAAATGAATGTAAAGGGTTTTAAATGGACAGTCATTGGCACACAGTTCCAGGTGGTCACAGGTCACCTCTGACCTCAGCCAATCACAGGCTGTGGCTTCGAGAAAATTCTAACTCTGTCTTGGTTTGCTATGCCTGCTGTCACAAATACTCTACATTATCAAACAAAAAAAGATGGATGACAATCAAATCCAAACAAACAATAGAAGACATCGTTCCCAAGTGTTCCACAGAGCGTCAAGTCAAGGTTAGTAAGCCGGTCCTACTGATTCAAGCTCTCTCACTGGTCAGTTTTCATTTTTTGCCATCACTTTCCCACAAATCATCCCCCATGTCAGATTTAAACCGGGATTCATTCAAAAGCACGGAAAGAAGACAGAAAGGGACGCGATTTGGGCCCAGTGACCCATCATGTCCCATGTGAGACACTGCGTCCCATTGGGATACAACAGCAGCAGGTCCACAAATGACCTCAGCGATATAGTGAAGCATGTTAATTGTTAAATGTTATTCCTAAAATACACACACTATTGCAGACAAGTGTTCTCCAGAACACGTTGCCCTAATAACCACTGCACTGTCTCAACTCAGCCAGAGTCCGAACATGTACGGCCCGCAAATCAAAAGAAATAAATCGTTCAACCACTTAAACAAATTCATGAATTCTGAGTCCATCTGGGACAGACATAAAGCGGCCCCGTCTGTAGCTGAGTGGGTGGCCCTCACACCCGCACCCGGGGGCTCCCCATCAACTACAGTCTACAGGTCTGTTGGCTCCACCGCAGCCGATTAGGCGCTGCTCAAGGGCACCTCAGCGGTGGTAATGAGGGAGGCTGCTCTTTCCATATGTATCCAGTCAGTGGGGGAATCGAACCGGTGGCCTTCCTCGATATTGTGCGGTCTTATCCGTCACCGTCTGGGTGGATGAGTTATGCCTCTATTCTATTAAGCCTGTGAGGAGATAATGTGTTGGATTGTGTGTGCGTGTCTGTAATTCACATTTTGAATATTGTTTTTGTATTATTCAATTCAATTCAATACATTTATTTTGTATAGCCCAAAATCCCAAATTAGCCTCAGAGGGCTTTACAATCTGTACACATACAACATCCTCTGTCCTCACATCAGTTCAGGAAGAACTCAAAAAAAAGAAAGAAACAGAGGATCCCTTTATCAGGATGGATAGAAGTACAATAGATGTCATGTGTACAGAATGAACAACATAACCGAGTTACAGCACATTCAATGAATATGACAGAAATGATTCATAATCTTGACTGTAAGGAAGCCCGGAGGGACAGTTACGTGAGATTCAACTCCCCTTTGTTCAGATCAGAATCAGAATCAGAATCCGTTTATTGCCAGGAATGTTTACACAAATGTGGAATTTTGCTAGGTGGAAGGTGCATTCGATGCATTAGTTTGGGAGACACTCATATGACATCACTTTTCTCTTGGTCTAATTCAAATGATGGATTAATAAATTACCCATTTACCTGGTAAATATTATGTGGTGACATATTTCCCAACCGTACACTTGTACTTGACACCGCTTGTACACTCAATCTGATCTAATTATGGGACTAATTATGACAGCCATACACCAGCTCACCCCCCAAAAAAGGATGGATTTTTGTCTGCTAAAATCAACAGTTTGTAGAACAGCAGCTTAGAGGCATGGATCCTGTGTGAGTTTAAAATACTCTCACGATATTAATTCTTCCCGGTTGTGATCCTACGTGCTAAGTTGCTTTCAGACAGTTATCCTGCCAGTTAACTCAACAAGCTGCTATAGTGACGAAGGAGCAAGACCTCCCTCTGGTGGAGAGACAGGGAATTTGACCTTAATCACAGAGTCCATATTTCTGTGTTTCGGGGTGCAACTTTTAGGATTTAGAGAAAAGGTGTTTTAAAGAACTAAGGGTTATAAATATAATAGCTACTTGTTTTTGGCAATTTAAAAGAATAATTCTATACTCTCTCGCTTTGCATAAAAGATGCCAGGCAGCCCATCACAGGGTGCTGTAGATACCAAAAGCATTCAATAGAAACAAATTAAACATTTCACGCAAACATGAACTATTCATTCATATCTGCTCATTTTAAAAACGAGATGAAAACTGAACATTTTAATAAACTAACATGAACTACAATGATTTTAATTGTTTAATCTCTCAAAATACACAACATAATTTCCCGGACCAGAAAACAGGAAACCCGTTCTCAAAAAACAATAATAAATTGTTTGGATTCCCCGACAGTAATCTGACAGTCTTATTTGATTATGGATTTATTTTTTACTCAAATATATTCATTAATTGAAATCAAGGGCGTAGGTTTGCATAGGGTCCATAGTCACCACCGAAGTTTGGGAAAGACACAATTGTCCCGACCAATACGAAAAATATCTTGCACAATATATTTGAAAACACATTTGTATTATTATCTAATACTATGTTCGTCGCCCAGAAGACAAGGTGCCGTCATTGGATCACAGGATTGAACCTGCTACCTTGCAGGCCAAGGACGAGCACCCTACCAGATCAGCCACAAATATTGGTAGGACTTTCGGTCCGCATACTTTTGTGTAGTCTCATAGTCAACACGACAGTATTTTTTAGTAGTTAGTTATAAAAGGTAAAATAGAAATACAATGTCAATAATTGTATTTATTCTTGTTCTACGATTTCATAAATACAAACTATACTTTTTGTATATATAATATGACTATATACACACACTTTATAATCCGTGATAACAAATAGCTCTTGCGGCTCCAGACACATTTTTGGGGTGGAAAAAGGGGGGTCCATACCAATGCTGAGACCAAACCTACACCCCCGATTGAAATGCTTAAGCAAAACGCCCAAACGTTGTCATTTCCTATATATTCCCTTATTTATTGCAACCTTAAGTCGCCCTTAGACCATTTAAAACAGTCTAAAACATGTTAATTATCTGTTGCAGTGTCTGAATGACAGCATATCACTAGCAGTAAACAGGGAACCGCGCTGTACAGTGTTGTTTTTTAGAAGTACAACAATGTAACTGCAGTGGGGTGGGCTGTCCTTTGTTCAAACCTCCAGGGGTGTTGCACCATATTTGCGAACGTGACTGAAAGGACATGACACCGATATACAATTAAACGTTTATTGCGTAACGACAACAATCAGTAATGACCATAGACTGGATGGAAGACGGTAATGACATGCTAATGTACTAAATGAAGCCCGGGCTGAAGATGGAGCTCGTGAAGGATGAAGAAATAAAGAGAACCACCACGTGATAAAAAAAGGCGGTCTGCGGGTCCTACAGGCCGCCAAATAAACACTCGTTTTATTTTCGACTGAAGCAGGAAAATAAACGCGGGAATAAATATTAGACCTCAGTGGGCACGGTTGTCTGTCGATGGCGGTAGTTGGCCCAAACCTCGCGCTCTCTCAGCGGCCAATCAGCGGACAGATTAGACTCAGAGTTGCGGCTGTCATTTTATAGTGGATCCCGGTCAAATACGAGCCTCTCCACAAACGGGGTTCATGCTATTCAACAATGCAGAGGCCAGTTTACACTGTCAAGGAGAATCCTTTATTATCGTTTTAAAGACCATTAAAATAAATACTATACAGACTCCAATGTAGAAAACGTGATACTGGTTCTATCTCAAAGGGTTAACAATTCCGCAGTCATTTTTTTAAAATAGCACTGACTACACACTTCAAAACATGACTGTTCTCCTACACACCAAACCCCTTGATGACAGGCATTTTAATGAGCGCTTAGAAAGATCAGCGAGGAGGGGGGGGGTCATCTATATGCGTCTGTAGTTTGGTCCTTTCATATCAGATAAGCAAACCCTCCAACATTTTTGGCGAGGTAGGTTACAAAAAGACACCTGCCACCGTATCAAAAATCCAATATTTTGTTGAAAAATAAAATCTAAATGAACAATAATGTCAAAAGCGTTAGAGATGAAAATCCAACCGGGTCATCAGGGTCGAGAGGCAAAGTCTCCAGTACTCACCGTTGTTTTTGCCTCCGAGCAACTGGGCCAGTCAGGCGTCAACTGAATGCTACTGCACACGTGACTGTACAAGTCAAGCGCTATGTACAATAGCAATTAAAAATATATGAAACAGCAGTAAAGGATCAAAACGGTAAACAACTCATTCATGATGGATTTTACTATATAGGTCTTTTTATTGAATATGCCCTGTGTACTCTAGCCCCAGAAACCTCTTAACATGATCATGAATGGGAGTTAAAAGGCTGTTTGCAGTACACTGAAGGTTGCTCAAATACTGATCTGGTCAAATGCAGCGCTTCCCACTGTATTTAGAGCATTTAGGGTCCAAACGGAACTGCAGTCTAAGCCTCTCGCCAGTGTGCGGTGCAACTCACAAAGGCGCATTCCACAAAAGCCTTGGAGATTTTTCGGTTAGCGTCGTGCACGTTATCAATTAAGCCGAGTTGTTCATTTTATTTAAGCTTTTGCTGAAAGAACTAGAATATTTTAACTTTGTTGGGATTCTTTTATATGCGCTTTTGGAAATGCGGTTATGTTTTGCACGTGTGGGGCCCAGTTACAAACTTGCTTGTTTTATGTTAAAAGTCCTTTTGTTTGAAAAACATAAATGTCAAAATGAATGCCTTCACGGTTTAGAGGGATTAGCTGCAGGAAGAATTTAGGTGTCAATGTGGGGTAAGGGACTATGGCAAGCAGATGAAGCAGGTCAGTAATTCCATCCTTCCAAAACGGCCAAAAAACTATTTCAGAGGAAAGGGAGGAACGATGGCCACATTCTTCCTTCCCTTAGAATGTAGAGGGTAAAGTCATGGTGGAATTTAGCAAAAGAAAGTTCTTAGAATTCAGATCGTATAAGAAAACAAGGTTTTGACTGCTAAAATAAGTGGGGCGAGGTGGACGACGGGCATGTGGAGTCTTCTAGATGAGATCGGCCACATTCATGGGCATCTCCTCCACGGTGGTGTTGTAGAATGTCTCAATGTCCCTCAGGGTTCGCTTGTCGTCCTCGGTCACCATGTTGATGGCAACTCCCTTTCTGCCGAAACGACCACCTCGACCAATCCTGACGGAATATAAATAAAGTCAGCTACTGGCAGCTCCAAACGTCATATTTTGAGAACAAGTCATACAAGACTCCCATATGATAATGTTCACAACTCTTGTCATTTGAATCTTTGTACTGCAGGTCTCATCTCACCTGTGGATGTAGTTTTCCCTGTTGGTCGGCAGGTCGTAGTTGATGACCAGAGACACCTGCTGGACATCAATACCTCTGGCCTGGTAGGAGAAGAACAAGCATTAGCGAAGTCAGTGTCATATGCAGCCATACAGTAACAGGAATGAGGTCAATCAGCGACTTTCTATTTCAAGTCATCATCCGTTTTAATCTCAGACACCATTTGGCTGAACAAACCAAAATCTTAAAAAATAAATCCTTGCAGTTGAACTCTGGACATCCAGATTGACAAGAACAAACTATTAAATAGATTAGTTTGGATTCTCGTGATTTCCAGTCAGAAGTAAGTCCCCTCCGTCAATTGTTATATATACACATGCACACTAAAAGAACGAGGACAAGTAATGTAATCCGCCAAATAGTTGTCAGTCAAGGACTTAAACCCAGCTACAGTGGAGGGCAGATAGGCTTCTCTACCAAGGAACATTCAGTCCTTCACCACCACCACAGATGGGAGGAGAGGGAACCCTGGACTGCACACATCTGTAAGCAAACCTCTGGTGAGCCAGCCATTGTGACAAGATTGTGTACGTACCAGCAGGTCAGTGGTAATGAGGACTCGACTGGAGCCAGAGCGGAACTCCCTCATAATCAAGTCTCTCTCCTTCTGGTCCATGTCACCGTGCTGAAATACAAGATTGAGATAAGCGAGACAAACCAAACAACCTTGTAGTTTATACCCTCAACTCAGACTAACAGGGCTTTCACAGCCTCAAGTAAACATGCAAAATGTAAATATCAAAAAGAAAGAATTGTTGACAAGCTTACTTTTCCATAAAAACAAGTGCAGCGAAAAAGTCACCAACTATGATAGGACTGGTGCGTGGTGCTGCGCAAGAGTAGATCTAATAAGTTACTTCATTCCCTTTAGCACCATCGACAGGGATGTACATAAGTATGCAGATAACGACTCTTTTAAGAAGTGTGCTGTATTCAGAAGTAGTTATGTATGATCATGTCTCTGTAGCCCTGACATGCCGAGGATTCAGACCAGCAAAACGCCAACCAGAGCAACAACACAGCAGCAGTTATAGAGTCAGCTGACACGCATGGTTATCATCATTATACAGCAGGTCTCCTGACTAGTATTAACATTCAGACATTAGATAGTCTCCAAGCAACAAATGTAACATCTGAAGTGCATCAAGAAAGGCTAGTTTGAGTCATACCATGCAAAGTGTAAATACCGCAATAAGAAAAAAAAAAATCTTGAACCATTCTAAACGATGGCAATCCCTTTGTTAGATCCCTTACCAGAGCCGACACGGTGAAGTCTCTGGCGTGCATCTTCTCAGTCAGCCAGTCCACTTTCCTCCTTGTGTTGATGAAGATGACCGCTTGTGTGATGGTCAGAGTTTCGTACAGGTCACACAGCGTGTCCAGCTTCCACTCCTGAGGACCAACACCAGGTCAGAGACAGCAGACTCTAGCACTTTGTTGCCCTTTGTCTAGGGCCATTGTTAGCACAACTAGCTAAAACTAATGTTTGGACTGCATTGAGCACAGAGAGGTTATTCTGTTATTTAGCTCAGATAGCAATGGGGTGGGGGAACAAACACATCAGTAAAAACACAATACATGTCACAAAGAAGTGACGCTTAAGCACAGCGATGTCCATAAGTATGCAGATGACATCTTTAAGAAGTATGCTGTATTCAGAAGTAGTTATGTATGATCACGTCTCTGTAGCCCTGCCATGCCGAGGACTCAGACCAGCAAAACGCCAACCAGAGCAACAACACAGCAGCAGTTACAGAGTCAGCTGACACGCATGGTTGTCATCATTATACAGCAGATTTTTCGGTTTGTGCACTTAAAAGTGCAATACTATGTCCAGTGTATTTGTTATTTAGCCTACACCCAGATAGAAGTGGGGGAAAACCGTAACACCCCAGTTAAAAAAAAAAAAAAAAAACCCACAATACAGTTAAACCACACCCTAAAACTACTGCCAACAAAAACAAGCAGAAAGTTTAAGAAACTCATGTTTGCAGACTAAAGTCCATGTCAACTAGAAACTGTTTCTCCACCTCTTTCTCCACGTTGATGTAGAACTGACGGATGCCCTCAAGGGTCAGCTCCTCCTTCTTCACCAGGATTCTGACAGGTTCACGCATGAACTTCTTTGTGACTTCCAACACGTCGGCTGGCATGGTGGCCGACAGGAGGACAACCTGCATACACAGACGAGGGAGACTTTGTTAGTCAAGACTCAGCTGATCTTCAGTGATTTAGTCCCACCCAAAAATGTTTAATATAAAATCTAAACGATTGGCGAACAAGACTGAGTGTAATCCGCCAATTAGTTGTCAGTCAAGGACTTAAACCCAGCTACAGTGGAGGGCAGATAGGCTTCTCTACCAAGGAACATTCAGTCCTTCACCACCACCGCAGATGGGAGGAGAGGGAACCCTGGACCGCACACAGTACTAGTCATTAAAGCTGACATTTGTCAGATAGTCCAATTTTAAAGTTCTTACCTGTGTGCTGCTTGCCAGTTTCTGGAAAATCTCATAGATCTGGTCCTTGAAACCTCGACTAAGCATCTCGTCAGCCTCGTCCAGCACAAACATTTTGATGAACTTAGAAGCTGCAAGAAGACGAGAAAGATCAGAACACAACATGGCCTTACGTACTTCTGTGTTTAGTGATGCTTAAGCACAGGGATGTACATAAGTATGCAGATAACGACGCCTTTAAGAAGTGTGCTGTATTCAGAAGTAGTTATGTATGATCACGTCTCTGTAGCCCTGCCATGCCGAGGACTCAGACCAGCAAAACGCCAACCAGAGCAACAACACAGCAGTAGTTACAGAGTCAGCTGACACGCATGGTTATCATCATTATACAGCAGGTCTCCTGACTAGTATTAACATTCAGACATTAGATAGTCTCCAAGCAACAAATATAACATCTGAAGTGCAGATTGCCGTTTAAAGAGTTTCTCAGCATTTGTACACTAATGACTTACAGAGGTTTTTGCGATTTAACATGTCAAAGACACGGCCGGGGGTCCCCACCACAATGTGAGGGGATTCAGCCTGGAGCTTCTGGACTTCACTGCGAATGTTGGTCCCTCCAATACAGGCATAGCAATTGGCTCCCATGTAGTCACCCAGGGCCAGCACCACCTTCTGGATCTAAATTTCACAAGAAAAAAAAAAAAAAAAAAACACACATTTAATAAAAGCACTGTTTAATGGCCTAAAACTGTAAATCAATAAATGTTGAACACTCATGGCATTTCATAGGTTAACATGTTGGATTTTGTTGTTAAACCAAAGACAGTATAAGTTTTGCTTATTTTTCTCCCAGGTAGAACGCTGTCATTTCCTGCTTTAGCAGTGCAGGTTAAGTGCAGGAGTCACACCTGCACTGTAACAAATAGCACCAAGATTAATGCATAAACGCACCTGTAAAAACATTATATATTTAAGTGCAACAAGAGAGACAGAGGGAACTAAAGATTTGGAGGACAAGACTGAGTGTAATCCGCCAAATAGTTGTCAGTCAAGGACTTAAACCCAGCTACAGTGGAGGGCAGATAGGCTTCTCTACCATGGAACATTCAGTCCTTCACCACCACTGCAGATGGGAGGAGAGGGAACCCTGGACCGCATACAGTACTCATTTGTAAGCAACCCTCTGATGAGCCAGCTAGTGCAACAACGCAGCAGCGGTTTACAGTCAGCTGTGACACAGGGTTATCATCATTGTACAGCAGGTCTCCTGACTGTTGGTGGCTGTCACCATGCATCAGTATAAACTAAAATAAATGACTCACCTGCAAGCTAAGTGATGCCAAATATACACACACACACCTCAGGGTGGACATAAGCACTCGGCTATTAAATTGTTTCCGCTAAGGCATGTTTGACTGTCAGCAGACTAAGCACAATACTTTAGATACAAACACTTTTATTTATTAATAATTATATGTGACTGTTAGCCTACCTGCTGAGCCAGCTCCCTAGTGGGAGCCAAGACCAGAGCCTGGGTGCCTTTCAGCTCCACATCAATCTGCTGAAGGATGGAAATGGCAAAGGTGGCAGTCTTCCCAGTGCCAGACTGGGCTTGAGCAATCACATCATAACCTAAGACAAAAGTATTAAACATTTAAATTGGATGGTGCCACACGATAACACCAGATAATTTAATATTTTGTCAGAAATCACAAAAACAGATGTTTTTATTCATGCAACGGAGCAGCATTCTTTTTGTACAACTTAATCTTATTTTAGCAATATGCATTTTAAGTGCAATATGCATTCAAGAAACGGTAATAATGGTGACTTCTCCAGTAAAAAATGCGTACTTACCCTTGATACAAGGCATAATGGCTCTCTGCTGGATAGCAGAGGGCTTCTCAAAACCATAAGCATAGATTCCCCTGAGCAGAGCCTCGCGCAGGGCCATCTCATCAAAACTGTCTGTGATCTCATTCCAGTTGCTCTGCAGGAAGAAAGACAAACACAACATTGAAAGTCGCTGGCTCGGATTTGATTGTCACAGCAAGAGATTCCTCACTGCTTCGTCACACTAGAAGCAGCTAGGTGTATAATTGTTGCACACCATACAACTGGATGGGCATTTCACTGCAGTGGGGCATGTATTTTTATGCATTTCCAATACCACTGGCACAGGGGACTCACCTCAATGATCCCATCTGGCTCCATGCCCTCTGGGCCATTGTTCTCTCTGTGAACGAGAAGACAATAAAGTCACTGTTATTTAGTCTTCCACTCGACATAAAAACAAACACAATTTCCATAAGCATTTATTAAAAGGCGTTTTAAGTCAACGCAACGTGGGCGATTGATAACAAAGTAATGCAGGTACGGTCTGCTCCGACACCCATTTACACAATACATACTTCCTCGTTAATATGTTTGCAGTTGGTCAGACTACTATATAAGCAAGCATTTCTCTGGTCACATAGTACTTCCAAAAGACGGTAGACGGTGTCTGTACAGTTAGATAAACATTTTACCGTTCAATCCGTGCTTTTAAGCAAACGCTTTTTTTTACACAAGTCCGCCATTTCTACTGCATGCATTCAAGATGGTCGTTTCTCCAGTCGGGGCGTCAGAAGCGAGTCGACAAGAATAGCGACCAGGACACGGGAAATATCAGCTAGCTGTATTTATTGCAACTAGTTTCAAATTCGACGTTAATTCTTTGTGAGTGGTTGGTTTAATACACGGTTTTAATGCAAAATGACCGACAAATAAGAATAAAAGAGGCTCGGCTAGTCGTAGCCCCCGGGCCTCTATAGCCTCGTCTAACGGGCCTGCTCGTCTGGATGTGGCCTTTAAAATGGTACTCGTCAAGTCTGCGAAACCCAAGACCGACGTACGGGCATAAAACATCCATTTGACGAAGGTAGCTGATGCTATCCTGTTGGCGCTTACTAACCGCGTCCCAAAAGCATTTAGCGGCCTAAACGACATGGTCCTGAGATTAGCTCTACCGGCCATGTGCGCCCTCGCTTAAAAAAAAAAAAACGAACAACTAATTCCATATTTCCGCCGCCAGACCACCGAGTGCCTGCCTCTATTGTATCATGGGCGGCATATTCCTCAATTCCAATGAAACAATTAATTTAACATGCGTTAAACCGACGGGAACAGCTAAAGTGTAAAATGAAGGCCTCCACCAGGCACATTCACGTGCTGCCCAAGGCGCCGGTTGACATTTAATTTTCCTCGGCAGCCAACACCGTGATTGTACCGCTAAAAAAAACGTGTAGCCACCAATTTAAAGAGCGAAATATAGACATTACACGTTAAATGGCAACATCTAATACGTGTTCTCGGTATTATTTTATGAAATGTGAACCCGTGTGACGTTAGTCCGAGGCGGGCTATCGGCGGGCCTAACCGTTAGTCGAGCACAAAAACCACAGGATACCCCGTTAAATTTATACTTTCCCCCAAAAGTAATCGATAACAAAGACTAACATTTCGACTAAAAAAACGGTCGTAAAATTCTGAACTACAGAATGCCCTAAAAAACATTAAAAACTTCCCCTTACCTATTGTCATATTCAGCCGACATTATTTCAAAGAAAGAAACTGCGGCAGAGATGTCTTATATACGTTGACAACGCACAAAAAGGCCTTCTCATTGCAACAGACCGCCGTCATTTAGCGGTAGTCCCGCCCACGGAGACTTTTGATTTGTCAGTTTGTGCGTCATATAGAAGGAGGCGGGAGGTCGAGTCTAACGTAGCGCACGATTTATTGCTGTTGGTATGCCAGAGGGGCGGTGTTTAGGAAACTGTATCAAAGGTAACAATGCTTTGTTTACCCGCGCTACGCTTGTGATTGTTTCTAAGGCCCCCCGTTCTCAGTTCAGCCTTTCTTCAACGCGGAGAAAAGACCCTTCCCAAGGATTGATTTTCCTGTTTTCTTCTGAACCACTACAGTCATATGTCTGAACCACATTTATTGTGAATTAGGGATATTAGTAATCGGGACAATGTGAAACAGTTTGGATTAAAGGTTTGGATGAGTCACTGTGTAGTCATCTGTGGCAGGCTTGAACACAATTTATGAGGGTGAAGTGCTGTATTTTATAGAACTTCGACCCAGTTTGTCCTGTGGAGCAGTTGTTCCAAGTTTTAATTAATATCCTAATTAATGACAATTGAACTCATGGACGAAGCCAGGATTTCAGAAATACAGAGGTCAAAGTGTCCAAACAATATCTGTATAGATCTATGTCTGTAGGTTTTGGGTTTGAGTTGTTAATGTTTACTAATATTTTTTGTACTGTCTCTGAATAACGTGTCTGGATTTAGAAAACTGACGTAACTCCCCTTCAAGCAAAGGTAGCAAACCACACCACAATTGGTCCTTGATTTAAAATGTCACGCAATACCTTTTATTTGTTTTAAGTGTTATTAGCCAAATGTACTTAAAGTATTACAGGTACTAACATTCTATATTGTCAAATGCATCAGTGTAGTGTTTTACTGTTGAAGCTGGTTTAGATGGAGACAATTGTAAAACATAAACCGTTGAGTAGTTTAATAGTCAACTAAGCATCATATTGTATAGGCCCGTCATGTGTTTATGTAAAATCTTCACTTGCAAAGTAACTTGTAGGTCAGATTAAAAAAAAAAAATGAAGTGTTGGGTGGCATGAAATGAAAATTCTTAACAATAATTGTGAACTTCAATGTACTACTTTGCTCCTGGATAGCAGTTGCATTAATCAAACACACAATCCCTTGTTTGCCGCATATTTTTATTTTTAGCAACCATAATGCATTGTAGAAGATATATAAAACTGTCAACTCTGTTGCATCAAGTCCTGTTTGAAAAAAAAAAAAACGAACAAGAAATAAACAAACACACAGCTATCAACAAATTTGTCTTTTGTTATAAAAAGAGGGTGCTGTAACTCCGTTGTGAACGTACTCCGTCTGTCGTGGTCCTCGCCCAAAATGGCTCTCAAACTTCCAAAGAATACCAACCAGAAGATCTCTTTTGAACTCCCCCCTCCCCCCCCGAAAATAATGCAAATTAGTAGTCCTCCTTTTAACATCTTTAGTTTAAAGCAATAAGCATATCAACACGTTTACCGACGAGATAAAACGGGAAAAGAAAAGTAAAATGTAAAAATACCACTTTCTTTGGGCCAATGTGTAATTCTGGCTTGTTTGGGCAGATGCAGATCCAGCCTCCCACATGAAGGTGGGTTATTTGGGGACAAGTGATGGAGGCAGAGGAAGTTTCCAGCACAAAAAGGGGCCAATAGGTGGCGTGTTCCAATTTTTTTTTCTTGATTTTTTTATTTAAATAAAAAAGGAAAATGCAGTTAAAATGGATCTTCAAACTCCGGAAGGCGTTTTCTGATGTCAATATGGCAGCACGTTACGATCCACACTCACATTAAATTCACCCAAACATACTTGTAGGAAATTGTTGAACAAATATTGTACATTGGAAATGTCACTACAGTGGCAAACATTATGTGAATTAGGTAGAATTGACGACATGACGCCGGCTGTAGCATGGGGAAGTGTATTTCATGTTTCTTTCTTTCTCTGCCGAGTGTCACACCTGGAACACAACACACTGGATTGGATGGAAGGCGTGTACATCCGCTGGTAATATTTAACCACAAGCTTACACAGACTGGTTAAAATTATTCTGCTGCGAAAATAGTAGTCAGGTTGGACCGACTGTGGCCCAAACTCTTCATCTGGACCATATCCTTCAGACGTCTTCATGCTCACGGTGGACTAAGATAGGATGGAAGATAAGCACGTTCCCAAAACGGAAGCTAGTCTTGGCCTCTGTCAACCACAAAGGAATAACCATGACATGGAAATGAAATCAAGAGTTTAAAAAAAAAAAAAAAAAAAAAAGGTGGAAGCAAAGAGAGGAAAAACAAAAAGTGAAACAATGACATCACCTACAATAGAAGAAGTTGTTTATCTGGATGTTGGCAGAGAAGAAAAAATGATAATGTTTTTTCAATGAAAAGTTTCTCTCTCCCTCTCTTTTTCTTCTTCTTCCCCCCAGTCAATCATTTGCTCCACTTGCCCTCTTCTTGTCATATTATTGTCCCTCCATCTTGTTAGGGTTTCGGGGTGGGAGCAGGTGGAGATGGCGAGCGGAGGTGCGGGGTCACAGGGTGAGCTTGCAGTGACAGAGTTCTTTGTACATTTGCCTCCTCAGCCGTGGCATATCCTGTTGGCCGAAGATAAAGGGCTGCCCGAGTGCCAGACACTTGCAGTACTGCAGGACGGAGGAGGGTTAGGGTCAGAAAAAAATAAGTTATCGGCGTCACATAACAAAAGTCAGTCGGTGTGCGTGTTCCCGTGATCAAAACAGTGACATCACAGAACCAAGTTGTACATGTATCTCAGAGAGGAGACGCTCACCTGTAGCACAAAGGCCCCGCAGTCACTGTCGTTGTTCTGACGACCCACATTCTGCAACAAGCAAATGGTACGTCAGCCACGAGCAGAGCAATTGTTCGAAATGAATAACAGAGTCATAGAATAACAATCCATTTTGATAGATAAACAAGCAAACAAAAGCATCTCACCATTTTGAAAAAGCCCTTCCATCCCGTCAAAAAGTCTTGTTGGTCTTTTTTGATGGCCTCTGCTTGCAGATACTTAAAAATGTGCTGGAAACAACAACGATAAAAGGTTACATGCGCTTCTATATATGAAATACATCTTCACTTGTGATTTTATATTTCAGTGTTTCCCCTACCGTTATAATAGGGGGGCGGGCCCCCCTGAAGAAACCCACCACCCCCCCTGTAATTTTCTCAAAAGCGCCAGATCACAAGTCATCATTTAAGGTTCTCTTTCCTATAGAACAGGTCCACACCTTGTTCTGTTATTAAACAAACTAAACGGCCGTATTTATTGATCTCATCCACACGACAGCTTGTCATTTCTGTCTCTACATGGTCGCGTTAACACTTCTCCTCTGCATCGCGCACGGCGGAGTTCATGTGTCTGTGCGCATCGGGGCGGAACTCCGCCGTGCGCACGCGCACACAAAAAATATGTCGCGTGAAAAGCAGACCGCTATATCTGCGTTTTAAATGCTTGACAGGTTACGCGACTCGCAGAGTTTTGCCAGAAGTCTCTGTAATGTCTCCTTTCTGCGTCTCTCAAAACAGAATACAGACCTCAGCTCAACATTGAGCATGAATTGTATCAAATCTACAACCCCGTTTTAAAAAGATGTGTAGAGGAAAGCAGCTCACTGCAGCCACTAATACTGATACAACGTGACGCTCACATATCTGCACTCATTCTGTTTTGTTTGGCAAAAAAAAAAAGCTTATTGTTTTCCACAATGAGCTATTTAGTAGTAACTAAATATGAGTTATTTTTTGCACAGATAAAACTTTATTTTCATTGTTCTAAGTGATTGCAATTTAAAAAAAGAAATTGTCTGATGGAGTAATCTGATTTACTAGAAAGTGATTGTAATCTTCTTTATTCTGTTACATATAAAAGCACAGATGGAATCACAAAATGATGTTATTTACAGAAAAAGTTTGAGAATCACTGCTTTAAGGGTTAGTGTCGGTGTCGTCGCCCGCCCCCCCCGAAGCTGTAAACCTAGGGGAAACACTGTATTTTATAATTAAACTGTTTAGACTGACGACCACTCCAATGTAATCTCCAATGTGATCACTCCAGTCACCAGTCATCAATAACATTCATCACCCACCACAAACATGGATCCAGGCAGTCAGAGTACAAAGGCTACAGCTGGACTGCTTCTTATTTATTTAGAGGTGTTTGAAGGGCTTTCACGTCTCATTGATCTATTCATATATTTAACATATGAGGCCGTTTCCCACTGCAGTTTTAAACCACTATTAGAGTGCCTTGTATGTTCCAACACTGACCAATTCCGAGTCTGACTCGAAATATGACGCAATCCCAATTCTGCGTCGTTGAATAATCCTCAAGCATAAAGGCCTCGGCGCTGCCGTCTGGTCCTACCTTTGGGCAACGTCTGTTGAGTGTCCGCTGAGAGTCGAAGTAAGTGATGGCTCGACGCGGAATATCAACACTGACCAGAGACCAGTGGACCTCCAGGTGGATGGGGATCAACAACAGGTCCTTCTGAAAGATGTCAACCTGAGAGGAGGAGGGTACACAGAGAGGAGAGAGTAAAGATAGAGACAACACGTGTAAATAAAGCTTGAGTGCGTTAGAGGAATTCATTCGAGGATGTGACCACAATGCACCAGTAAAGTGGCCACAACACACTTGGAAATAAAAAAAAATAGACCCGCCTCTGACGAGGTTCGGGCATATGATTGAGGTCGACGCTCTCACTTGGAACCAACGTGCATCCTGCGTGAGCCAATCACAAGTGGACAGCTCAAAGTACAGGTGTGAAAGCCCCAAGGACGTTTTGGCATGTGGCCACAGCCTTTCAGCAGTGTGTACACGTGTGTGTGTGTGTGTGTGTGTGTGTGTGTGTGTGTGTGTGTATAAAAAATCCCACGTAAACTGTCTTTCTCCACATCTGAAAATTCCGAAAAGCCTGTGAAGATAAATTATGAGCTGCGCCTTATCGTGTTACTTCCAGTAAAAAAAAAAAAAACCAAGATGGCTACGGTCAAAGCAGAACAAATGAGGCTGTCCGTTATAACTAAGCTGCTAATAATACTGTTGTTTTTACTATTCTTCTATACAACGCCTAGACAGAGGTGATCAATGAGCAAGAAGACAGACATGATTTGATGATCACTTGACTAATCAGGTAATTACGCCGTAATCCTAACAACTGTGTGGCAAAAAGCTTCAGACCATCCACTGAAAACAGACTAATTTAACAGCAAGGTCTGAGGCCCTACTTTGTCATATCAAAAACACACTTGTGGCTCTTACAGACATAGTTACATTTAAAAAAACAAAACACAATTGCCGAGCACAACCGTAACATGAAGTAGGTCCATTCCAACACTTACATTTTTCGTCCACCGTTTGACCCCATCATAGCCTTTTGTCCTCAGCTTATCGTAGAAGAAGCTGTTGAAAAAGTGAACCTGAGGGAGAGAACAGAGTAATACAAAGAGTTAGGGATTCCACTTTTTTTACTGAACTCATTTAATTACGTTTTAATAAATGTATGGTTTAATAGGCCGTAGGAAAACTTTAACCGGGTGTTTCTGCCAAGCATATGGTTCTGAAGGTTTTTTGGGGTTATAGTACTGTTTTTACACAGTAGTGCTCCACAACATCAGTGGAGAGCCTCTCTGATGAGCCATTGGTATTTTTATTTTATTTCCTCACCTTCTCAGGGACTGAGTCCATGACCAGGTCACCATACATGTTCATGATCTGAATAAAACACAAACAACAAAACAGGAGTTACCACATTTAAAGAAACATCTTCAAAAGTGACACCGGAACTTTTATGATCAGTGACTATGAAAGGTGGCATTTAACCTTGAACTAATTTAGTCTATTTGTTAGAATAAAAGAATACAGAACAGAATCTTAGCACGAGGAGCTGCCCTTCCATACTGGGGAGGGGGTGTTGGTCCGGTAGACTCTTGTGAAGGATGCTCTTGTGCATCCTTCACAGGAGGAAGTAGAACACTGAAAAGTGTTTCAAAAAAGTGGAGTGGATCAGTTTGATGTGGCAGGAAAAATATAAAGACCTCCTGTTTCTAAAGCATTTAAAACCAAATTGTCTATCTCTGTAATAATCAGACATGTTAATTGTGCTTCTATGAGTGAACTACTAGTCACGTGTCTGAAAAACTTGGATAAGGAGCGCAGAATGTGCCTAGTGCCTTTCCAAGAAACTCACAAGCACGTCTGAGGTCAACACAAGATGAAGTGTTGCTTTTGTGCGACTCGTTGTGGAGGACTATTAACTCGACTGGACCCGGCAGCACATTCTCCTCCTGTATTCGTTAACAGAGCAGCTCGGTGTGGCGGGCGTGTGCTGCTCTACCTGGTCGTTGAGCCAGTTCTGTCCATACAGAGTGCCCAGGTCGTCCATGGTCAGGACGTGGCGTTTGTAGTTGACTCTGAAGGTTTTGGCCAGGGCGGACCCCGACGAACGCTGGAAAGATTGTATTAGGTGTTGGACCACTGCTTTCCTATTGGACAGAGCGCACACACGCACACGCACACGCACACACACACGTTATTCACTCCACGCCTTTACCTGCAGAGGGAATAAAACCCCTCCCACTGGTTTAACTAACCTCCAGGTCCCCTAACAAAAGTTATTCCTTATTAGGAATGGAGAATAACCGTCTGACAGAGCCAAATGATTAGGTTGCTACTCATTTCATTATGTTCTGCCCACATGCTGTACGTCACACATCCATCTGGATTATCACTGTATTGGGATTTAATGAAAAGGTTAGGGAGACTTCCCAGCGACACTTTGCACCACTGGAGAAAATAATAGAAAATGGATTTTTTAAGGATTCGCATGCCATTTGAAGATTCTCTGTACGATTTAAATGATCATTTTGGCATCTACTTTTACCTGGACCCTGTTTCTCCCCGTTTGTGCGTACAAGGGAGTCATTGGGACAACGGTTTCTGAAATTGGTCGAGTATTCAGGGAGAACGCTGCAGACGGCAGCAGCTAAACGGGCGCTAATGGGAGTGCTTTGAGCAACTTTCTGTCAAGCCTCAATGTGTGAGACTTGGCAGAAACTAAAGTGGACCAGCTCTCCATCGAACATGAATAGGATCCGTCAACTTCACATACGTCAACAGAATTGAGTCCACCTTTAGATGCACTTCTTCCGAAAGTACGAAGTACCTCATGCAACACAATCAAAGCGGCATCCGATTAGCTCCCCTGATCTTTACAAAGACCACCGATCAAACTATTTCAAACAAATATCAGCCGATATCCATCGGTGGCAAATCTGACCATATCGAAAGAAATGCGTAACCCTAAATCTAAATATTGTTAGCTACTTAACCAATTAAAATTATATTTGAATGCAACAAAACCAGACAAAGTGTAACATACAGTGCATCATGAGACACTGGTTGAAACAATGTTGCCTTTTTTTTTTTTTTTACACCTAAATAATTGTATCCAACCAATTCGTCAGTTAAAACCAGCTAGAAACCTCCGGTTCTGAAGAATGAAGCCGATACAGAAGTGTCTTAAAACATCCATTCTCTTTACTTTACTGACCATCAGGGGCGACTCCTCTGGTTGTATAGAAGTCAATAGAAAATTACTACTTCTTTCTTGATTTATTCCCTCAGTAAACATTGTAAACATGAGTTTATGTCTCAATCTCTAGTTTCAAGTCTTCTTCAATACAGCATGATGTTCATTTAGTAAATGATGGCCGTCACTCCTCCGCAGTCTAAATATGGTCATTTCCGTTTATTGGTTGCAAAAAAAATAGCGACGGCTGTGTTCCAAGATTATTGAGGGCGAAAACGCTGAACTGGACGCTTCAAAACAGCAGTCCACAAACCAACTGTGAGGTCACCATGACCATGTCCACTTCTTATATGCTCTGATTAAAACGCCATCGGACCACACAGACGAAAGAAGAGGCCAAACACTGACGGACCTGTGAGGCTGAGAGAAGCTCTCGCTGAAGAGGTCCTGGAGCTTCTCCACAATGTCGTCCACATGGATGGGGATCAAACTGCCGTACTGCTGGAGGGACTCTTCAAGAATACCTTCACAGAAGACATAAAAAGATATCAAACAATCATCCTAAAATTGGACCAACGGTGAACATGAGCCAACAGCCAGAGCCTGTGATCCGTACCTGTCACACAGCTCATGTGTTCCTCAGTAAGGGCCAGCTCCACTGGTTTGACCTCCATGTCCCGCCTCCCTCTGTCCTCCTGCTTGTCTGGAGAGCAGCCGTTCATCAGCTCATCTACCACAGAGAAGGTCCCAAATTACATGCACACATTTCTTTTTTCCCCATCTTTTTTATGCAGTTATTTTCTTCACTTCTCAGCAATCTGGTGAAGGTAATATGTTACATAATGGTAACACGCAACTCTATTAATTGTGTGAAAACGCAATTAAGTTGAGAGGTGGAAGAGCTTGGTGCTGTGAAAGAGGACATGAGTGTTGCCAGTGTTGTTTGCTTTCCCACAGCTAATAGAAATTATTCCTGAAGCACAATATTTTAGTAAGCTTAAGTAGAGTAGTAAACCTTAGTTCAAAGCAAATGTGCTATAAACTGCACTGTCAAGCTGCTTGACAAATTTAACTCTTTGTGAGCCGTTTTTAAAGATGTATATCAGCAGTAGAAACTAATGACCCTTGGGACAGTGTAGGGATACAAGTATTGAGGGACAAACCAATCGTGTTTTTGCCATTTCATGCGATTTGTTGACAAATATACAACTGTGCCATTTTGAATACATTCTGTTTCACTAGCCTTCTTCTTCAGAAGTGGCGTGCGTCAGTACCTCTCTCAGACTCTGTGAACCTCTCATCATTGCTGTCGTCCTCTTCGTCGCTGTACGGCGTTTGCAGATACCTTTTTATCCTCTTCTGCTTGCCGTACTGACTGTGCCGCCACCCTCTGCGGCTGTACCGGTTTCCCTGGGAGCACACCCACTGCGCCCGCTGGCGCCAGCTCTTCCAGTGCTTGCTGAGCCGAAACCCAGGGCCACCGTGGGAACGCAAACGCTGCCAGCGCCGGATCCTCCGCAGAGCCCTGTACCTGCTGAAGTGGGACCTGAACAAGTCCCCCGCTTGGGCCTGGGACACGACGGCAGCGTCCTGCGCGGTGACGTCACCGCCCTCGTCTGCCTTCTGTTGTGGTCCATAGGGGTGTTGTGATTGAGGGTACTGCATGGACTGGGAGGGAAAGTCTGGGACCTCCCACTCCGCCTGGTCTCCTTCATCTTCCACCCCGTCTTCGTCCTCCTCCTCCTCCTCCTCTTGGTCTTGGTCTTCTTCGTCGTCGTCTTCTTCTTCCTCTTCCTCCTCCTCCTCCTCCTCCTCCTCATTGTTATCCCAACCCCTGCTTTCAAACTCTACCTCGTCATCCATATTATTTTTTTCTTCTTCATCACCCGTTTCCTTGATCCTCCCCATCCCATCCTGCTCCACCTCATCGTCGTCCTCCTCCACATATTCGCCTGTCCACTCCTTCTCTTTCTGGCCCAGTCGGAGGTGCATGGGGCTGGGTACACTGTTGCCTGACACAGGGACTATGAGGTGGTCTCCAGGAATCCCACCTAAACACAAACATAAGTAGTCATCAACTGGGTCGGCTGTGTTCAACCATGTTCCATCATGACCTAAAATAACATCAGCATTATCATGATGCGTTCAAATGTAAACTTGTAAAATTATGTTTTGGTGAGAAACAGATGTTTTCACAACAATAAATAAATATTAGACCGGGATTTAGGACCCGTTTAACTTCCTAACTATAGCCCCAAACAGCTTATTATAATACATAATTAAAACTACCAAAGACATGACAACATCCTCCAAACTGCTCTTTTACCCAACTACTGCTGGATCACTTCACTTTACACATATGCTTCTGAATTAACAGACTGTTGGGATTGGACATCACAGAGCAACAAATCATAACTTGAAACAAACTAAAACTATGAAATGTTTGACATATTTGCTTGTAAAGCAAATAATAATAATGTTATTAATAATAGGCCATTATTATTGTCAATTGACTAAAATAAAACAATTCTAGTTGTACTTTAGTTCCCTGAAAATTCTGAAGGCTCAACTTAACTAGACTCTTCAGATTCAGTGAGCAGATTTGATCCTGAACTTGGATTTGATCAAACGTTACCACCCCCAGCAGTGCAATGCCTACCTCCTCCTGTGTCGTCCTGCCCGACGGCAGTCAGACCCAGGTCTCCCTGCCAGCGGTTCTGGGCCAGGCTACCGCCACTGTCTCGCATTCTCCACGGACAACCCACGACCTGCGCCAGCTCGTCACCTGCAAACAGAAACAGCTTTACTTCCTGTAAAAAATAAAATAATGTAATGCTGAAC
The DNA here is from genome assembly GCF_910589615.1 of Taurulus bubalis. NCBI lineage: Eukaryota > Metazoa > Chordata > Actinopteri > Perciformes > Cottidae > Taurulus > Taurulus bubalis. The sequence goes on along the minus strand of NC_136591.1, from coordinate 14,071,141 downwards.
AGGGCGATTAATAAATACAATTAAGATTTCTCCTCCATTAAGTGCACCGCCACATAACTGCACCTTTAAAAAAAAATATATATATATATATATATATATATATATATATATACATCCCCATCCCTCATCCAAATAGGTAGAATTGAATGAAACAAACAGTCAAGTTAAAATCCCTTTAAAGCAGCTTCAAGCGGTCTTGGGGACCATTAATCAAGCTGCATTCATGTATGGTACAGTTGAAGGAGTCGGGAAAGAAGCCCACACACTAGTAATGTTGTATGGCCTCATATACAACCTCTGGATTCAGTCACACAGGGGAGGGAGGGTGTATAGTCTAATATTGTAACCTGTCGTCCAGCAGCGGATCACATCTTCAAACAGGTTCGCCAAACCAACGTTTCAATTGATAAATTTAAGTGGCGCGAATAACATTGGACAGGATCAAAGTCCCGTTTCAAAATGCGAACCGCTGCTCGGTATCCGGACGCCGTCCAGTTGGTTTTAAAGAACAAACCACCAAAGCTTCTCTCGCGCCGTTTAACGACAAGTCATCGTTACCGCTTGTTCTGCCAACTGCAGCGCCGAGACCCAGACAGACCATAGCAGTGCGTTATTCGCATAAACGTGGGCTTCCTTTCAAGTGGATCAAAGCCTCCTGGTCTCACTACGGGAGGCTTGATTCTGTTCTCCAGGTTTCCATCCTAGAATACGCGTCCGTGGCCACCGGAGACTCCTGTTCCCATGTGCACCTGGTCACACCGCGGATATGCAGTGTAGCTTGCTAGCTGGCCCGGGTGAGGGACTCACAGAGCACTGGGATAACTGGCCTTTATAATGGTGTGTAATGTGATGCGGCCTGTGTTCTGTGCACGAGAGTCTGAGAGAAGCGGCTCTATGGTGAGAACAACCCTTTCCGGTGCAGGAAATAGTCCTTGCCGAGGCTAGCTTGTGCGCGTTAAGCGCTAGCAGCAGCGCAGTCACAGCTTCACCCCTTAAAAACCCAAATATAAACAAATCGCATTTAATGCAAACCTAGTTTATTCCGCCACCATGCACGACCACAGCCCCGCGGCCCTATTAGCATCAGTCTGACACCACAAGAGTTCCCCAATAACCCGTTGTCTCTTCGTGCTAACGTGTTAGCTTGTTAGCCATGTTGTCGTTAGCTAGCTAGGCGTTAGGTGTTAGCAATAACATCATAAAACGCCCGGCTCACCGGGCTCCTGCCTAGCTAGGTGTCGTAATAGCATCCTTACCGTTAGCCTGCAGAGTTATATGAATGTGTGTCCAGCTGCGTTCGACTGACTGTTGGGCGTGTTTAATTTTCTCTGGGTCTCGAACCAAAACAAATGCTAATTAGTGTTGAACCTCATTCAATGAAGTCAGGTGTGGAGCAGCCAGATGTCACCTCCTTGCGAACTTTGATTTCTTTGAGGTCTTCCGGTTCAGAGAAAAATGCAAACACTCCACAGGAAAGAAAACAAAACGGTGGTTCACGGTGAACATAAAATCGAGAGGGAGAATCTATTTCAATTGATATCGTCTGTGGGAAACGACGGGTGAGCGGAGCCGGATCACTGCGGATCTTTTCGCTCTCATGTGAACTACCAACAAGTCCGTCGCGCACCAATGGCGTCATACACAGTGTTTTAAGGGTAGCCTTTCGGTTTTGACCCCTAATTTCAGTCTATTGCAGAAAAATGAATTGATAACAAACTATTTGCTGGGTTGAATGACGCGAGTAAAACACAATCAGCCTTATTTTGTATTTATTTAGTGGATTTTCTTCCCTGATTTCTGTAAGGTTTATAGCACAATTAAACATTCACATTATGTTTGCATTCCCTGATATGTCGTAGCCCTCTATTTGAATTTGGTGATGAGTTCATGAAAGTGCTATGTTTTACCAAAATATCAACTGTGTTACAAAATGCAAACATGACCAAAAGATTCATTGTTAGGTCGGTAGACAGCTTAGTTCCCATACCTTCAAACCTAATAAAGATAGTTGCTATATAATTGTTTAACTCATATTATACATATTATAGTTTTGTCAGACCTTTAACACTGAAGAAGAGACTCTTCATTACGTTGGTTTCGGTCATAACTTCAGAAACATTTTACAATGATACCAATAGTAATGTTTCTTTATCAGAGGGGCACCTCTCTCAGACAAAGTGCCCTAGTGCCTATTTACCATCCAGAATCAGATTTGGTTTTATTGCCAAGTACGTTTGCACATACAAGGAATTTGGCTTGGTGATTGGTACAAGCGCCACTCATGCCAACATTCCGCCTAAAATTCTAAAAGTCTTGCAATTCTTTTCCAAACCTTTGGCCTCAGGATGAACTCAGCTAAAAGCGGAATACTGTGCAGGAGTTACAGGGAGCACTCAAGGTTATGTGCATGGCCCCCAGTTTCAACCTTGGTGCCTTGGTTTGATAACTACTCAAAAGATGTACCCTTGTGGGCAATGAATCTCAGGAATGCCTTGGGAAAAAATGTCTAAATGAACTGCCCTGGCAGTCACAGGAACCTAAATATGATAGCCGACCTCTTCTCACTCCGACAACCCACTTTAATGATTTAAAGGCCAAAGCAACCCTCTGGTCTTCTCGATGTTGACAGCCGGGCTAGACCTCCTCCCTGGGCAGGCCGACTCATCGTTGTTGTTGTTGCTGCTGAGGCTAAACAGCATTGTGTCGTCTGCTAACTTGCGACTTGGTGGGTGAAGAAGTAGAGGACTCAGCACACTTCCCTGAGGGACGCCGGTGTTCTGGGGGACAGTTGAGGAGACGATGTTGTCTAACCTCACAGACTGGGGTCTGCTGTTTAGACGTCCAGTATCCAGTTGCACAAGGAGGTGTCAAGGTCAACAGGTGTGTTGATCAGTTTGGATGCTGTTGAATGCTGGTGTTGATGAACAGCGTTCTCACGTAAATGTTGCTCTGCGACACTGTTCCAGAGAACTGCAGCAGTGTACAATTTTTCTATCCAAAATGGATAATATTAGTTGGACTCTCTTGTTGCTTATAGTATATTAACTATTGCATAGCCAAGTAGCGAGGAGTTGTATACAATTTTTTAAGTGAGACTTAGTTTGAGTAATTTGAATTTACACTGTAAGAAAATTGAGATTTAAAAAAATGTAAAGGTCTAATGTATAGAGGGAGGTAATCTGTTGTTTTGAGCATTCTGAAGATAATTTTTCATGAGTTTTGGAGAACTGCTGTACCAGAAGATGGCAGCATATTTCAGAACTGGTTATGTTGCACACTCTAGCAGCACAGGGTGGAATTATGTGACAGGAACGACAAGACATTCTTCGGCAACAATGGAAACAAATATTTATTTCTCACATGTACCATAGCCTGTAATGCATCATGCACCACGGGCTGCAGCTAGACAGCATAACAATATAATTCCTTCAACATAAAATGATCTTCTCCCAATTCTATGAAAACAACCATCCTGTGGTCTTCGTCCTGCATCTTGGCATGACACACTGTGATTCAAGGCTTCAGCTATTTACAACTTTGGTGAAATGTTTCAGAGATGGTTTACACTTCTGCTTTACGTAGCTGCAGCCATGAGGCCTCTGGCTGCAGTCAGAAGGATCTAAAATATGAGCAACAGTTTTCTCTTCATCTCCGAAACGCTTCCCTAATATTGTCAGATTTAGATTTTTTAAAAGTCCGTCTGCATTTCCTGTATTTCCAAGATCCTAACAAGGACAGCACCATTAACATACGCTGATTCATTTTCTTCCATAGAGTTATATGAGAAGATCAATACCAGTCTCGGTAATGTGAGGCACGCAGCAGGTTAGCTTAGCTTAGCACAAATGCTGGAAACAGACTAGCCTGGCTGTCCAAAAGTATCACAATTCACCTAAAGATAACTGTTTAATCTGTACTTTTTTTTTTAAAACTGATAATTTCAATAACTACTCATCCGCTCCTCCAAAAACTACATGTTTGTGTGCAGATTAAACCACAAGGCCTCATTGCTCTCGTGCAGATAGGCATCTTTGCAAAGGTTGAAATCTATTTTAAAACCATACTTTTTGCAGATAAGACTTTATTTATATGGTGCTCTTTAATTGTCCCACTAGATATCTTAGATCTACTGATGATTTAATAATAATAATAATAATAATAATAATAAAAATAATAATAATTGAATAATATATTATAATTTCTCCCATGTTCTTATCAAATATTGTTCCACCTGTGAAGTCACTGCTGTTAAATATTTGCACTAATAAAGAGAGAAACAATTGAGAAGACACGAAGCAAAGTTTCAACATGATTGACTTTATTTGTATGATGTTGATACAAAATGGGGTTGTGGTTATTATAAGCAGCCAAAAGGAAGAACAAAAACACAGGATAAGTTGGTCAATGTGCCAACACAAGCTCAAAAGGACTCCAACTGGAGGCAAAATCGACAGATTTCTATTGTAACATGCTTTTCATAGTGTGCGATTGGATGAAGGAAAGAAAGCTGCTGTAACTTTGAAGGAGAGCGAGCGGGCAGTTGCTTCAGAAGGAGCTTTCGTCAACATGCTTCATGATGTTCATGACCCAGGAGAGGCTCGGATCCACACAGATGTAACGACCCTTCTTTGTAACCAGACTGAAATAAATAGATACATAAATTACGGTCATAACGGTCGACAATTGAGACAAATAATTATAATAAAAGAACAAGAAGGAAACCAAACAGAAAGTAGCAAACAGGGACCAAAATTACGATTCATCACAAATTAAATATAAAAAAAGATTGTATGCAATATACAGACATCTAATGAGAGAGAACATTTAATTGTCCATGAATTTAAATTCATTTAAAAAGTATTCGTCACATTAAGTAACAAGTCATTCGCAAAGTTCATAGTATTTTACAAGAAATAAGGATACAGTAAACTTACATGGCTGCAGACTTGGGGCATCGATGATCAGTCAGGTAATAAGAGCCGATGAGGTTTTTGTTCAGTCTCCTCGGGTAAGGCGTGAAGCAGCAGTCGTCAGGGCCGATTCCATCTGAAGGAAACAATTATGTATTACCAGAAACACACAATGTGTCTGAATGATCCACGAGCTAAAGTTATCTTACTGTTGCAGGTCACAGAGGAGAGCGCCGCATATCCCAGGATGCAGAGTAGAAGGATGCGAGCGGTCCTCATGGTGACTCAATGTGAGGATGGAGATGAAAACCACAGCCGCTCTTTATCCTCAGTGAAGGGTTTCTAAAAGGACCGAATGTGCGTTGTCAACTTTATCAAGATTGAAGAGGACTATTTTTTTTAAAGGTGTCACTAGTGTGGAGGAGGGAGGGCAGCTGTGGTTTCACGACAACTGAAGTTGCCTGCAAAGGAAACTTTCCACTCAGTTTTTCAAAGGTTGAGGTAGATCACAGGAAATGCAGCTGTGGTTAGCTCGGAGATGAAGCTCAAAGTTAAGACAAAAGACCAGCAGCCCCGAACAACTCAAATGAATAGGCCTAGTAGGTATTGGGCATGTTTTTTTGCTTTTGGGGAAATTTCTTTTAGTTTTTTCACATTATTCACACTGTATTCTCGTAGATGCTCTTACTGACCAAATTAATAGTCAATATATTTCAACTATGCCATTATGGATGAAAGGTTATTTGCTCAGAAGTTGTATTTCAACATCTACAATTCTCTCTCCTGCACATACAATAGTCACAATTGAAAAAAATCAATCATAAGAAATGCATATACAATTTCAGAAAGAAGTCTCAATAGACCAGAATACAATGCTGCAACAAGACTTTTAAAGCTGTACACATTTTTATATTGATGACCTTTACACAACGGAGATGTTTCTTTCATGCTGTACTTTTTGTCACACATAATTCAATGTTATTTAATGTAAATTAAGGCAGAACTTTTTGTATTACCCCTTGTGACCTTGACAAAGGCAGCTCAGACCAGTTCCACTCACTCCCGCTCTTCCCTTTCTTTCTTTCCCTTTCCCTTCTTTCCCTAGCCGGATCCATAGGTACCTGCCAGTGTCCACTATTTAAATCAATTGTGGAAAAAAGGGAAGCTCCAGAAAGAGATTCAAGGATTTCATTTATGTTTGGTAGCGGATACGCGTCTGTTTCAGTGACAGCATTAACTTTCTGAAAGTCCACACAAAATCTGTGACCTCCATCTTTCTTTGGCAGTAGAACTACAGGAGATGCCCATCCAGAATGGGAAGGTTCAATAACTCCACGAGTAATCATCTCTCTTAATTGTTCTTCCACAATAGCTTGCTTAACAGAGGACATTCAGTAAGGCCGTTGTTTTATAGGCACACAGTTTGTGGTATAAATGGTGTGTTGCAGAACATCAGTTTTCCCAGGTTCTTACTGCAGACCTTTGCTTTAGACTCAAGGAGCTGTCGTAATTGTTTTCTTTCTCCATCTTGCACGTTCGCCTCAGACACAGCAATGTTGATGTATTTTACTTCCATCCGCACAGGCTCTAAAGCAGGGGTCTCAAACTCAATTTGCCTTGAGGCCAACGCTGGTATTGTGATCTCATAGGAGGGCCACACCGAAAGCGCAATATTTTTGAAAGTTTACTTATTTATTTACTTTTACATTAATAACATATTCTCGTCATACTTAACAAAAAAAGGCAACCAGCAGTTTCTATACATATTTATATTAGCTTTTAACAGTGCAAACATATTCAATTTAAAAAAAAAAAAATTATTGAAACATTGAAACGAACCAACAAACGCAATCCCGGAATACATTTGTACTTTATTCTATTTTTTGGCCAGACACCTGGCAGCACTTCTACTCACACAGCTTGAGCCACATTGACCCTGATCAAGGTCACAGTTAAAACCCTGATCGAGGTCACCGTTGAAACCCTGATCGAGGTCACAGTTAAAACCCTGATCGAGGTCACAGTGGAAACCCTGATCGAGGTCACCGTTGAAACCCTGAGTACAGCTTCACGATGGGCATCACTTAGCCTGGACCTGTACTTGCATTTATTAAAGTTCATAGTCGAGAAAGGTTTCTCGCACAGATGTGTGTTTCCAAAAAGGTACATTACCCGACTTATCACTTTTGTCAGCTCAGCTCAGGATGGAGGCAATTCTCTCAGAAATTGTCCAGTCATGTCTGGTTTTCCTTGTGCCTCTCTGAATTTAGCTTTTAGATCACTGTTACACTGCAAGTCAATAAGTTCCATTTGCAACATTCTCGGGACTCTCTCCACATCCGCTGAGAGGGGGTCTGCAAACAGCTGCCCCGCGTAACCTGCTGCTTCTTATCCAAAACTGCCCAGTCAAAATGTTACTTATTAGGGTAAGATTTTGGACTGGAGAGTTCTTTGGCAATTGGGTGTTTGTTTGGTTGTTATGCTCTCTATTCTGTAGTAGGTTAGCATTACCTGGCTGGAATGGATAGGTAACAGAGGGGTTGAACATAAAACTATATGAATTATCAGTCACATTTATTACCATTCCAACACCAGAAATGAAATTGAGTCCAAGGACCATGCCATAGGCTAGAGCTTTCGGCCCGAGTACAGCAATAGGGAGAGTGGAAACGTTCCCTTGAACATCCAAAGAAAGGTTTCCCCATCTAATGGGATTAGCTGCCACTCAATTAGCCAGATACAAAGGGCCTTCTTCCCATGGTTGAATTTCCGCTTTTGATCCTTTTATTTCCATCCAGAGATATTCATGAGCTCCTGTTCATGAGCGCCTATGGAAACTGGTACAAGTAGCTGTGTTGGACTAAAGGAGGTTGCAACTGGATGGCATGTAGTCTCTGAATTAGATGACTCCTACGCTTGTTGAGATCGGACAGATCTTTTAGCTTTGACAACAGACACCGAGCCATTTCCAGGCGTACCTTTTGGTTTTTGAAACCGCTGAGGATGTTTGGGTGTCTGCTGCTTGTAAGGATTAAGGGAAGGGCCAGGTGAATTGTACTGTGGGCAGGATCCAGAATTACGTTTTATGCTGGAGATATTCAGGTGACCAGAGGGCATGGGTCTATCAAAAGGTGGACCTGAGGTTTTTATACTCATTCTCTGGTTATAGTCAAGCTGTTGTTCATAGTCCTTTTCAAATTGATGGCCAAGGCGAACTAAATCTTCAACAGTGTCAACTCGACCTCTGAGCTGACTAGCAACTAGGTTTAAACTAGGTTTGAGGTTTCAGTTCGCCCCATGTTGGGCCCATTTCTGTAACGTAAGTTTCCCTTAAAAAAAAAAAAAGTCAGGGAGAAAAGTGGTTTAATTCTGCGTGGGCGTATTAATTAGCTTTCACTGCCAACGATGCTGGCTGACATGTCTGCTGATATGTGGCGAGAAGTTAGCAAACAGCAACCCATTTAATGTTGAAAGGCTCTTCCAGACAGCACACAGCATCTGCTGAAAAGTATCAAGCTGCAGAAGAGCGATTTCTCAACTGCTGCAGCAAACTGAGCAAAGTAAATATACTTTCAGGAAGTGGATCACGTCTCCAAACTCCACTACTGCTGCTAGTTCTGTGTCAGCTCATGAGACACTGAGGCGTCCACTAGTAAAAACGGATCCGTCCTCCTCTGTTTTCGGTGCTCTAAAAGTCCGTAGTGAGGACGCTCAGTGTAACGTAGCAAAATATATGCATTTTAAAAAGGAAACCTCACGTGAAGAGGACAGGTATTTAACCTGCTACCTTGTGATTAAAGGATGAACCCTCTACCACATCAGCCACAAATATAGATAGGACTCAATGTCTGCATAGTTGTCTTTTTATTGGACTTTATTGTAGCCAACACATGACTTTATTTATTCTCCTCTTCATAAGAGTTTGATAGTTATAAACAGTCAAAATAGCAATACAATGTCAAGAATTGTCTTTATTCTTGTTCTATAATTTTATAAATACAACAAACTAGTTTTTACATATATGACTATATATAAAACTTTATAAGCTGTGATATCAAATAGCTTTTGCGGCTCCAGACAAACAAAATGTGGTGGAAAAAAGGGCACAATGGTTCTTTGGAGAGGAAAGGTTGCTGACCCCTAGGCTCGTCTGTGGTTTTAATTCTACTTTTCTGCTACACTACATCCATCAGTCCTCTAGAACAACAGGTCTCTTAGGAGGAAAAAAAAAACCTGACCCAGTGAATCACAGCATATTACACTTTTTATTAAAAAATGGGATTGAATATAGTTTCTGGCCACAGGAGATGATACAGCGTTGCGTTTTGTGATGTAGGTGGTGTTGGTAGAGCTGCGACGGTCAGCCTTCAATGTAACAACTAGTAAGTAACAGATCGCATTCTGCAAATGCCACTGAACACACACACAAACACACTTCACTACTTAAACACAAAAAAAGAGACTCAAATTAAAAAAGGATGACAAGCCGACAACCCATTTACACCTGCGAGTGGTGACATTAAGAGATGATGCAAGGCATCAACTCAAAGGCTTATATGTATGTGCAAAAAGCTTTATTGCAGTCCTGCGGTGTGTCACCACACAGGGGGAGTGGGGTGTGTGTGTGTGTGTGGGGTGCGTGTGTGTGTGTGTGTGTGTGTGTGGGGGGCGGGGGGGGGATCAGAAAGTGTTCTCTGTAGCGAGACGAGCAAGATGATGAGTCAAGGCGCTTCCTGTTTAGAACACGTGTTATTTTTCATCTGCGGTCCAGGTCCTTAAGAACGTTCGGGCTGGTGTCAGCGGGGACAAGAGAGCTGAAATAGTCATCACCGAGAGCATCGGGCACAACAGGAAGTCAAGTCTCATCTCAACATCTGATGAAGCAGCATCACAGCCAATAACGGGACAATAACCGTCTGAACTTATCATTTATCTCATTTGACGAACAGGTCTGTGCAAAATGGGCAACTCAGAAACAACAAAAAAAGAAGATATTTAAGATTCCCCTATGGGCTCAACTACGACGGCATCTTAGGGCCTTTGTAGGTAAAACAAATAAAAAATACAGAAGGGGAGGGGGTAATATTTGAGAAGAAAAAAAATCCTGCAATTAAGAGTTACATTTATGAGAAAGAAACTCACAAATGAACAAAGAAAACCTCAGATATTGAGAGCTTTTTGAGTTTTCTTTTCCTGTTAAAGGAATCACAGATTCATTATGCCTGAAGTAAATGACCCAATCAAATTATACTTTGCTGTCGGCTTTATCGAGGAGGAAATACTTGTGCTCTTGGCCCACAAACAGCACATCATCATAAGCATTGAAGAGACATTGAGTGAACGGGCCAGCCGAATTTGAAGAAAAACTACATTAATTTGTCTTCTTCTTGAAATAGACAATATCTGAGTGTTTTCCTCATACATTGACAAATGTAATCTTTTAATTTGATTGTTTTTTCTCTGAATATTAACGACCCTCTCCCGGCTCCGTAATTTATTTTTGGTCCGTCCTAATGAACAGTAAGATGGCGCTTCACTGTTCAAGATGCTGGTAATCAAAAAACATGAAGAGAAACTGTGCTAAAAAAAGCATGAAATCAGTGATTTGCAGGACAGATTCTGTAAAAAAAAATAAAAACAGCCGATGACGACTGCAACTACTTTCATTAGTGAATGCGTTGCTCATATCAAGTGGATGCTGGGCCGGAGGGGCTCAGCAACAACCCTTCACTTGTGTCCTCTCGATAAATATTAAATAAATACATTTTAAAAGACATTACACTTCGGCATTGGAACACCAACAAGCTGAAATGTACCTCTAACTGAAGGGAAGTCCATGTTTAACAGCAGCATCATTTACTCCAGTTTTATCGACATAAATATAAAGTGTAAAACTCATTTTACAGGCATCTCATAACCTCTTAAAAACAAATGGCGCTCTCAGACACAGGATGTTTCCGTGTGTTATGTGCATTTCATGTTTTTTTTAGCCCAAAGAGTAAAGAGTTGACTTCATGGAATGGATCAGGAAACTAAAATCTGTACCAACTGGATGAACAAAAAACACACAAATGAAAAGCACACTGAAGATGAAATGAAACTGAAGGAAGTTTGGAAAGGGAGAGAAAAAAAAAAGAGTGCAGAAACAAAGACACAAGCTGAAGTTTCACTTCACATATTTCATCACTTCACACGTCTGACTCTGGAGATTCATTTGAAGACGTTACTTCCCTGACCGGAACGAATAGAAATTGGAAGAAAGATACATTTAAAGAAAAGACAAGTGGAACTGCAGCTAGACGGCGTCCAAGAAGAGCCCCTCTGGTCCTCTGGTCTGTGCAGACCTGGGTCCGCCTGCTGAATGTGTGAGTGTGTGATACATTCTTTAGGGGTGGTGGGAGATAAATAAGGCCTCGTATTCCTTTTCACACCCCACCCTCGTCACCCTCAATGATAAACCCCCCCTCTAGAGTCCTGGTTTGGGTTGGAGCAGTACGCTCTGGGGAAGAGGTTTATCACAGCGTCTACAACCAGATAAGTCCCGCTGAGCTTAGGAGTTCTATCTCAGGTCCATGGAGCCTGCTGAGGGTCCACTGGGAACTGGTTGAGTCCAGTAACGTGTTAGCTCAGCGCTTCAGCACCGGGCTGCCTCGCTCCGGATCTCTCTGTAACGCCTGCAGGACCTGAGGAGATGGAGGGAGGGTACGGTTAAAAAAAGAAGAAGAAGAAAGCAACCTAAAAACCCTAAAATGGAAACCGCTGCGTCGTCCTACCTGTGCCCACTTCCTGTTCCGGCTGGTCATGTGGACGGCGGAGATGTGCTGAAAGAGCTGCTCGCCGGGGAGGAGTTCGGGCAGGCGGGTGAGGAACTGAGCCATGTGGATGAAGTCCATGGTGGTCAGGACGTCCTGGTAGAGACGCAGCAGGCCCAGCCCCGTGCGGAACAGGAACTCCTCGCTGTCTCTGCAGAACACGTCCCACACCCGACACGCCAGGTCCAACGGCAGGGACTTGCTGTACAGGGTGAAGATCCTGGAGGGCCGGCAGGAGAGGAGAATAAGAAACAAGAACGCATGCACATCTGAACCGAGCCTCGTGAGAGGGGAGCGGTTTGTTACTCACCAGTCGATTAGGTAAATATCGGGCGTCAAGTTGTTTTTCTGGAAATGTGCAAAGAGCTTCGGTAGGTTTTCTTCAAAGAACACTTCAAATGCCGCAAAGTAAGTCAACATCTGTGGAGAGAGGGGAGGCGGGTCTTACACACAAGAACCAGGACTGCTCCTATATGGTTTCAGCCCCAATTACAATGATGTCTCAGTTAAAAGTAAAATTCACCACGTTTTACATGGATGTCCCATCGGTGTTGATGGGAAATATAGTTCATTGAATCATTACATTCCTCAGCACATGCTATATTGACAGAGAAAGAGGGGTTGTCTTGCTGCTCACTGAGCCGTGCCAGCAGTGCCTCCACGTACCAGCATGCATTGCGTGCTAGCTTCAGATGCTCGGCTCTTCTTGCTTGCCTTTCCCCGCTGCATTTCTTATGCCGGAAACTCCGACTCCAATACATCCGGCTAAATATCAGAGTCCGCCAAAACACAGTGAAATGTATCGCCGTCCAGAACATGCTCTGTTCTCAAATTTTAAGATGACATTTTCTCTTAATACAATCGAAGAGGACAAGGAAGTGCTGAGACTAGAGATTCAAGCAAGTCCATTTAACATCAACACTTATGGGACATCTGCGTTTTAATAACCTAAACATATGACTGGGCGTGCCCATAAATATAAACGGTGATGTTTCTAAATAACACGTGCGTATTAACATGAGTCGTATGTTGAGTTTATGTGCACATTCTGATGGTTGAGAGAAAGAGAGAGGGAACTAACAAGGCTGTGGTCGACTCTGAAGAAGGCCATCTGACAGGGCTTGTTGAGCAGGTTGGCAAAAGCTATAAAGGCGTCAGCTGTGTCAAGGTTCAGGATCAGCACTGCTGCGATGAACGACATCCCCTGCACCTACACACACACACACACACACACACACACACACACAGTTTGTACAAGCAAACAGGAGGAGGAGGATAACTGTGGTCTAACAGGGGGCTTGCAAGCATAAAAAAAAGTGTTATAATGAAACGTATACTTTGACTTCCGTCCCTGAATGTGAGGGCAGAGAACAAAACACCGACGGCAAGTTAACACCTGCAGGAGGTGCATTTTGCACCAAATGTAAATCACATATGAAACTAATCTACAATGATAAACAGCTGAGCTCCAGTCTGGATATTTAAGATGGAAACAGAGATGAAATGCTGATGCAGACAGATGCAAAGAACGAAATAGAAACAGCTACACAGAGGTGAGCGCGCGTGTGTGTGTGTGTGTGTGTGTGTGTGTGTGTGTGTGTGTGTGTGTGTGTGTGTGTGTGTGTGTGTGTGTGTGTGTGTGTGTGTGTGTGTGTGTGTGTGTGTGTGTGTGTGTGTGTGTGTGTGTGTGTGTGTGTGTGTGTGTGTGTGTGTGTGTGTGTGGCAGCACAGGGGTTGGGGTCAGTGCAGGAAGTCAGTTCATTTCCACCAAAGCAGACGCACCGTGGGACTGCAGCAAACCGCAGCACCTCCAAGCACAATGCAACTTTGAAGAATTACAGAAGTGCAACCATGACTTCACTAGAAGAGCAAAGAACATCCAGCTCCTTTTTAACAGCACTGGCAACTTGGACAGGTTCACACTGGACAATGGATGATGATGTGAGGGTTAATGAGTGATGTGGAACTTCAGAGAAACTGACTGAAACACAACCACCACTATGAATCCATCACTGTCCTAATTTAACACATTCCTCTCGTTGAATCAAGCGCATGTGGTAGAATATATATCTGTGTCATTTATATTCTACATTCAGGATCAATAAAGCAGCAGGTTGTTGGTATTGGGACGTGGTGGACTGTTAGCCCTGTTGGCTCCTCCATTTTATGTTTACAACCTTCGCGCTCATAGAAAGATTATTACTAAAATATGTGAAAAAAAATTATCAAATATATATGATATGTTAGTCAGATATGTTAGTCAGATATCAGAAAAAGACAATGCCACTAAAAGATGCACAGTTCAACATTGTAAGAACATTTGAAAATGATAGCTTTCAGTCTTTAAGGTTGTATGCAATAAAGGTTTTCAGGTTCTTACTTGAATATAATCATTAAATGACAGCTCATACAGGCCACAATCAAACTTTGGTTATGGAAGATAATAAATAATAAGCTCCGCAGGTGTTGCGTGGGAGGATCCAGGTCTGTGCTCTGTCATTCCTAACCATCTACAATAAGTATAAAAATGTGCTTCTGTATTACAGCAGGATTTCATGGTGCGTGTGTGTGTGTGTGACTTACGTAGCCAACATCTGGCCTGTAACAAGTGTATGCTCCCAGAATGCTGTGCAGCACATCATGATATGGCCCGCCCTGACGATTAACAAAGAAATAATGAAGACCATGGAACAAAAAAAGGCAAAACATTTTCTCAAATCATGACAGACAACATGTTTTCAAACAATAAAACAAAGTACTTTGTGGGAGGGTGCTGAGCTTCTCTCACTGACCTGCTGGAAGATACACAGATGGGGGAAGGTTCTTGAGATGTCCAGCTTGATCAGCTCCAGACTCGACTCCCGATCTGACGAACCGGGATCTGGAAGGCAGAGCAAAACATAGGAAGAAAATCTTAAAACGTGTATAGTATAAACTTTCATCCGACATCCCAGTTCGCCCAGATGATAAGGAAAAGGCCACATGAGATCTATTCCGTCTCTACATTACATTACATTTAGCTGACGCTTTTATCCAAAGCGACTTACAATAAGTGCAATTCAACCATGAGTACAAACTCTACCTTCAGGTTCGATCTCTAAGGAATGTGCCGGCGTGCTGCTCCACTTCTCTTTGGCCCGGGCCAGACAGATGCTGTACAGCTCTGCAGGGACACAAGACAGCAGCACGGGACGATCAATACGAGAGAGCAGGAGGAGGACATGATGACTCGACAGAAACCAAATGAGGCCATGCTCTTCACATTACTCTGCAACAGTGACTCTCAAGGTGATTAAAAGGAAAAAGAGATCCCCGTCCCCTTCAATTGTTAAAAGTTTTACAGTTACTATAAATCAGTGGTTGGCCGTCAGGGCCTGCTAAGCCTTCTCTGCTGGCCTAAACAGAATCACAAAGTTATAGCTATTTTATAATTTAATTGTTTTTCACAAATACACTACATGTATTATAATATTTTTTCCCTATCAGCTTATTTTCTCATTCCACAGCTCCTGTCTTTCTCTGTTGCTCTGCTGGGTGTATTCTTTGATGTGCAGCGCTGTTGTTGCTGCCAGGAGCCAGGACTGGTCCCGCGCCTCTCCAGCAGCTGCGGCGGAGAGGTCTTGTTAGATTGTTTTGTTATAACTAAATGTGACTTGTTGTGTGGTTTTGGACAACATGCATTGTCCGTTAATGACGCAGCAACCCGACGGGGTTGGGCTGATCAAGTCGGTCAGCCAGGATGCCTCTAACCTTGTCGAGGCATGCTGCTCCACGGAGTGTCCGCTGTTAATAAAGCGCCTTTTTTTCTCGTCAAAGTGTTTAAAATAGCTCTGCAGGTCGGTCCACACAGCCTGTGTGACCTCCCTCCATGCCCGCAATAGTTTAAAAAATTGTCCGTATAGCAGAGTGAGGGTCTGACAGTCTGTATGAACGAGCCGTGTAGTGGGCAGCGCGTCGTCTATTGAGTGGGCAGCGCGCCGTGTAGTAAGTTGGTCGGTCTGACAGTAACTCCCGGGACACGGGCCTAGGTCAAAAATGCACGGCCCGCCACTGCTATAAATGAACAGCCAACATTTGTTTACATTTGGCAAATTGGCTTCAGTGAAAGCATGCAGAACTAGCTTGTATTACTTCCTGTCAACGATATAACCATGCATGTGCAGACGACTAGCACTGGATTCCTTTGATGCCGAGGAAAACCCAACGATTCAGGTAGGTTCTTGAGTTATGCACGTATTATTTGAAATGGACATCGAATGGAATGTGGATAAAAAGCAATCTAAAAATATTTGTATGCCGTCTGTGTGTTCAGATTTCCCCCTAACTTATATTACACTTCGTTCTCGAAATGCGGGAGCAATTGTCGCCACCTAGCACTATTATACAATAGTGGCAAACGCTGAGCTTTTTACTTGCATTAAAAGCAGTAATAGTAGTTGGCTGGCTGCTTTCCATACCAGTACAGATAGAAAACTTAAAGGGGGCATGTCAGCCTCATTTTCAGGCTCTTACTACATTCAAAAACACATTATTTTTCTCACACCATCTGTCTGAATGTACCTGTATTCATCCTCCGACTGAAACGCTCCGTTTTAGCGCCCGTCTCTTTAAGCCCCGCCTCCTGTCAAAACCCAGTCCGCTTTGATTGGCTTGCGAGAAAAATATGGTAAACTTTGCAATGGTAGTTCTCAAGCCGTGGGTGGAGATCCTCCGTAAAGCTACTTTACTCGAAATGGGGGTATACTGTCACTGAGCTGCCACTGAGACCGAGCTTTGTACGAGTGCGTTTGCGCGGAGTGATAACGCAGAGAACGGTTCTCCATGAAAGGCTGAGTCGTACAGAGCGTAGTGGACCAGCTCAGCAGGCAGCAAGCGCTTATCTGCAGGAAGCCCTCAGGAGCCCAGGAGCTCTCGCAGAACGGTTTGACGTTGGTGCTCTTTTAGTAAGAGGAGAATTAATCTGCAGTGTGTGTGTGTGATCTCCATCGAGACTTGAAAACTCATTGAAATGCTTCTTGTTCCCTCTTGTATTGGGATAATCATTGGACCATGCTCCTTAATGAACACTCTTCCTTCCACTCATTCTCTGTGTGTGTACATACTGGTGTAAGTGGTCAGGTAACAGTGCAGTGCAGTTCAGGACCACACACACACACACACACACACACACACACACACACACACACACACACACACCATGTGTGATGTTGAGCTCGTTGCCCACGGCCAGGCTCCACACTTTGCCTCTCACGCTGGGCGGGAGGCCCTGCCACCACAGGTCTCTCACTCGCCGGGATGTGCACCTGGGGGAGAGTGAGATGTGGGTTAAATGTGAATAAAGGAAATTGAATTTATTGATCAGAACCACAAGGTGGCAGACTTTTCCTCCACTGCTGCAGTCACCTAAGGGGAAGGAAATGATTTCCCTTCAGAGCAAAACTAACCCTTAACCCAAACATCTTTTACTCTGTGCGTTTGCCGCGTATGTCACAATGAATAGACTTAGTTGTTAAAACAAGATCACATAAACCTAAACGCTGGCCAGAACCGCTCCGAGTAGTACACTCAGTCCGAGTAGTACACTAGCGACAACATGGAGTGGTAAAACTCGGAGGCCCTGACATTGATGTTATTTCAAATCAACACGCTGGAAAGACTGTGCGGCAATTATGCTTGTTAAACAGGTTTTTGTATTGTTCATCTCATTATGAATCATAATGTTTGCATGTGATTTCTCCCCGTGGCACTCGTCTACAGCAGTTGTTCGCCGTACGCTCCCAATATGGTGCAGACTGGGACATCACAATAAACGGCAAAAAAAAGTTGCCTAATTATGATTTGGTGGAGAAAACAGACATATAGTGATGCCCGTGTCGGCATTAAAGGGATAGTTTGGACTTAACCAGATATGGATTTCTTTTGGTGTCTACTACTGTATGGCGGGGCTTAGAGTTCATCTCCGTCAGCTGTTGGATCAGGAGGACGACGAGGGAGATTACATTTCATTTAGCTGACGCTTTTATCCAAAGCGACTTACAATAAGTGCAATTCAACCATGAGTACAAACTCAGAACAACAAGAATCAAGAAAGTACAATTGCTTCAATAAGGTTAAACTACCAAGTGCTATAAGTAAGTGCCATTTAAGTGCTACTACGGTGCTTCTTTCCTTATTCAAGGTGTAGTCGAAAAAGATGTGTTTTTAGTTAGCGACGGAAGATGTAGAGACTTTCGGATAAAAAGGAAACTCTGCATCGCTGCCGTTTGAACGGCGCCCGGCCTCCCTTCTGCCGCCACTGATACATAAACACACATCACTTCCTGTCTCACTCCATATTGCTCGGGTAGATTCTAAACTGTTGTTGCTTGTACTGACAATGTACTCCAGTTGGGCAGGATCTCCTGGTTCCAGATCTGGGCGGCGGTGCCAATGCTCTCCTCCAGTTTACAGCGATCCTCCAGCTGCTTCTTTCTCTTCTGAGCCTCCTTCAACTCTACAGACGGGGGTGTGGAGAGAGTCGGGTCGTTAACAGGAGAGGTGGACAGCAGGCTTAAGAGAGACATCGTCTGGTCCGTCCCCCAGAAGCTCTGGAACAAGACCAGAACCTGGATAACTCACCTCTCTTCTTGGCCTGGGCCACCATCTCCTCATACTGCTGTCTGTGTTTCTGTGCCTCCTCGGCTGGCTTGGCAGGCAGGTTACTGTAACACACATACATCAAGCAGAGGAAATGGATTAGCGCCTATGTGTTCTCGGAGCTTTGCCTGCATTATTCATGTTGAGCAGGCTTGTGATGTAATAAAACACTGAACGTCCATTTAGCTTTTCTAGAGCTTCCAGTCATATTGCATCTCGGGCTGTCCCGGAGGTCATTTTTCAAACATTCCAAGCTTCATTTTAGCTTTGTTTTGTTATTGTGGATATATAAATCAAATGTATGGTGCCATTAGATTGCTGATGAATGACATAATTACAAACATTGTTTTTCAATACATTGACTTTTGAAATGTACAACACCCTGCACTTATTACTCAGAAACAATCCCACCACTGGAATAAGATAAAATAATCCTTTATTAGTCCCGCAGTGGGGAAATTTACAATTTTCTCATTCTACAACTAGTATAACACTACAAATATTCATGTAGCCTTACCTGCAACCGAAATACTGATGATTATACATCATGAACAGAACAAAAGTTCTGCGCAATGTTGATTGAGAAATTCGCCTGGGCTTTTTGTACTGATGAAGATCATGAGTGAAAGCTCCAGAACTGCTAATAAATTGACTCTGTCAAATATATATATATATATATATATATATATATATATATATATATAAAAAGAGGAAATGTACTCAAATTGCATTATAATCTTCTGACGAAAGCTTCAGAAAAAGCAAGTGGACGTGCAGTTAAGATTTATTTTTCTATTATCATCATTTTATGACATTTTCATTCTGTAAATTTCATTTACGCTTTATTAGCTCGTGTCAGTCGAGGTTCATGTGATTTCAGGACATTTTTCTGCTTCAGTGTGCTGAATCTCACTGTAGATTGCTTGTGTCATGATTGCACCACTAAAATACTCTTCTTCTGTCTTTCTTTAAATGGAGATAGATGGAGGGTGCGCTGGAATACTCTCGAATAATACTAAGTCAAAAACACTGACACTTTGCAATATACAGCATGAGCACTTCTCTAGATGAGTTTTACCAGCAGGGGGTGACGGTAAAGAAGGAAAAGAGGTGGGAGGTTGCATGCTGCAGCTGAACTTGCCAGTCATGGTGTGATAGAATAATCTTCCTTGTGTACACACAGCAAATCAGGCAAAATCTTGTGGCTGAGCAGCACCACTGAATGAAACATGAGGCCGAGCGTCTGTCTATCTGTATGTATGTATGTTAACAAAACGAAAAATGAAACAAAAAGAAACAGGGTAATGGAGCCAGTCTGAGAGAGGGCTATTAAACTTTCAGCAGCACCTCTCTTTTACCGTCTGTAATACAAACAGAGACGCAGCACAGCAAGCTGGAACAATACTGAAAGTCTAATGACAGAGGAAGGACGACTGATAAAGAAGGAATGAGGGGAAGATAAAGACAGAAAGGCAACATACGTGGCTTTGTCTCAAAAGCAAACTCCACTGGCAGTGAGAGAGAAAGAAAAATGTGGGATAGTCTAACAGGTTGAAGAGTGTGTGTGTGTGTGTGTGTGTGTGTGTGTGTGTGTGTGTGTGTGTGTGTGTGTGTGTGTGTGTGTGTGTGAGAGTGTGTTTACATACGCAGGTCTGTCCTCCAGTATGAGTGCGGTGGTGGAGAGCGGCTCAAAGTCCAGGTTTTTCCTTACACCGTGCCTGGGAGATGTCGGGTTGCCAGGTCCAGCTCTGCCACTCTTTGTTTCATATTCCTGACGACGGGGAAACCCCCCCCCCCCCCGCATATTTAGACAAAGAAACGTAAAGACTGAAAGAAGACAGCCATCATGGCGCTGAGTTCTATTCCTTATCAAAGTGCAGATAGTCATGCTTCAAAGCCAGAGAAAATTGCCACAAGGGCCACAGCTGACCGCAAAGCTACTGTTGTGGTCAGGCACCGAGTGCAAGGATTTAAAAGGTTTTGGAGAGGGAACGAAAGGAGATGATAAAAAAGATGCGCGGACTTGTAGGTGTACATTAAGTCACACAGAAACAGTGAGAAATGTCTCGACAACCTTGAGACAACGCTCTTTTGGCCTCTGAGCATTTGTCAGCTGCTGTCTAATGAGTGTGATCCAGGCCTATAGAGAGAGGAGGCCATGTGACACCCAGCCCGCTACAACCACAGGGCACTTTGGCACAATACTGACTATCAGCTGACAAACAGGTTTTGTGTGTGAGAGTGAGTGAGTGGAGCTCTGAACTTATATCCAGAATTAGGGAGGTGATGGGTCTCAAACAGTTCAGGGAAGACGTTACATTGTCTCTCTAGTTAATTAGGACGCCACTGTAAATAAGGCAAGTGCAATACAAGAACATGCACACACCCCACTGTGTGTCCAACATGGCCTCCAGTGTGCGTTAAGCTGGTTAATAATGCAGGCCGAGAGCTGCAGGCAAGCTTAACACTGTGCCGCCACAGGGATGTTCACATTGATCAGCACCGGCCACAATACAGACAGAACAATCCATTCCTACAATGGGAGTGTGTGAGTGTGCATGCATGACTGCTCGTGACGCGGCCCGTGTTATTAATCCGTCTTTGTGTTACTGCCTGTTGTACCAGAGGCTTAAAGACAAATAAAGGTAATTCAAATAGATTCAGGAAGGCAGGGCGTCAACGAAAAAAAGTAAGAGGAGGGACAGAAAAGACCTAAAGCCGGCATGAATGACTAATATTAGTCGTAATCTCTATGACTAATAGCAGGAACAAGTCTACAGCCTGTAGCCAGTGTTGGGGGTAACGAGTTACAAAGTAACGGATTACAGTAACGTAATTACTTTTATAGGTAACGAAGTAAAGTAACGCATTACACTCAAAATATTGGTAACTACACTACTTTACTAGACCTCAGTAACGCGCGTTCCTACGTTACTCAAGACATTTGTACCAGTCCGAAAAGAGTAAGAGTAAATCATGTAATAAAACAAGTTACACTGTCAAAAGGCTTTTCAGCCTGGGCAGTATTGTTCTGACCCCAAGGAGGAACAGGCTGTCGGGTAAAAGATTCCAGAGACTTTTACTCATGCGATACAATCGCTATTTTGAAGGGTTAGGGAATAGAGAAAAATGATAAACTTCATAGGATACAGTGCACTTTCTGTTTATTTAGGCAATGATGAAGTGGATTTTCTGTTTATTTAATTGCATTTTCTGTTTCTATTTTTTGGGTTAAGTGCATTTCTGTTTCTATTTTATGGGAAAAAGTGCCATTAATTTTTCTTAAACCACTACAATGATTCCTATAACAAGCTGGTTTTGTTCTTAGGAATCGGCCCCCATTTGGTTTAGTGGGGTCTCATGTTTCCAAAAGCCTGTTTTCAATGTGTTATGCTGTTTGACCTGAACGTCCCCACCATACACAGCCTCTTGTATCCTGTTGTTTGTGGATTTTAAAGTGAGGCATATTTCTTTGGTCAGACAGTGTGAACAGGGTTAATGTTCGTTCAAGTTAATGGCTGAGTTTTATATGCCATTTTGTTTTACATGTTTACAATTACAATACACTATGTGGAAAGGCTAAGAGATGCCCTTTATTGAAAATAAAGTGATGAAAGGGCCATGATGTTTGTCCATGTATCTTTGCGGTTAATTTGGACATTTGCTTAAAAAAATGGAAAGTAAAGTAACTAGTAGTGTAGTTACTTTTCAAATGCAGTAACTAGTAAAGTAATCTAGTTACAATTTTCAGAAGTAACTAGTAACTTGCAACTAGTTACTTTTTCTGAGTAACTACCCCAACACTGCCTGTAGCAGCTCTGTGAGGCTGCACTTCTTTTTGTACATGTGTGCTTAATCCAAAAACAAGTTGTGGTTTAATGGGCAGGTTTATGCAGGACAATCTGCTTATCTAAGGGGCAGATATGAGAGTGAATGAAACAGCGAAAAACTTAAAGTTGGCTTTAAAAAGGGGGAAGTAAACACAAAATATCAGTTCCTCATCATCTTATCTGGCAAAGACTCAAGAAAGGCCATGTAAAAAACAAAACAAAGACGGCTACATTTCAAAGCTAAGTTATCATATAGCTGGGAACATGCTAGCACTAGTCAGTCACGATAGCTCTCGAGCTAGTTTGTTAATGGCCAGTTCAAGGGGGGCCGGGGGGGGTTCAAATAATAGGACGCACACAGCTACAGGATAGCATACTCACTTTTACCGATAAAGCTCAAAATTCAACACCTATCTTTGTGTATAATTTCTTTGAGTATTAGCAAACAATTTGCTCATACAGCTAGTTAACAAATTGCCAGTTCAACCTGATTTACTTTATCTAAAACACTTTATTTTGACCAACAAGGTGGAACACGAGATAGGATGTGTGTGAAGCTGTAGTACAAGGGGATGAGTGGTCGTCCCGCAACCACAAGGTAGCCGGCTCGATCCCCAGTCCTCCCATAGCTCACATGTCGAAGTGTCCCTGAGCAAGACACTGAACCCTCAACTGCTCCCCAGGCGCCTCACAGGGCTGCCCACTGCTCCCTATCCAGGGATGGGTCAAATGCAGAGAAGAATTTCCCCAAGGGGATTAATAAAGTGCATGTTTCTTTTTCTTCTTTTCTTCTGAGAAGTGTGCGTGTGGAAGGGAATTTGTGATAATGAGTTGCAAATAGTGGTGTAAAAGTATTTCAAGTAGGTCGGGGTGAGAAACTGGATAAGTGATTAGCTAAAACAATAACAATTGAACATCGGCGCCTCAGCGAACACCGGAACAGAATCCTGTCAAGGCTAACCACGCTACAGCACATTCCTCCGCCACTCAACAACCAGTCTTACTGTCCTACTAGTGGCTCAGTGCTTCAGATGGAAGGTTTATTGGACTTCACACGGCTCCCTCTGGAGGTACAAACACAAAAGGCTCTGGATAACTTTTCTCCACATGTGTATTACTTTCTTCAACCTTTCAACCTTTCTTCAACCTGTAAACAGACTTTAAAGCGGAGCAATTGGTGGGATTCCCCCTCTAGTTTCCCAGCCAACAGATAGCGAATACATTCAGCCCATAGTTTACTTTCCATAAACAAGTGTGTATCTCAATGCATCCCTGTGACCGACACTCAGTCTTTCATTCAAGAATGAAATAAAAACAATAAACAAATATTGTCATCTATTCCTCAACAATGTTGATAAACCCCTCACATCTATGATGAACTGTACTCTCTCTGTGCGGTAGCTTTAAGCTGCTGCAATAGCAACGGTATCCCATGATAACCTGCCACCAGGGCAACCGGCTTCGTCACGCTGGCTTTCTGTTCTCCAATTTCCTGGAAGTGGTGAAAGAGCTCCCTGGGCGCCTGGCTGCACCGACTGACTGACTGTCATGCTGGCTGCTAATGGCCTTTAAAACCACCCCCCCACACACACACACACACACACACACACACACACACACACACACACACACACACACACACACACACACACACACACACACACACACACACACACACACACACACACACACATACATTTCTGGTACCGATTTAAAACTTGCCGTGTGGCCCTCTAGAGTCCGACAACAATACTCAAGTACGACTTGGGTAAATGCATGTCATATGCAAAAAAAAAAAAAAAAAGGAGCAACGGAGGCCTGAAAAGACACGGCTGTTCCTAGTGCTGGTGAAGCCGTCCTCCAGTACTGCCTTGGCTCGGCATCTTTGCATCACATCCTCATGAAAACACCTCCGGCTTTCTCAGTGCAAGCTGCGGGTTGAAAGGCCCCAGCAGGGCGCCTGGCCTGGTTTCACTGCGTGCCAAAAGTATTTTCCAAAGCCCATCAAGCGCAGGACAATGTGTGAATGAGTCAGTTGGCGTCTGCGTTGTTTGGCAACAGCTAGGTGCGTTTGTTTGGCAGCTACTGCAGGACGGGTTCATCAGAGACGGGACTCAAAATGTTGATTCCGCCGATTGCGTTTGACAGTTAATTACGTTTAAGAAAGAAGTTATTCGTGTACCAGCATTGAGAAACGGACTGGTGGGCTGGAAAATGTGAGTCACTGCAAGCGTCCCATTGTGGGATTTAAACACGTGAACTTCTGACACGGTCAAGTTTCAGCACGGCGTCCTTCATTTCGCTTCACACATATCTCCAGAGGAATATACCTCATGATCAACCAATTCCATTTACTGCAAAACTGTGCACAGATGTTGTGATCTGATTATTCAGTGACAGAAAACTGCAAATGACTCCCATCTCGGAGCCGATACAATATTGAATGAATGACTGATGGTTTAATTAGAGTCAGTATTTTGGTTGGCACACTGACAGCTGAGCTACAGTTACCACAGGGGAGAGGAGTCTGTTGGGAAGGCTGTGATGATCAAGACAAAGTGAGGAAAAGGCACCATATCCAGGCAAACCACGAGCACTGGCGTCAAACGCTCAGAGACAATCAGAGTGCTTTTATCGTTTGTATTGTCCAAGCTTTCATGGAAAGCGGAAATAAACAGTCCCACTGATTCAGCTGTCAAATGAGCTCTGCATCTCTTGGAGGAAGTCCCTTGACACTTGTCCCTTGTCTTTTACAAAGACGCTGTTGCACGTGCTTTTGTTGTACTAAGTTGAGATCAATGATGTTGCGTTGCGCTCAATAAAGATGGGTTGTCTCCATCGACACATTTCGGGAAACTTAAACGCGCTCGTCTTTGGAGAGACGTCGATGACTAATCATCCCCACCACGAAGCACAGAGCCACGGCGAGCTGAAAGAGGCTATTATGAGAAACCCGAGTCGTCCTCTTGCTCCGCAGCGTCCCGTTCACGCTTCGACTGCCAATGCCCTCTGATTCTGCCAGACAAGGAGAGCAAGACAGAGCGAGAGAGAGAGAGAAGCGGTGGGTCGGCCGAGTTGGTCTACTTGTCCTTGCGGCGCAAAATGCTCACTCACCATGAACGCTGCTGTTCCTTACAGCCGGCCAGTCCTCCGGTGGGGGTTCCTTTTTACAAAACCGTAGCCCAGCGTCATTGCTGCTCCTGAAGGGTGGGGGGTGTTGCTCACTCCTGGCAACAAGACACCCAGGAGTGAGACGACGAGGAGGAGGAGATCAAAACGGAGGGAAGATGGCCAGTCAAGCTGCCAACGTAGGGACACACCCCGCATTGGAAACGATGCAGCAGCAGCATGATACCCACGTTTTCCTCCCCCTCTCTCTCGCCCGCTATCTCTCTGAGCAGTGACTCACGCTACACTGAGCGCCTCTGCATCAGGTCTGCTGCTGCGTGCGTGTGCGTGTGTGTGTGTGTCAGCAAATCAGCACGGACGTGTGTTATAAGTCCCCATCGCTGCACCGAGAGGAGCTTTGCTTTCTGCTGTGTCCTCGCAGCCGCTCTAAATCAATCCCAGAGTAACGGATCAGGTTTCAGGCACTCAGCCTCCTGAGGTGCTGATACAGAGTTACAAAGCTGGTGCTCCGGGAGGATCTTTCCTCTTGTTTACAGCTTATTGGATGATTGTCACTTTTGGGAGTCTTGTAAGAGACGGACATGTTTTTATTTACTCTTCAGCATTCAGAACTTGTCTCAGTGTTCTGCGATTGTCAACCCTGGTTATGTCTAGTTATTTTATCCATAAACAGTGACAGGGTTCAGGAAATATTGCGGTTCATTCCCTAATCGGAAGATCCCCCACTCCTGTTTTATAGTTTCCTTGGAGTTCATCATTGGAGTGGTTTGGGTACCAGTGGCAGTAACAGGTATTGCTGCGATACAAAATGCCGGATTGGGAATCAGCGAGCACGCAGATCATAATTCAATATCCTGTTATATCATTTGTCGGCCTGTTTGCACGATTTCAGTGTAAAACTGTGCCAAACTGCTGACAGACTAAACAATAAAAGAAAACTCTATAGCCTAGTTGTTCATGTTTTACAAAGGATTTAACCTGAGCTAGGCCATGCACCATTGATAGCAATCATATCCATTTCCGCCACATCCATTCAGGGTTTATCGGTCTGTGTTCTTGGCGTATCTCAAGAACTGCTCATCCGATCTACTTCACACTTGGTGGGCCTTTTGCTGAGGAACCCGTGGAGTGCTTTGGCAAAAATCGATGCAATTTGGACATGCGACACGTTCAGCATCAATAAACATGCAAACAGTGCTTTATGTAGTAGTGGGGGTGGAGCTTCAGGGCTCTGCGGACTTTAGCAGGCCTTTAAAAAGGTCACGGCTCATTGACTGCGGTTCACTTTTGCTGCTGGATGCTGATTTCCAATGGAAAACCAGGAGGGACTTCATGCTCTAAATTATTTATTTTTCACTTCCCAGCAGTAAGACCCAGATAAATGAAGGGAAAACATAATAGCAGATGCTTCCATACAGGAATTAATACGCTACAACCCCAACAGTCACCAAACCGCAATCTATGCCAAAGAGCATGGAAGCTGCTCTGGAGGCTCGTGGTGAACCAACACCTCAGACTCTTCATGGTGGTTTTCCTTTTCAGGTCTCATCTGTACACGGCACATATACCTCTGATATAAAAAGATACATTTTCCTTCATTTACAGCTGAACTGAAACTAATTCTACACGTTACCACGTGACCACAATGGTCTAGTTCCTGCTTCAGAAACACTTCCATCCAGACCAGAACAAAAAACTAGAACACAAAAGATCCCTTTATGCCTTTAAAGTAGTTCCTATGTATCAGCACAAAACATTAGCTCTCAAAATCCCTCAAGTCTAAAAGTGATTTAAATTACTTAAATTAAAACTCCTGTTGGGAATATTGTCCAAATTCAATTCAGCCCCACTCCCAAATCTCAGTAAGGCACAGTGGGATTTAGACCGGCAGCTCAGCAGGTAACAGAATAATTACTTTCTTCAGCAGTGAGCAGGCATCGCACCGAGGCCTCAGATATATATTAAAGTCCCCAGACTAAATTAGAATGTTCTCAAAGGGGAAATGTTGCTGGTGGAAATAGTGTGTCTCGTAGCAGCTGAACAATAACCATGACAAATAATGCAACACACACACACACCTGACCCCGCCTTTGAACAGCAGCGTCGGAGCCAAGACAAAAGCTTGAAAACCTAGCCTTGTTATCCGATTCCTGAGGTTCAATATAAGGTTACAACCACAGATGAGGTGGACTTCACATATGAAGCACATGCAGGTGCGTGTGTGCGAGTCAGACAGCGTGTCAATCCTAGGAGTATACATAGCAAGCGATTTAAAGCCAGTGTGTGACATATTTAAAAAAGGACTGATGTAACTGATTGATGTAAACCGCAGGAACTGCACATCAACAGGCTTTCAGCAGCACAAAGAGCACGGGGTAAACAAAAGCACAATAACAGGCTTCTACGAGCTCTAATTACAGGCTGCCATCGTGTTCTTTGGTTTATGCCACCAGTAGGTGGATGCTGTGCTCTTTAAATCGGCCCAGAGACACGTCCACGACCGGCTTTTTGACTGGCAGTGGGAGATTATGCGAGTGTTCAGTCACCAGCAGGCGATTTGACAAAGAGCTCTCAAAGACCGTACATTTTTAATTTCAGCAAGCTGAGCTGCACCAACACTACACGTTTCTAAGCTGAGAGTCTAGCACAGATAAGTAGTAGGATTCTCCTCAATTGCTGGTTTAAAACAAATATCTATCTAAATCTATTTGAGCTAGTACAAGATTGAATCTTTTCATTGCATGTTGGCTTTTGTGTTGTATGATTCATTATTTTGTCTTCCATGTAGAGATAAAAATCCTGGGGAAGCTACTTGACTTTTTTTTAAAATACTTTTTATTCTGTCTGTATATTTAATATTGCAATTGTATTCCTCTTTACTATTTTTTATTACCGTTTATTTATATTACTTGATTTTTATTTACTATATGTCTCTTTACTACACTGCTGCTATAATCCTACAATTTCCCCATTGCGGGACTAATAAAGGATTATCTTATTTTAGCAAGTGGAGCTAAAAGCCATCCTTTGGAAGGAGTGATGCTAACTTCCTGCAGCACTCGACAGCGAGCTCCTGGAAATGGAGGGAGTTACAAGAGTTTAAAGTGGCTACATGTAGACCAGGGTGCCACACACTTCTGGGAAATCTAGTGAAACTAGTAGCAACACTGCGAGGAGCATTGCTACTCGCTATCCTAATCTGATTGTCTTAGATCCACTGTGGTTTAATGTGTCATTTCCATTATGTTTCTAAAACTGATAGGGGTTGTTTCTTTCCAGCATGCGGCGTTCTAAAAATAGCTGAAGAACCCAAATGTCACTGATGGGAGTGCTATTGCCCGGGGCATTGTGCTCCTGGTATTGGAGAACACCACAGAGAATGTACACGGTATGTTCCTGACATTTTAGACCTCTAGAATGTCTGAGCCTTCAGTTGGTGTGTAATCACGAGTCATAATGTTGGTTGATAGCACATCGTCTCATGGTATATTGATGAGCTCTGCTAGAAGATATCATTGCACCAAAAGCCAGTTGCTCATACATTTGACGTTTAAACAGCTTCACCGCTTCAATGGAGTTCTAAAATGTTAAATGTTGAAGTAAACTACACTTTCAATTAAATACCCATCTAATATATTCAATATTTGGGGTTTGAGGAAGTCAAATGTAATACTTCAGACATGCAGTTTGATGCTTTCCACCTTGAGGTAAGAGGCTGAGGTCAGAGCATAGAACCCTGGGATCAGAGAATCCCAAGGTCAGAGCATAGAATCTTGAGATCAGCGCATCGGACCTTGAGGTCAGAGCATAGAACCTTGAGATCACAGAACCCTGAGGTCAGAGCATACAACACTAAAATCAGAGAACTCTGGAGGTCAGAGCATAGAACCTTGAAGCCAGCGCATAAAATCCTGAGATCAGAGCATAGAACCTTTAGGTCAGCACATAGAACATTGAGGTCAGAGCATAGAACACTGAGGTCAGAGCATAGAACCCTGGGATAAGAGAATCCCAAGGTCAGAGCATAGAACCCTGAGGTCGGAGCATAGAACCCTGAGGTCGGAGCATAGAACCCTGAGGTCGGAGCATAGAACCCTGGTATTAGAGAACCCCAAGGTCAGAGCATAGAAACCCTGAGATGAGAACACAATGTCGGTCTGTGAACCCCTGAAAATAAAGATTCTACCTTCTGTATTCTCTTCGGGTCCTTGATGGCGCCCTCCCGCGGCGGGATTTTCCCGAACAGCTTCCACCCGGGATCCCTCTGCTCAGCCGGCCGACTGTCCTTCACCCTCCTGGCAAACAGGCTCCTGTGGGACCGACGGAGAGGAGCGGGAATTAGATTGGAGGAACAAATTAGGTCATAACGGCACAAGAGCAGATGTAGAACGCAGCGCCATGATGGCAGTCTTCTCTGGGTCATCGTGTGGGCCCCTAGGGAGTCGCAGGAAGTGTGTGTGTTTGTGTGTCTTCTGAGATTAGCTCGCAGGGATATGTGGACTTAAGAGTGGGAGCACACAGGCCATCCAGAGAGCATTTTAACCACCTATAGTATGTGACATCATTTGAGCTGGCAGGCTGGACACGGTCACTGGATTAATACAACTAGACCATGAACGCATGACACAATAATCAACCTGCAAGAAATGTGATGTAAAAAAACTGCCACACAGTCGAGGCAGCTGCAGGCTGGAGATCACTGGCTTCTGTGCGTTTGTTTTGGAGACGTTTCATCGACCCTCTGTGCTCACAAATCACTTGTTGAAAGCGGATTCATCCACGCACGGCCATAATGATATAAGCACAATAGGGCTTAGGGCTGCAACAACTGATCGATAAAATCGATTATCAAAAGAGTTGGCAACGAATTTCGGTATCGATTCGTTGTGTGATAATTACGCCATTCATAAATCGCGGAGAAGAAAGAAAAAAAAAAGAGCAGAGCAACTGGCCGCCAGCATTTCTGAGATTGGAGTGAGACACGAAGAAAAGTTTAGACCGTGATCTTCACAACAGAACATCTTTGATGTGACGTGTTGAGTCTTGGCCAATCAGCAATAAGATGTGTCCAGCGTCTTCATTTCCCTCCAAGTTGTTTTTAATGGAAGCTAGTCAGCTTGCTATCACGTTAGCTAACGTGTATTGTCGTTAAAGTTACGTTATGTTCCGTTACAGTTAAGTCTTGCTTGGAAAAAAACGTAACGTGATGAAACATGCCGTAATCTGGTTCAGTTCACGCTGTCACTCGTTAACGTAAAAACCGGCGGATCTGGCTGCAGGTTGTTTATTTTTTTACTCAACGTAGAATGAATCAAATCACGTACTTGGGCTTAGCCAACAACGTGATGTCGTGGTCATAAGAGGCCCAGATATTGATAAGATGATGTGATTGAAATAGTTTAAGGAAGAGGACGATATGTAGCGCAGCTTGATGCATGGCTGAGATGAAGTGGAGCTGGGCCTGGAGCTGGGGTCAAAACAGACGTGAGAGGAGCAGTACAGCTTCCCACTGTCCCAGTGTTTCATACATATTGATAAAGCAGGGCATGCTAAATGCAGCCTCTGTTTCAAGGAGATCAATTACATACATGTGTATGTTTTTTGTGTTAGTACATTTTTATTTTATTTCTGTAATAAACAGATCAGGGATGTTCAAGAAGCAACCTGTTTGTGCACTTTCTGAAGATGTTTTGCACTGTCAGCTCTGTTTTTGAATAAAGGGTTGGAAATTAATGCTTTTGTTTTTATCCGATTCATCGATAAAATAATCAACCAATTATTAAAATAATCGTTAGTTGCAGTCTTAATAGGGATGCTGTTGGAGAACTCTACTGTGTATACGTTAGTCAGGACTAAAGTGATCGGATTTTGACAAAAAAGTGAAGTGGAATTGTCAAAAAAAATACACCAACTGGATTAATACAATTTAAATTGACATTTTGGATGGGCTGCACCAACAAGGATTATTTTAATCTAAGATGACTTGACCAAAACGAAGGGGGAAAAAGTATATTATTATTCAACAAATAAAGACATTTGCATGCTTAACTTTCGACTGCGCTGTATTCCTTAACGAAACATTAGTTGTTTGCTAGCGAGCTAAAAGTCAGTTAGTTTGCCAACGTTACTCATGGCTCGCCAAAGAAGCTCTAATTTCTCTGAGAAAAAAAAAATTATGGTGACATGATCAAATCACAGAAAAAAGAGAGACAAAAGCACAGGAAGGAGAAAACTATTCACAGTAAGTAAAACAAAAACATCCTTGAGTGAAAGTTTAAAATGAATACTTGATCACATGTTAAACGGTGGAGCTTAAAGTTTACAATTAGAATTTGAAAAAGAATAAAATGTAACCAAGGTTCAG
>NC_136591.1:13266960-13436960 GCF_910589615.1 Taurulus bubalis | reverse complement strand
ATGGGCCTCATCCCTCTGATTGGGTTCCCTATCGATCAGGCCGGTTGTGGGCTGCTGCTGACCGTGACCTTGGTCCTCACAGGGGGGTTTGGGGAATGCCTTTAAAGATTGTTGGAAATTACATAGCAGAGTTGGAATTATGCAATGACTAATTCAGTGATATCAGAATGAGTGAGATCAGATAGAGATCAGAAAGGAAATGAGGATGCTTTCAAAAATTTAGCAGGAAAATACAGCAAACAAAATATTAAAACTTAATTTTGAACTATATTCATTATCAAAGAGAAGCATATTTTACTACACTTTGCTCACAGAAACAGAAGAGGTCAATCGTTTCCATCATAGCCCCACCTTAATCATACAACGGTTTCACTTATTTGACAAATGATACAGTTTAAATTGGAAATGTCATCCCTACAGCAATTGGTCTGCATTTCAGTGTTCATCGAAGGGTTTTAAATCCTTCTATATACACATCAGCGCAAATTCAGTGTTTTTGTCTGCAAAACCTGCCATTTTCCCTTTTAGTGACAGAAATAATCTTTTCATTTCCGTCTGTGCAGTAGAAAAAAAGACAGAATCTGATTTTTACATTAGCTCAGGTCAGATCAGGTCGCTGCTATGGCAGTTTATAATCTGCTACCAGTCTTAGAGCTTAGGTTATGCAAGATAGAGGGACAGGACCAGTGTGTTTGTGAGGCAGGTGAGTGGAACAACAGCTCAGTGTCTGTCCCAATGACGTATGAACTATCTGCATCGCCGTGTGAGTCTCTAAGTTCCCACAGAGGAACACACACGCGTTGTTGAAAAGAGCAACGACTCCAGAATCAGAGAACAGAGTCCAGTGCTTTATATACTCAATACCTTCAGACCACCGCTTAATCCCCTTCAGCACAGTTAATACCACCGCGAGACTCTGGGTAATTTACTGTAGTCTTATTTGCAGAGGAGCTGTATCCCACACATGAAACAGTATTCATGAAAAGATAATGCATGATCCAAATGTGTGCTGCTGGGTGGACACAAGGTTGTCTGAAGCCAACAAAGTAGGATTCAGTAGTGAAAAAGTGAAAATAGAGGACACATCGAAAAAAGCAATATACGTCGTTATATAAAGAGGTTGCTAAACACTTATTAACTGAGCATGTGTGTTTTCAGTCTATGCTACCAGCTTTCATTATGCCAATTAAAGGTGCATTTATGAACGTTATTCTTTTATTTGCTTTTTTGTGTTCCATTTGATGTTTTTCATCATCTTATCTCTATGTTTCTTAATGTTGTACCCTATGCAACCCATTACATGTTTCAATGTGAGCTCCGTTTCACTCTATTGCATTATTGATTAATTTTTTGACGTTTGATGAAGATTGAGGTGTCACTGCCGATGAGGACTCAGACACAGTGTGTGATTTATGATTGCCAACGTGAGAGCGTCAGTATACATGGCCACAGCTCTGGAAATTGACAGCGGGGTGATTGTCAAACATGAGAAACAATGTGACAGATATTCAATGAACACACTTGTAATTATTATTGTCATGTCTAAAGACTGGCGAGGCAGACATACGTTGGCATATCAAAATCATGAAAGGAGGCTGTGGATGTCCATTTGTGGCTAAACAGTCCACATATATAATCAATAATGAATGAACAGTGCAAAAGTTATTGTATTATCAATGCAAGTGTTACAGGAAATGTTGTCCTTGAAATAAGCTTAAGATTTACTTAAGGTTAGGTAAACCTCCACAAAGTCAGAGTAGTCCTTCATCAACATGCAGTGTTTAACATTACCAAAAAGTAGTGTGTCACAACTCTCCTTCTCTGCAAAGGCACTTTGGGGTTTTACAGTCATACTGACATTTAGGATTATCTCCATGTCAGAATATGATTATTATATTTTTCCCCCGCAGAATAAACACTAATTTTCCCTCTCGTTTTATTCAGTGAATGGATACCTTTAAACGTGTAGTGTTATGTTTGACATTATGTTGGAATCATCCCTCTAAGAAGTCCTCTCAAACACAAATAGTGACGTGCTGCATGGCTGTGGCAGCGTGTTTAGTGGGAACAAATAGACGAGCCGTGTAATGAGCATGTGTCATGTTGCCGTCATGAAAGAACTAGCAGCACCGCCCCCAACAGAAATTTAATTTTGATCAAGAGGATATCCACTGCAACATGCAGGGCCCTGGTCTCATCATAAAAAAAAAAAACATGCAGATCTGTCCTCATGTGGTGATGCTCATTTGCAGTGTTGCTTTCACAGCATCATATTAAGGAATGAATGCAATCAGGTTAGGGAATGAGCGCAGTCAATTTTAAAGTCATAACAGTGAAAGTGTACAGATGTGTATGTGTGTGATGACGTGTGTTAATGTATGCGACAGGCCCGGGGCGGGTCCCAGCACAGCTGTTGGTAATAAGCTGTGGCTGCTAATAAAACGTTCCCTCTAAGCTGTGGAGCTACAGGGCACCGAGGCCCGTGTACAGCAGTGGCCTGGCTCTATTACACTTAGCAAACACCCCTGCTGCTCCCATAATATAACCACATCACTCTGCCCTTTTTTTTTCTTTTTCTCCCCTCTCTCTGTCTAACCCCTCATGGAGACAAATCAACCTAATAGATCTGCAATGAGCCTGCCGAGCATCGTAAGGAAGTCCAGCCTTGGTCTCTACACTAATGCCAAAGGACAGTGAATGAATCAAAGCCAAGGAAGCCAAGGAAGTGCGTTTGTTTAAAACATAGCAGGATTAGCTCCAAGGTCAAGACGGAGGCATGAATTGTATTCTTTTTGTATTCTTTCCGTTGATGGTCTTGATTCCTCATGATTCTGCTACCGTCTTACAACAGTGTGTTTGCACGCTGCACGCACACAAAACAACTCTTACACACCAAGCTCACCTCCTCGACATGCTTTGTTCACCCTGCACCTTTCATCTCTGTATACTGTTTCCCCCCCCCAGAGTTCTTTCTCAAGAAATGCAAGGTTTTCCTCACAGTATAAGTGGGTCACACCCTATTGCATGTTAGAGAATCTCCAGACTCACTCAGAAATGCTAGCGTTGTCATAGAATCGGGGTCTGTACTTCCACAACGCTTGCATTACTTTTACAATGCTGTAGTACGTGGCAGAGTTTTTCAAGAACCCTGAATTAAAGTCTAGCTAATTAGTAAATACAGGAAGTAAGTCTCCTCTGCCGCACTGTGATCTCTGAACAAGATGGAAAGATTAAGACGTGTTTTTTGAGTGAAGGAAATCAAACCTGAATGTTGGTGGTCTGTGCAACTTCTCTTTGATTTGAGGATTAGAGCTATGGAATGTTCATCGCTGTCTTAGCAATTACTCTGAGGCTAATGGAAGCGGACGTCGTTAATCTTCACATGCTGGAACCAATGTGGGTCTATCTCGCAGAGCTCTCCGTCTCTTATTCCTCGTGTGTAGTATGGCACCGCTCAGCTGAATACACGACGCTCAGCGATCACACACTATCGGCACGCCATCTTTTAAAACCATCCGACGCTACTTCTCAGCAGACAAGCTATTACAGTTTAATTTATTCGTTTGAGACAAGACAAGGATAAAATATAACAGCGATAGGTTTGAGTGATTGCCATTTCAGGGTCTTCTCCAGTCTCTCAAAAAAGGAAAGAAAAAGGGTCAGCAGTTACAGTCACTGTCAGCAACATTAACATTTTACGAATGAGGATTTATTGTCATTAGTGTAAACAATGTCATTTCTAAGCCACGCCACAGCCGCACTGAATATAGAGCCACAACTTTATGGTTTTATATCGTGCGAGGAACAAACATGCAATTTCTTTTTTTTTCACCTAGCATCTACATCTGCACCGATCTTCAAGGCCTGACCCTGACACATATATCATGCTGATATAATAAACATGCTTTGTTTTGTTATGATTTAGCTTGTATTGACACGCACACCAATGTATGAGGTCAAACAACTACAGATAACCCGTATAAAGCGACTTTACAAATGGGGTTTTCTCTCCTTTGGCTGGCTCTTTACAGATGTACATGTATGTACATGTCTACTTATGTAGACAATGAAGCCTGTTAGGTTGTGTCTTGCAGCTATAGGCTAACATTACAGTGTAGGCCTATATGTCAGACTAAGAAACAGTCTGCCTTCTTTTGCATATTCATCACATAGTCTATACAAGCTGATATATGATTGGTTCAGCAACTAGATTTGTTCCGTGATTTGCATGAGCAGACTGGCAGATAAAATATAAGTTAGTGAAAATATATGATCAAACCAGAGCTGCCACCTAAATGTATTAAACTTCATGGAATTATGTGATAGCATACATAACAAATGGTGGACCTGTCAATGTAGATCGATCAAAAACAAAAGAAAACATGTTCTGCCCACCACCTTAACCAGCTCCAGCCAGAAGGAAATGTCACAACAAAGTATTAAATCCCTCATCCACATACTGTTCCCCAACAACAGAAACATATAAATCAAACTAAAAAGAGGAAGCCCAATACCACAAACATTGTTTTAGTGTTAGAATTACTGCTAAAATAAATGCTAGCATCTGCAAGGCCTTGGCACATTTTCAGCCCAGGCACGTCCCTGCTTGTGGGTGGGAAACAAGCAAGACAACGCGTCTCGTTTCTGATGATTTAAAAGAATGCATGTACTACAAAAGGATCAATTTGATAAGGAAAAGACACAGTGTACCATTGCAAATGTAATCCAGCTAATCAGGATGGAGTCCCAATGTGAGATGCATGCCAGAGCCAGAGGGGAGTGAGGGTGTTTAAATACAGTAGTGGGACACAAGTTTGTATCACTTACTCATGTCTGGCTATCATTTCCCTCTCTATACATCCATGTAGCTTTGCTCATTTCCTGGTCCAAGCTTCCTCTATCCACGGATGTGTTAAGACACAGTGGAGCGTAAAATGGCATAAATGGGGCATCAAATGGAGCAAATGAGTGCACATTTAATTGTAGTGATTTAAACTGGTTCCCTGTGGTAGGGAATGAGAGCTGGACGCCTTAAGTAGCAATTATCTCAGGTAGCTATCTCATTAGCGCCCTCCTCTAGTATGTAAATGTGGCCACAGGCTCGGGAGTTATATTGCAGATCGGCCATTTTGTTGTGCTCTTTCCGAGATGGTGCTGTTTATCACCAGGCAGGGAAAATAACTTAAGTACTGGTTACGTTTCCAGGGAAAATAGTGTTTTTTATATTGTCTTTGTTCCCAGGTCCGTGGCTGATGTTCAAGACTTGTTTAATTGACAAGCCAGGTTGCTGCGATCAAACAGAACATTCCTCAGTGTGCAGCATTTTAATGACCAAGGTGATGAAAGCCATTCATAAATTAGGACAGTTATGAACCACAGTGGGGCTGTTCCTTCATGCCTGTATCGGTCCAGAAGGAAGCAGCTGCAAGAAAGGAATTCCCCAACTGTGTAGAGATACACAACGCTATCTTATATTGTATGAAAAGAACTATGGCTGGAGTAAAAAGAAAAAGCTCTCAGTATTGACACATTTTGTGAGGTTTTGTGTGACTATTGGACAATTTAGACAGGGAGTGTAGAGAAAAACACGTTTTTAGACTAAATGCCACTCTCCATCCAACAGAGAGTCTGATTCCTCCATTTCCCCGTCCTAATTGTAGATGTGTGGTTCACTGAGCATCCTTAGCACCGTGTGTGGTGAGCAGGCCAATCCCATTGCAGCATTTGCTTGAAAAGGCTTCTGGTTGGCATTCAAGGGAGGGAGAGAGAAAAAAGGGAGGGAGAGAAAGATGCTAATCATCTGAGCTGAGGAGAACAAGGCTTGAGAGAGACAGAAAGAGAGATGTGCACTGAAAGATGTGTCTGCCTCTGCCAATGCCAGTTTTTTGAGTCACAATGAAATGCAGCAATGGGATAAGGATCTGTGTTTGTAGTGTGCCTGTCTGCCTCTACAGCTAAGGGACAACAATTACCTCTGCCACTACCTGCCTTATAAGCCTGGCAGTGAAGAGAGAAACTCAATGGTCCGGATGTGGTGTGGAGCTGGATGTGATAGTGAGGTTTTATTTTACATAGCTTTTTCATAGAATGTAGGGGAAATATGCATATCTTCGCCACTGCATTATGGCTAGACCAACAACACATTGGTTGGACAACGATGGTGCAGCAATCACTTGCTAATGACTGCCTCAGTGTGTATGACTTGTGCACAATCAATGAATACTAATCAATATATAGATACTTTAAAAAAAGGCATGTTGCCTGTTGCCTGACTTCTACTTTTGCACTGCAGGGCTGCTGTTCGGCTCAACAATCAATATTCTCCAGTGTATGCAGAACAAACAAAAAACATATTATGACAATAAAATAAAGAGCTGCTCAGTAAATGTATGACAGTCTTTTGGTATCTTTTCCTGGTGGAATCTACAAAAATGTCTACAAAACCTGCACAAGAATGCACACATGCCAGAACCATGTTCACTTTGCAGACTGCCACAGAAACAACTTGTGTCTCAAAAACTAATCTGAATTATCTTTGACTTCTTTGACCGGTGGTCTTAATGAATACAAAACTCAATTTGCTGGCCCCCCAGATCAAAACGTAATGTAATTGTTGTATTCCTTTCCATCTCTGGATCTTGATTCTAGTCGGGTGGTAAGAGGTGGGTGTGGTCTTAGAGCATTTGTCCACACTCTGCACTGCACCCCGGGGTGAATACGTCCCAAACAAGTCCCCATTCCCCACCCGGGTTCCAACTGCCGCAGATGGACAAAATGCTACATTAGTATTCAGATGACATCAGACATCTGGGCCAAAAACTCACTGGACAAAGCTAGACAAGCTGACACATACACAGGCAGGCGCGCGCGCGCGCGCACACACACACACACACACACACACACACACACACACACACACACACACACACACACTATTTACATATAAGTATCAAGAGACATGCTTGAATTATCACAGCACAGAACTCAAAGGGGGGAAATATTCCCTGTGGGATTGGTTCAAAAACGAGAAGGACTGCGTGTTTTTTTCACTCAATGGATGCTTAACATTCTGCTGTGTTGATTATTATTCCACATTCATAATGCATAGCAGGTGCTGCAGCGAGACAAAGCTAATTATTAGGGGCCGAGCGATAACACTGACACATCACTAAAGCGGGAGTTGGCTGCTGCAAAGTGCTGCGAGTTAGAGTTTTAAACTCATTTACTCACCGTTTGTGCGGGGTGTTGATACGTCCCATTAGTCTGTCCATCTCCGCTCTCATCCCACTGTCCCAATCCTGCCCCTCGCCCATGTCCTCCACCAACTCCGATTCCAAATTAAATGCAGATAGAAAGCTAGCGTTCTGTGACGTGTCAGCATATTCACAGATAAAGCATCTGCCCGCGTTTTAATAAAAGCTGTAATGGTCCACAACATGGACGAGGAAATAGATTGTGCTCAAAACTTTGCATCTCCCTCTCATCAGTTACTTGAATGGGAAGGTCATTTTGAAATTTAGTGCTATGTGGAAGCGCTAGCTAAAGGAAAGTGAGTCGTTAATAGTTGCAGGGATATGAATTGGACGTCTAGATTGCAACCGAAAGTCCCATTCAAACATGGGAAGCACTCAACCACACAGATTGAAAGGCTGATAGGTGTAGCGTTAAAAGCCGGCTGAGGCAGATGAACAAATAATGTGTGAATGAAAACGATATAACCCCATGCACATACAGTAGCAAGTCTTTCACTGAAACACAGAGCTCTCAATCTGAATCACTGCATCCGAGCCACCACATGAGTCCCTTTCACAAAGATCTGGAACTTTAAAATGACACTGGAACCACTCATTGACTCCTGGGTCCTGAAAAGGCAGTCAGTGCAGCATGACAACATTGTACAGTATAATGTTATTCAAACTCAATTGTGCCCGGGCTCCCAAACTGGCAATTCATTCGCTGAGACCTTTTCAAATTTGCATTTACATTGGAGAGTAATGCAGTTTATGAGACTTGCAAAGTAGGGACTAAGAGTTCCGTCTTTCCACAGCAGACATTTAGTATCCTTCAATATACAGTACAAACAAATTAAAGGTAATGTAGTCGGCAATATCAAATAGCTGCAAAGCATTAAGAATGCAAATGAGAGGGCGGGCAGAGAGAGAATACGTTCTGCAGTGGTTTCTACTCAACGCCAAGCAGTTCTTCACAGGAAAGTTAGTACACAAAGCTAAATTGAAATTAAAAGAGTTAGTGTTGTGTGCCTGCTAATGTTCTCACACTGTATAATAAAGATAGACTGGAACCTTTCAGTCGCTGTGGCAGCAGGGCCATATATAAAATAACATGTACTGTAAATACGGTATAGAAAGTATAGAAAGAAGCCCACTTACCGACTTGAG
Source organism: Taurulus bubalis (assembly GCF_910589615.1). Taxonomy (NCBI): domain Eukaryota; kingdom Metazoa; phylum Chordata; class Actinopteri; order Perciformes; family Cottidae; genus Taurulus; species Taurulus bubalis. The sequence goes on along the minus strand of NC_136591.1, from coordinate 13,428,561 downwards.
AGGAGTCACCTGTAGAGAAGGAGAAATACAAGGAAATCAGTTCACAGAGCAAAGCAAAATATCACTTGAAAACACCTGCTCACCAAAAGATGGGTACAACAAAATGGAATATAGTAGCACTGGGTGAAAAAGCTTAACCAGACTGCAATTAGCATGAGATGTCTTTCCACACATAAACCTCAACAGAGCTACTAATTGAGATGGTGGAAGAAAACAACCCGCATGGATGCTCAGAAGGGAGCGTTCCTATTTTCTTTCTAAAAGTCTTAAAAAATGAAAGGTCATAAGAAGACCTCTCAGGCAACAGCTAACTTCTTGACATTCACTTTCCACTTCTTGCTACTCCAAAAATAACTCCTACTCGGACTCAAACTCATTAAAATAAATGACTGTGTAGTCGGGTTTAAAAAAAAAAAGACATTCACCATCCATTTGTGACTTTTAAAAACAACACATTATCCAATTAAGCAGGTTTTAAAACAGAAGTCATCTAGTCAAGAGGAATAACAACAATAACAAATATTATAAGTCAAGAAAAAAAAGAGCAATTATAAATATCCAAAATTCAACAACTCAGTGGCAGAAATGCACAAATAGTTTGTAATATATTTTAATAAATAGTTCAAACATCAGAGTTGGCCCGAGCTTTCTGCCTCCTGAAAGAATGACTTGGCACATGGACCTCTGAGGGCTCAGGTAGACTTTACACTGTTACTGTCAGGGTCACAAATGATGTGAGAGATTGAAGAAGAGCCAGGTAGCAAGTTATGAAGAAATGACAGGGACCACCCAATACCTCACCACCACCACCTCCTAACTGCTTAATTAAATGGGAACACAGCCCGGCTCATTCTTCTTTTGGAGTCCTTCCAATGTTCAATAGATGATGCAAAAATGAAAGAGAAAAAAATTAATAAGAATGCATAATTTTCATCTGAAATATTGATCATGCTGTCAGGTCGGACACCTCATTAAAGATTGTAGCTGTTGGCAGGTCTTACGTATTAAAGCAAGCGTACAATAGGTGTTAGGATCAATTGAGGGAGGAGGGGCCTCCAATTAACTTATGAAAAAGAAAACTGTATTTTTTCAGGGACGTTGAGTTGTACTCATAACAATATATATATATATATATATATATATATATATATATATATATATATATATATATATATATATATTCACTTTTCATTATAACTACTGCATTTCTAAATATGTACATGTTCTTAAACATTGTTTGTGATCTGTGATAAGAGAGTTGATAAAAACACGGATGTTTGTTTTCCCTTTTGGTTCATGACCTTTAGAAACACAAGTTGACACTAACGTGATTAGCATTGCATGATTGGATATATGATGAACAGCGTGAGTGCAGTATAGTTTGTGTAAAAAAGTGTAAAAGTGTGTGAAAAGTGTAAAAAAAAAAGAGTCTTTAAGTAATGTAAAGGCATGTAATACTATATTAGCTCTGAGTGAGTGTACAAAGATACAGTTTGAGCTCAAATGCAGTGAGTCAGGAGAGGGAGCGTGATACCTCCGCCCACTGAGCTGCCGGTTAGAGTTCCCTAACAGTCCATCCCTGCCAGCCACGGACAAAGTAGCCCACGATAGGCAGCCCTCCTTACTGGCGAGATGGCTACCATTCTATGTCCAAGGTGAAACGAAGCCCCTTCAGTCCCAACACATGGAGGAGAGCAACAATCCCAGCCAGAGCAGATGGAGCACAGGGCGCTTTGCCTCGCAGTGTTCTTGATCTACCAGCTCAGGCGCAGGAGCAGAGGCGCTTAAATGTCCACAGTGGTGGATGAAGGCAAAGGAAGAAAAGGTGCCAGAGGAATGGACGCAATCAATAGGTCCGAGTCTCCCAGGCCTTGTTTGTTAATATCCTGGATTTTGACAAGGATATCTCCCGTTTCCGAGTGGTGTCAGCTGCCCTGCTTGTTCTGACATCAACGAACCTGCTCTAACACACAGGGGCATACAGGGGCGACATAGGAAGAATGTGTGCGTGCGTGCGTGAAAGACGTGCGCGTGAAAGACGTGCGCGTGAGAGAGAGAGAGAGAGAGAGAGAGAGAGAGAGAGAGAGAGAGAGAGATAGAGAGAGACTAAGGGACCAAGATAGCACATGAAGATATAGCTGGTCAAATACAGCTCATCTATCATGCCTTTCCACTTGTCCCAGGCCACAGCGAGTGCCACTGAGGAGCTGGAGATATACACAGTGTGTACACACAGGTACACATAGCGTGTACATAGATGTTCTAATGTAATGTCGTGGCTGCTACAGTTATGGCAGCCAGGTCCTCTTCACAGTGCGAGATGCAGGGATGCAGTGACCGCGTTTTAGTGATGATTTATCACCCTGGAGAGCTGATAGGACCCAGTGACCCCCGTAGTATAGTATATAACCCCAGCTGGATGGTATCAACAATACGGGGAGGGGGGGGTCAGTATTTCATGTGGGAAATTGTATTGAAATCCAGGCTGGTAAACTGTGTTTTGGCTTATGTAAGCCCAGCCACATTCCACACATGGTATGATATGATACCGATTATTACACCCAACAATGCATGAATGCATGTATGTTTTTGTGACCACAGTGTCATCACTTGAAAAGCAAGCCGTAAAATGACCCCTGATCACCCCCACCCCTTCTTTTCAGTAACTCGGCCTCACTGCTGAGAAGTAGTGACCCCTGTCTGATGTTGATTTACACTCTCCACACCTCTCTCAGCGTTGCTAAGCTGTCAACCCTTCTTGCCCGTAAACGGGGAGAAAGGAGCGTGGAGGGAACACGACACCCGTGAATGAGTAAGTTGCAGGACAGACACACACACACACACACACACAAAAAGGAGAATAATAATTCAAGGACACACTGAGGTCAAACCATGCCTGTGCACATTTCAGGTAACCAAAAAATAAATAAACCAGACGCACACAAGCATGTGAGCAACAGCAGTCAGAATGTTAGTTACTTGCATGTCTTTTTGTTTGTAATTTGTGTTTGTCATTAGATTAATAGAGGGTAAGATATCACAGTAAAAAACATTGTAAACAACAGAGATAACCCTTAATTTAAAATGTATCTTTTTAGGCTTGAAATTATTGGTTCGTTTGAGATTATCTCGCTGAGGAAAAACTGTAAATGTCATACATATCACACATGAATACAATTGGATCCGAAAGAGTCTACTGAGAGACGTTGGTAGCTATAGAATCCATTGTCATTCAGACATTATCTTTGAAAAACGCCTTTGCAGTTCTCCCACGTTAAAATTTAGCATAACTTTGGAGTATTATTCAACCCATTCCCATGATATGGTTGGTATGGATTAATTAGGTCGTCTAGTTTCATGTGAGACTAGCATCTTAATTCTAGTTTTAAGACTGGGCCTACTACGTCCTCGTAGAAACAGTAATGTCTTCGACCGGCGGGTCTCAGAGGGTTAACAATGACTCTGTGTCACCTATAGTGTGCCAGGAATCCATGTCCCTGGTCAGGGTAATCAATATCAGGGCCTGGTACTGCTGATTCTAAACTGAATCCAATCACCACTAAAGGTATTGGCTGCACCTCAAAAGTATCAAAATGAGAACATATATCGATTCACTCATCAGGACGAGTGTAAGTATATCAAATTGTTCACAGCTACAAAAACACATTACAAAAACATGACAGTGAGTATGAAAATATTCTAAGTCTGAGGTAATATCAAGAACCACATATTAGGAATCAATGAATTCAGTCAAAAACTCCAACTGAGTTTTGCTCCTACTTTAACTATTTCATCTCGCCATCATGTCTACTGACATCCAACAATAGCTAAAACTGCCCCTGGTGTGGTGTCCTGTAATGTGAATGGTGTCTACACAAAAATAACAACTCCCCCCACCCCTCCACAGTTAGCAAAGTATGGCAATAGGAATGATGATTGTGCATTTACTGAATCCTCAAGAGACTGGGGGAAATAGACTTTACTCATATTCTTACAGAAAGGTGACAACTCAACTGTTGGAGTGACTGGGACTGCCTATTTTCCACAACGGTGCGCCAACAAGGGAACGCTGCTGGCATTCTGCCTTCATCAAGATTGTATTACTGGTGGATTTCACCTAATAAGATAAATGGATAGAAGCTAAAGGCTATCCACACCACTGAGCGCTCTCAAGCTGTGCAAGGAATAGAATACCCTGAAAAGCCATGCTCGAGGTTCACCGCAGAGCACGACCACCTGTGCATGGTTTACACTACTGAAATGGCTCCAGGGTAGTAAAGTAGTGGTGGAACGGACTGCTGTCGATCCATGATCCGTACAGGTCTGCCCTCGCAGTTCGGCACGCATGTGAACCGCACATTACTCACATAGTTTAACATTCACTATCACAGTGTGAAATTAAGTTTTACTGACTCGCTATCTGCCAATATTCAGTTAAATATGAGATCAAGACATTATTTATGCTTTTCTAGTGGCCGATCGCTGATAATGCCACCTTGTAAAAAACTAACCCATGTTTAAATTGACATGAGAAGAACTAGTAAGGTTCTGTTGTGGAAAAATAGCTTGGTTAATGATGAATACTCTCTAAAGATCGATACTGAATAAACTCTATCTAATTAACTGACTATGCATTGAGACTCCACGGGTCCCTCAGATGACACTCAGTGCCCGTCAGCAGCAGCAGCTCCATCTCCATGCTGTTGGGGGCCCAGGCCGTATTGCTGGAGGGAAGGGAGGCACGGGAGAACCGGAACCAGGACTGAGCGTGAGGTAATTTTAATATTACATTAGCCCAGTGTCTAAGTGTGTGTAAATACTTCAAATACACACTTTACATAAAATGATATGCAGAAACAAAGTGTTGCAGTAATTTGCTGTTCCCTGGTTTCACACTGTTGGCTTGCCCCGTTACCTGCTGTCAGATATCCAACTGAACCCAAATAGATAAAATGTCCCAGATACTTCTAATAAGTTACAGTCACTTTGGCGTTAGAACGTTTGACATGAAGTCAAGTGTTCATCCAGCCAAGTGCTAAGAACATGATGTGCCTAAGCTACAGCGTTCCAAGTGAGGCAAGGCGCAAAGAGATCAGCATGTGACATTCAGTGCCTCCGTTTGATTTCCCCTCAAGATGTCACTGAAACACAATCACTCACTGTCTGGTCTTCACATAAGATCATCTGCTTAAACCTAACTTTCAAACTTCTCTATGTCTGTGTTTGACTGAGTAAACGAATGAGAGGCAAAGACGACAAAGAACTACATTTATTTCTAGGTTTTGAGTTCCGTAACATTTTCCTTAATTCGTGTCACTGTGACTGCTGAGAGGTGCAACGGATTGTAGTCATAGAGACAGAGACTCAATATTGGCTCAATATTTCACTTAGAAGAATATTGTTTATGGACCTATTCGTGTGAAAATGCACATGGCCATGCTATCTATCAAGACAACTTCAAAAGAACATTGATTCTCACGAAAAGGAAAACATCCTTGCCAAAGCAGCAAGTTTAATGTGCTCTTCAGCGGCGTTATGCATTGTATCTGAGTAACATTTTACCACACAGTATAACAAGGAAATGTCAGAATGATGTGACACTGACTTTCAAAGCAGTGTATTTGAAGAGGGAATAAGTGAATAGGTAAATTAACATAGATTCCTGAGCGTTAGTTCCCATTCTACGTCTTTAGCTCTGCTTTGCTGCCTCTCTTCCACGGTCTCTCATTACTGCTCTTATCATCCACATTTTTTAAGTCTAGAGATGTCCACATATGCAGTGAGAGTCACAGTCTACAATTCTGACAGGACACAGCACTTTCTTTTTCTTTTTGTGGATAAAAGCCAAGGAAAGGCAAGGTACTGATGAGGAAGTGTAATTATGATTTATGTCTTTTACAGAAGGGGTCACCACTGGGAAAGGTTGCATTAAAAAAAAAGAGTAATTAGCAAGCAATTCACATTCACCCCATGGAGGGTCAGTGTAAAGGTTAGGTCAGTAGACTAATCATGCAACTTACTAGGTACAGTATGCACTGACACAATTCGCACAACTTGACTGCTTTGCTAATTAAATGTAATCCAAATAATTTAAAACAAACATCCTGAGTAACTGATAACATTTGAATTACAGTGACAATTTGAATATGAACCCTGAGTCTGGAGAAGGTGGCAGTATTGTGAAAACCCACTGTTTTGGGGCAAAGAAGAACCAACCCTTACTACGACACTGCAACCCTTCAAAGAAGTAACAGGAGAAGAATGAAAGGGGATATGCTATAAAGCAAGCCCCGAGGCCATGTGTGCACTATCATGTCCTACCCCAGGGGTGGGCTATTGTTCTTCAAAAAGAAAAAGAACGAACGACATGCTTTAAACCTGGCAAGCAAAACCAGTTAACGTCTGCCATGCAAGTTGAGTCTGGCGCTGAGCTAATTGGAGTGGACAGCCCGGGCACCCAGCTCACCGGAGAGGGAACTCTAAAACAAAGGCCCCTCTGCCGATGCCAGTGTCACCCGCAACCCAGCCCGTCAGGGATTCATCTGGAGACATGCGGCGGAGATCAACCACTGGTCAGGGAGAACTCCAACAAAACTTGACATTTTGTTTTATTTTTAAGTAATACAATTTTGTCTCATACATAAATTAAATTTGTCTGAATAAATCGGTGTATAGACTGAACCTTTGTATTAAAAATAAAAAAAACAGGAAGATCTGTGAGTTTGCTCTTTTTTTTAAAAGGGTCTTGAAAAAAAAGGAAGGTGTCTCATAATCACGGTAGATATGGTATCTCATAAGAAGATTAAAGGTCAAGTGTGTCAAATGTGGTGGCATTTTGTGGTGAGGTTGTAGGTTGCCACTAACTGAAACTTGAACTCTGTCTGATGGCGAAACATGAAAACATGAATGTCCCCATCTAGAGCCAGTGTTTGGTTAGCCCATGCTAAGCTACTGTGGAGACATGGTGGCTGGCTTTGTTAAGACTACACACTCTGCATGTAGATATACAAACTGCTCCTTCTAGTCACCAAAACATTATTTTTTTCTACATTAAAGAAGGAAAAAAATAATTATATTCCATTTATTTTGAAAGAGTCCCTTAAATGCTACACTTGCTTATGTAGTGGGCCCAATATTTGTGTGAAATACCCCTGTGGTTCCTGCTTGCGCAAGGTAGGAGGAAAAAACTGGAGAAATTGATTTGCCAACTGAAGGGAGGGAACAACATGCCACCTGCTTCCATCCAAGCACATGTGATCTTCTGGGCACAAAACACATATGTGTGGACACATTGAAGTATTTGCAAAATAGCTTTCGCTCTGCCAATTTTTGACAAGAAAATACACTGTTTGTTTTTGCTCAAATGGACAGAAATATGTGTGGTATTGGGGGACTTGCTGAAACGACTGATTATGGGATCTTTCTTTAGAAGAAAGCCAACTACGGCATTGACTATAGGCATCACAACCAACTGTCAAAAAGGCTTAATTACACATATCAATCTTAAATCAATCATTATTGTAAAGTGTGTGAGAAATTAACCAAAGAGAAGCAGGATTCATGAGGCATGTTGTTGGCAGATGAGTTGATGTTGCCCTTCTGTTAATATGCTAAACGTATCAGAGTTTGACCCCACCCATCGATCTAATGATTAATTTATATTTAGTATTTGGTTGCTGCTGCATCCACAGGAGGATGATATGTTGCCAACTAACAGTAACACTGTTGAGAGACTAAGCTGGCTTGATAGCTAGAGTGGTTTTCGTCCTTTTTTTTCTTCATCCTTTGGACCCTCAGAGGCCAGGAGAATGGAGTGGCTCTCCCAGGAGAAAATAACAATGACAGCAGCTTGGAGGGAAAGATGTTGTCGTGGCTAAAAGGGCTACAAATAAATAAATAAAAGAGGCTGTGTGTTATCTCAATATATTTAGAATATGAGAGCTGTAGTGAGTGTGCTTTTTGGTTTGTGTGCTACGATACTGTAACTAACTGGGTTCATTGTTATTTTTAATAACTGCATGTTTTGCAGGGTTATGTTTGAGTTAAGTTCTGATGTTTACAAGGCTTGAAGTTACAAGTTATACTTTGCTACTGTGAATGTAGAGAGCAAGTTCTGTACTTAGGTGGTGCTACTGCAATACTGTAATGAATGATACGATGTACTGTATATGTACCTTGTGTATCCTGATTATAAATTATTTTAATGTACATGCATGCTGCATTTTAAGGTATCCATTATCTCATTAGTGTATAATAACCTGAAAATGAGAATCAGTGTGTTCCCTTCTTAAGGGATCCCTTAATGATCCCTTCTTATCTACATAGGTCTGCTGTGTTGCACCACCATGTTTTTACAGTAACCCAGAAGGGTCAAACAAAACACTCAAAACACATTTTTACATTTCATGAAAGCATCTGTAGTTCTCCCACATGCTTGTGACCTGTGTGAAACGTCTGACGTAAGTCTCCCCTAACGTAGTGTTGACATGGTAAGGATGGTCTCTGAGCGGGGCGAATGGGGTTGCCATGGTTTTGAACTTGGTGGCTGACCCAATCAAAGTCTTGGAAAGGGAGGAGTGAGCAAAGAGGGATTCAGTTGGTTGCAATCTGCAACCACACCGCTAGACGGCACCAAATCCTGCACAGTGTGCCTCTAAAACACCCTTCACCCTGGGAGCAATCAAATCAGTCACTCCCACATATCTAACCAATGTAATTAATCAAATGAAACCAGCCTCCTGTTCACTGGGCATTCTTCCAACTGACTTCTTTAAATAAATACATATCTCAATCTCCCCATTTTTTCCGAGCCACTATCAATTCCTCACCTTCGTCCGGTCAAGTGCCTGATTATTTTAAATCCGCTAAAGCTCAACCACGTGTCTTTTTGTGAGTTATATATAACTCTGAAAATAATGGTTTCTGGGCAGCTCTTCGATCACATGAATGAAAAGATGTTGTATCTTTCAGAGATGTTATGGACAGGTCAATGCACTGACAAAACACTTCTTAGAGTTCTTAATAATATACTTTTAGCAGCTGACAATGGCTAAACATAGTTTGTATTGGTTTTAGATCTTACTGCAGCTTTTGATACAGTTGACCATGTCATTTACATTTACATTTAGCATTGAGTTATAGATACAATTTGAGATTGTTTTTATTATTTTTTTCAATAAATATGGTATGCAGCCATTGGGGCCTTCAAATCATCCACTTCACATTTATCCTATCTTCAGGTCTATTTCAACAATACAACTGGTCGAAATGCAATCCTGTCTGTCAGTCCCGTCTTAAACTCAGATAAATTATCAGAGATCCAAACCACTCCAGCGAGCACTCCTCCTTTTACTCAGGTTCGCCATCCTGTTACAAAACACAGTGTAGACATCTGGGTGTTATCTTTGATAACAAACTTCACTTTGACCAACAGGTGAAGTCAGTCGTTCAATCGTGCTTTCTGCAACTTCCTAATATCTCCAAAAGTACATCTTGTTTTATCCGCTAACAATCTAGAAACTGTCATCCATGCTTTCATAACATCCCCGCTTAAACTTCTGTAACGGGCTGTATTCCTGTCACAATCAATACAACCTGCACACTTCATCTAGTTTGAAACGCTGTAGCGAGACTCACAAAACTCAATAAGAAAATCCACATGAAGCTTATTGGAGCAGCTCAACACTGGTTACCTAACTGGACATTTCAGAATTCAATTTTGAAATATTTGATGATTACTTTTAAAGCACGTTTGGGGTTGGACCCCCGATTATATCACTGATTTGCGAGTCTGAATGCAGCTCGATATCCTGCTGGACGACCTGCCGAAGGACTAGCTCTGCTCCTCCTTTCAAATCGCTCTCAAAACACACTTTTTCAAAATTGCTTTCCCGTGAATTGGTTATTTTTCCATTTTTACTTCTTACTGGGTTTTATACATTCCTCATTATTACTTTATCAATTACATTTGTTATTTATACATTTTCTGTAAAAAACGCTACATTTTTGGCATTTGTATGTCTTTTCAAAGCACTTCATAACTTGTTTTTTTAAAGGTGTGTGATAGATAGGTTTATTATTAATATTAGTAATAGTAGTTGTAGTATTATTATGCAAATATGCAAAGCAGTTGTATCTTTCTGGAACAGCGTTGCAGCCCTTTTCCACAATGAAAGATGTTCTCCTACCTTTGTGTCAATATTTACAAAGGTAGGAGAACATCTTTCAATAAGAAAATAAGAAGATTAATAAGAACATGGCTTTTATCTAAATTAAAACCACTGGTGTACTTCATGTAAAGAGTTTTTAATCCATTTTGCACATGTCCTTTATAATCCAGTGTGCATTTAAAAGTGTGTGCGTGTGTTGCACTCTGTTATAATGAGGTAATTTCAACTGGCGCACCACACATCAGGATTTCTGTGCATCCCGACGACCTTGAGGGTCCTCACCTGATACATGCCATGGTGCCTCTTAGTTCTTGGGTAGCGCTTGAAGCCAGTGTTTGACCAATGCTTCACACACAAATGCACACACTGATCCCCTTCTCCTTGTGCGTCTGCACATCTCTTTCCTGGACCCCAGTCCATGCTCTAATCCTCTGGACTTGATGCTGAGGCTGCAGTCTGGTAATTCACCAAATCCCCTTCTGCTACCCTCAGCCCACACCTCCCCTCTGATGTCAAGAGCTCCTTGACAGTACAAACGCAAACACAAATGCTTGCATACAAACACATGCGTCCACGTATAAACGTGGCAAACACCCAGTAAAGCCACATGCTACATGCGGACACTAAAACCCTGACAAATGCCTCACTATGTTATGTTCCAAGCTTTCACTGTGTGCGATGTCTTCTTGGCTTGAAGTAAAAGAGGGATGTTTTGTTCAGGTTTTTACAGTTGCACAGCCTGCATGACTTAGGTCCGCTTCCTGCCTCTTTTCCTGTAATGAGCTTCATTTTATGTCTACATTCTCAAAGCTGTAAAAACATCCACATTTGATCGCTGATTTCATTAAATGGTTTGTTTTCTTACTGGCAAAACACCAAAGTGCTCCCTGATTTGCCATTATGAGCTCCCACAAGAACAATGTGCAATTTCAGCCTGCCATTGAAAGTGTCTGAGTGTGTCAGTCAAGAGCAAAATGTGGAAGCTAAACATTAGATACGACTTGAGACGTTTTTCTTTCCTAGAAAGGGGAGATTTCTTATAAAGATAAATGATAAAAAATGGACAAGCCGGGAGATATTTGATCATTTTAGATAGAAAGATATTGTTTACGAGGAGGACATTTGCATTATGAGGAAACAAAAAGGAAAGTAGTGTTTGAGTAGAGGCTGTTTGTGGTGCACGCACAAAACAATTAGAAGCAGATATAAGTGCTCTATAATTACTGAAATCAAAGTATCACATTACAGTCTAGCCCTGTTCACAGCAAAGCAAACTCATTACATGTTGGTAATCAACTGGCATGCTTCGAAATATGCGCATGCTCCCTGTTATGGTTTAATTTTGTTAGCTGGTTTTCATCTGTATGATAAACATATTGCATCTTTTGCTCAGTTGGTTATGGCCTACAGTCTTTCTGCTCATTTGAAAAAAAGTTATGAAAGGCACCTGATTGGGGAAATGAAAGTCATAAGTAATTTCTAAGGACGCATGCCAAAGACTTTGGAATTATGCAGCCAATTGTACAAAGACAACAAGTGGGAAAATTGCGGTTGAACTTGAAAGACAGTAGGAGGTGAGAGAGGAAAAGAAATGGTGCATTTAAAGGGGAAAATAAAGCATTTGGCACAGTGCAACTTGTCTATGCATAAAGGTAATATGGAGGGCACTTTGAAGTAGGTCTGCACGTTTATGGCCAAAATCATAATCACGATTATTTTTGATCAATATTGAGATCAAGATTATTCATTAGTTTTAGGGACAACATCTTTTTATTGCACTTTCACGTTGAAATGAACAAGAAGACTGCTTCCACTTCCGTTGTTGTGCTACATTCTGGCTAATATACAACTCTTTGCATCAGACTGGTCCTTATCACAGTGCATCTCATAGAAGGAAAATATAAATGAAATAGTATCAACACTTTTTTATCCAAAATTGAATCAACAGAGCACAGCTTTCACTTCCATGTTGTGCTACATTCCAGCTAATGTACTTTGTCTTTGCATCAAAGTAAAACTAGTTGCAAAATACTCGACAACTGTGACATCCTTTGTATTTCCCCCTGACGTTGCAGTGCAGGTAATGCCTGTTTGGAGAAATAATTGCGCGAGGGGATCACGTATCTCTTGTCTCGTGTCTTAACCATTTTTCTGAAGCCTTCATTGCTCACAGTATTTATTGGACACATGTCTTGGGCCAGATGAAATGTGATTGCATCCGTTATTTCAGAGTGTCTTTGGGAGGTGGATGGATACGCTGTCGCGCTATGCAGGGTCGCTGTTATGGTTTTCTGGGTTGACGTTGGACATGGACGGAGATTCAGTGACGTTAGCTTTAGCCTTAATGCATTTCGTACTGTGGTTTGTGGTGATTTTTCAGGGGGTTGAACAAGTTAGTTGTATTGCTATGCGGCGCAAACACAACTCTAGCGCTCTCTGAACACATGATTTGTTCTTGGTTAACTTCCATTGCCCTATATCACAAAAACTTCCAGACAACGGGTGATGATCCTTTTCGAGGGACTAGCTCAGAGGTGTCCAAACTTTTTTCACCAAGGTCCACAAACAGAAAAATATACGAAAGTCTGGGCCACTCAGATGAGGTATATTGCAAAAATGAATCAAATGGTCAATTATGATATATATATATATATATATATATATATATATATATACACATTATATTTAATATTTAAATAAATTGCATCAGAGGAAATTTGGCCTTTTCCAAGACTCGGTAGAAGTCAGATAGGGAGAGAAGCTGAAACTGATTCTTCAGAGAATCATCACACTGCATCTCCATCAGTTCTAGTGCAGACTCTCTTTCACTTCTTCTGCATCATCAGGAAGGGAGTCGAGAACAGCTGGATTTCTTTCTCAATGGAAGAAAGATCTTGGAAGCGTTGTTCTGTCATGAGATGTGATGACAGACACATATTTCCCCTTTTTAGACAAAAGGTTGACCTCTTGAAAAGCTACTTTGATTTCAGACAGCGTGGGGAAAAGCGCAGCGTTGACGTTGTGTAGTTGTGTCTCAAAGAGACGGAGCTTCACACAGCATACTTTCATGTGTACGTGAAGTTGGGTACCTGCCCTTTGCCTTGCAGGCTCTTGTTCAGTGTGTTGAAATGATAAATACTAGGAATGCGAAGTCTGGCAATCATAGATGGTCATTCAGCTGATGAAGAGGTCGGTCCTTCTCTTTCAAAAACTGGTCAATTTCTGACCTCAGGGAATAAATCCGCTGCATCAGGAGCCTCGAACCTCAGGGTGAGAGAGGCTCTGTGTTATGAAGTCTCGTCTCAGAGGTTCCCGTGTCGCGCTATGAGCTAAGCGACCTCGTAGCTGCTTGTGTGGCATTTTATTGTGTTTTGTTTGGACAGCAAAAATACGATTGTTGAGCTAGCAGGCTAGCTGCCGTTTGCTTGACTTTCTCCATTATAGTTTTAGAACTTGCGCGGGCCAATAAAACATGGGAAAGCTCCTCGCCTTCTGCTCCTGACGTTTGATTGACCTTTTCACACGAAAGTCTGTCTCTCTACTCTTCTACTAATACCGGAGTCGACCGCAGACAGAAACATTTTTTAGGCTGCCGTTGCAGGGTGCGCGCGCATGGCACCTCCCATCTTGTTCTCCACTCGTGGCTGGCTGACTGTTAGTTGAGGAAGCGCTTGATTTGATATGTAGCAGAGCAGCATTTTAAACGTCAATATCGCCGACAATCATGCTCATTTAATCGTGGCAGCCAAAATCGTGATCGCGATTAAAATTTAATTAATTATGCAGCCCTACTTTGAAGGCTCTCCTGGGGTCCAACAAAGCGGCACCATTTCAGTATGCTTTGCCGCTTAGTGAGGGGTTAAGAAAGGCACTTTGGAGACGCTGGAGTGGACCGCGATCAAGACCTCCGCTCAGTTCCTTTATGATTAGTGCTCTTGTTCTGTTGGATGTGATTGGTCTTATGCAGTAATGCTCTACCCGAGTTAATGGTCTGTGGTTACCGTTGCCAAGCCCTGCTGCTTGATTAAATTATGCACTTAATATTTGTATTAGTTGATTAATCTACCAATTAATTGTCTGGGTTAAAGTGATTGTAACTGAGACTTTAACAGCTGACTTACAATTGGCGGTGGGATTATTTGACATTCACTCAGGAAAAACTTGATGTTGCACTCTAAACAGAAACTTCCAGAAGTTAGCATCCTAGTAACACATTGCCTGTATTTATCACAACAAGACTTAAGTAAGTGATACATTACTTAAATACATTACTACAATACATACTTTCTGATCATTGATCAGAAAGTATGTAGCATTGATGTAACTTTTGTATATCAAACAGACATCCTCTTGAGTTGACAAGTGGCTTTAAAAGGTTGGCAGGATGGATTACACAAGTGCAACAAATTCACAGTGGCAATAACGTGTAAACAAAAACGCTGTCAGCATTAGTCTGGACCACATTTTATAATAAAATAAATAAATAAATAAAGAGCACATTAGAGTGCCAGATGTGTGTCATTCTGGATTTGAAAAAAGAAAATAATGTATTGGTCTAGGTAAAAATCACACAAATGATGAGTCTGTAGTCTGGAATCCCTTTTACTCAGGTTTGCTAGTAGAGAATTAAGTTGCAATTGTTATGACAATTATTGAGAGAAATTGGGAATTTATAAAGTATTGTCCTTTTCCAGTCACATTGTGAAAAAAATCTCCTCAACTGAGCAGCCGGATATCGGTTTTGAAAAAATAAAAATACATAAATAAAAAATTGAAGAAGAGTGCTTGCATTAATTAGTGCAAACTCCACACACACACGTGTACATACTGGCATGAGCACAGCTCATGTAGTAGCAGGGTACTTCAGGTCCTACTGCCTGAGTGGAGCCTCACACTCAGGAGGACTCCTTGAGGGGAGCCTACTGTGTGGAGTGAACCAACTCAGTTTCGAACCTGGAACTCGCAAGTGAAAGTCGCCTGCCTAATCCATTAAACCACCGTGCTAGACAATGATGTATAGGTAAATGCACATATTTATCTTTATGTTTAATGGTTGTATTAGTTGCTTGATTAAGTTATACTAGAAGACGGAATAAACAAAAAAGACAAACTGCGTGGAATCTAAATCTGGCCTCTAAGTAATGTAGCTGCCCTGGAGCTTTCAAATTTGCATTTTTCAAAATAAAATAAAAAATAATGTCTTCATTGCTACTGACCTGTTTGGCTACTATTGATGAGCATAACATGTTCAGTAATTGTCATAGGTCTATCAAGTAGTGTATAGTATAGCTTTCAAGGGTTTAAGGGTTTCCATTCACATAGATGGCTTCAGATATGCATGTACATAGGGTTTGTTTTTTCCAGTCTCATTATCTTGTATGTTTTGAGGTTACTTCCAGTAATAAATGGAGCTTTTACTTTTATTAAGCTGTACAATAATTCACATGCGAAAGACTGAGACCTGTATTTCAGGCATTTTGAGGTTCACTAATTGGTGTGAGCTACGTTTTCATGCCATTGTTCTAATTTGACCAAACATAAGCAGTTAATGCTTCAGAGTTTATATAATGGAATGCTTCGTCGCACTTTTACTCTCAGTGTCACACGAGTGTCACACAGCATGAATGTTAATAAGTTAGAGGCTTGACAAATAGGAAAATAGACATGTATTTTTAGTGAAAGCTAACATCCACTCACAACTACTACATATTAGAGCCATGATCAATATTGTTAAAACATTCCTTCCTTTGGATTTCCTTATCTCACTTGAAATTTCCTAAATCACCAAGACGTCTAGTTTAAAGCCCCAAAAAACTAAACCTGAAGGATCTTTGTGTTAAAGTTCATTCATCCTGTCAGACTAATTTTGATATGCTTTCAAGTGCTGCACACTAGGGCTGCAACTAACCATTATTTTAATATCGTTAGTTAAACATACACATGTATGCTTTACATCTGCCAAATGTGAGCCCTTTTGACTGTAATTGATCTCTTTGGAGCAGAGGCTGCATTTAGCATACCCTGCGTTATCAATATGTATGAAACACTGGAACAGTGGGACAGTGTACAGTGTACTGACTCCTCTCACGTCTGTTCTGATCTCCACCTCCAGCTCCACTTCATCTCAACCCTGCATCAAGCTGCGCTGCAGATAGAGCGTCCTCTTCCTTAAACTATTTCATTCTAGGTCTCTTATGACCACGACATCACGTTGTAGGCTAAGCCCAACTACGTGATTTTATTTTGAGTAAAAAAACTGACAGCGTGAACTGAACCAGACCGGGGGGTTACGGCATGTTTCATCACGTTACGTTTTTTTACAAGCAAGACTGAACTGTAACAGAACATAAGGTAACTTTAACGTCAATACACAACCCAAACATGTTAGCTAACGTGATAGCAAGCTGACTAGCTTCCATTAAAAACAAGTTTGAGGGAAATTAAGCCGCTGTAGACATCTTAACGCTGATTGGCCAAGACTCAACACGTCACATCAAAGATGTTTTATTTTGCGAAGATCACAACCTCAGCTTTTCTCCTCATCTCACTCCAATCTCAGACGCGCCGCCAGGCCAGTTTCTCTGCTCCGCTCTTCTTTCTTTTCTCCACGACTTATTGAATGGCGTAATAATCGCGCAACACAACGAATCGATAATGAAATGCGTTGCCAACTCTTTTGATAATCGATTTTTAACGATTTTATCGATACGTTGTTGCAGCCCTACTGCACACATTGCTGTGATTGGCACTTGGTAATAAATGGTAAATTAAAAAAAAAAAAAAAGAGGTTTTCACAACAGTTGTAAGATGAATGAGACGCATTTGACCATTTAATGGAACTATACCATTATGACACCTATTTTTGAAGTGCAAGTGAGCAGGAGAAGAAAAGAAGACTGCCAGGTCTAGAAAAAGCTAATGTTATAAAAGGCTGATGAGCTTATCCTGAAGCCCAAAAGACGGGAGCGGGGTGGTGTGGTGGAGGTGCAGAAACGGAATAATTAATGTGTGGATGCAGGGCAGGATTTATAGGATAAGTGTAGCAGAGACGGCATCGACCCAAATGTCCTTAACTTCCACAAAGCACAAAAAAGCCAAACATGCCGTCAATGCAGCAGCCGTTCTTTTAAAGGAAAAGGGTTCACATCTAAATCCATTCACCCACTATGGGTGTTTCTTTACAGAGTTCAAAGTGAATAGCTACCTCTGTTGGAGCTCTTCTCCAGTGTTAAAAGCTCAAAGTCAATTTGGCTACACCTATTTAACCAATTTCAGATTCCTCAGTGCAGGATTGCAGTTGTATCTGCTCTATTCCTCAGCCCAGCTTTCTCTTTGCAGAACCTTCATGAATGTTAAGAAACACATGTATGGCATTTGCATTATTCATAGGACTTACGTTATTTTTAGAATTATAATTATTTACATTTCCATGGACACTCTTGTGTGTTCCTATTATGATCCAGGTGGTCTTGTTTCTAGTAATGTTGAGCCTAATTTGATGATGATGTTGTGGAACGAGATTGATGTTCTTTGAGCCATTCATCAGTTGGAACAGGTGGTCACTTTGATTTTCTTAGATTCAAGTAGTATATACACTCACAACGTGGGTGTTTGTTTGCGTCGTCTCTTACACTGCCCTCAAAAAAAACACAAAAAACTGGTTTCCTCTCGTGAATGTGGACCATTCTGGTAAGCAAATTAGTATTGATATTCATTTATCATTTTGCTTGACAAACACCTAAGCTGTAGGAATCCTCCCCTCTGAACACGGATAACCTATTCCCCATGTATCATTTAAACCAGCAGGCTTAGTGCAAGACGATGATTAATTATGAAGAATAAAGTAGGAGTTAAGCAGGGAACGATTTCCTAATGTCAGTACAATGTTGAGACAGGGCAAGAATAAATGTCACGTCAGTAATTCTACATTTTAAATGGTTCTTCATTTGTTTCTGAGAAGACTAATACAAGTTGCAGATTAATGTTCTATGGCCTTATACTGTTTTTGAGCTCTATCACAGCCATAATGGGATTTCAGACAGTAGAAAGGCTCAGGGCGGAGGCTGAGATGACATGAACCTTCCCGGACTCAGATTATCACTTTATTTAGAAGACATTATGAATATGTTGCGTACATAAGCCCTGAATTTACGGCATCGATGTCTCACAGCAGGACTTTAATTAACTTCATCATTAAAGCTTTCTCCATTGAAGCTGGGAATTAACCATTTATAACTGTGCATGTCCATAATTGCTTATGATACATCAGTATGAATATGAATTAGGCCAAATGGAGTCAAATCGGATGGCTGAAGGGTAAACCAGACAAACACAAATGCATGCAGATTGGTAGATACAGAGAGGAAACTCTGAGGGAATCATTAGTGTACAAATACACACAGAGATGAAACAGAGATGAAACAGAGATGAAACGAGCGCTGCCTGTTCTCTGTTTTACTCTAACTTTCCTCAAGAGGGCATTGTTGTAAAAATAAATCCCCTCACACAGAGGCACTTTGAGAGTGGTGAAGGAGAAACAAGCACGACTACCTGTGGAAGCAGATCCTTGTGTCTGCACCAGCTCCTAATGGAAGTCTTTTTTATCTCAAAGGAACGAGATTAGTGGGAAATGAGATTTATGAGCGTGCAACATCAATGTTGACAGCCCCGTCAGAACTGCGAGTTCAGATCTCAGAGCTCATACACTATTCTGTTTGCACATAATGTTACAGGCATACTAATACGTGCTGTAATTCCATTTTTATCTTTAAAGGCCAATGCACTTAATAAATCATAGGACTGAAAAAGGCTTGCAAACTGGCTTTGGGAATTCGGAGTGCTAACAGACAAATAGCTATAATACAGTACTGATGTCTGTGCCGTCAGCCACATGACAACGTTTGAGCGATTCTATATCTTACATAGCATCTCTTTTGTTCTCAGCTGACATAAAAGGCCAGAGTCAACACAGAGGCCATCTCCTCTGGCTAGAAGAAGAAGAAGAAGAAGAAGAAGAAGAAGAAGAAGAAGAATCCCCCCGTATTAGTCCCACACTGGGGAAATTTATTCTCTGCATTTTGACCCATCCTTAGTATTTTAATTCACCCCCCCCAACCTTCTCCTCCTCGTACGCCATCCCACCACCAGTCCTTCTCCTCATTATATCCCCGTCCCCTTGTGCTCACTGAGAAGATCCGCCCTTGTTTTGATCTGGTCCTGTAATTTGATTTTTCTTGTGTGATGTCAGCTAAAAAGACGACCGTCAGGGTAGCCTTGTGTCTGCGCTGACATTTGGAGCAGCAGTCATTAGTTATGCACTTGATCACAAACGCCGCCCTTCCTCCTCCTCCTCCCTCTTCTTCCTCAAACCCACCCTGTCTACCTGTTCCATGGATTGCAGTTTCAAACAAGGGATCTAATGTTATTCCGCGTGCCTCATTGCCTCTGCTTGTATGCTTCGGCGAGCACAAAACCACCCACTGCACTGTGAATTCTCAAAATTAGCGAGAAGAAAAATTGATGTGGAGAATTTGTGCCTGGTGTAAAATGTTTCACAAGGCTGTGACACTCTTTTACCAGCTTTCCTTTTCATTTGCCAGGAACAAAATGCTGTACAGTATATGTATTATCTTACAAATTGAAGTTGCCTTTTTTTTTTACCATTCAAGAACACAAAAGGGTAAAAAGATGTCATTCAAGTCTTTTCATATCCGATTAGTGCATGTACTTAGCAATTGTACCTGTGACAAAAGCAGTGCAATGCAAATTCATTGTTAACCCTTCTTTTTAAAAGGAAAACCTGTGACTTCACAGTAACCTGGTAAGGAATCCTGCTGTCTGGCTCAATCCACAGTTCACATTGTTGCAGAAAGCGCAAAGCAAATTCACTGAAAGCACTCCAGACAGTTGGCACGGGCTTCTTGTCTTAACGAGGGGAAATTATTTTGGTTCACCAAGCCTCAGTAATATGTTAAAACCTTTGACTACACACATCATCTGCCCAATTAAGCCCATTTGGAGATAGAGATAGGTAGCTTTGATCAGTCAAGGTCATTGTGAGTCATTTCTCAAATGTTTGGAGAGGAATTAAAAACTGTGCCGTTTCGGCTGGGAAAGGTCATGATCTGCAAAACGCAGAGTTATCGCTCCTCCCAGTGAGGGATTTTTTCAGACTGCATTTACATAATAAGATTAGATGCTCCATACACACACACACACACACACACACACACACACACACACACACACACACACACACACACACACACTATACATTTTCTTTTTCATATTTAATGGATATTGTTAAGATGTGTGTTGTATAAAAAATTACCCTGAGATTGAGGTAATTGTTTTATATTTCTGATCTTTAGGAGTACAACTGAAGCCTAATAATAGGGGTTTATGGTAATATTAACTTGTCATTTATTTAAGTGTTTTTCTTCCTTTCATGCTTGTTTATCAAAACAACACTAGTAAGCCTTTCAACACGTATTTGATTCTTATATTATTGATTCCTAGTTGAGTCATTGTTTATAGTCTTACCAGTCAGGCAATGAATACATTAACCGCTATCTCCTCAGTTTCAATTATAATATTTTAATATAAATGTTCACAGAGTGACGTTTACAAATTATTTTAATATCAAACTTATTCCATCGACAGTGATGTTGGCACACTTTCACAATCTCGGGGTCAATTAGAGACAATAATTAGCCACCTCCAACACATGCACTGTCCTGTAACTCAAGCAGATGATTAGATAGATGTACCTTTAGTACACCTAATTATCAAAATGACATGCAGTGGGGGATTACAGGAGGTGAGCGGGAGGCATGCTTTGAAAGAGTGTAAATGTCTACTAATTGGCCATAAGACTGAAACACTCTAGAGGAAAGGACAGAGCGCAGTCACAGTACGGTACATGATAGGATATATGACCGGAGTTGTCAACTAGCTGAAGCCCCACCTTGCCTGTAATCTCCCTCTCTCTTTCATGTGTGGCTGGACCACGTCAGCATAGTTAGGTGCTCTTTTGTCACTACATGCATGCATCATTACATCCACATTTCAGTACATCTGAAACGATGTCTGGGTGTAATGTTATAAAGAAACATGGAACAATTAAAGCTGCAAAACTGCGTGATTTAACAATATAACCCAGAAACTGTTGCATTAATTAACACAACAATTAACACCAAGCAACATCAATCACCCCTTTTATACTCAATTAGCTTTTTTTTTTTTTTAAAGAGAAAAGTGCATCTTCAGGACACAGGGTATTACAACATACACAACAATTCAGAATCTTCAGTCATTTTTAAAACAGACTCAACAGCTTTCATGCACGAACAAAAAAGTCCAACAACTAAGAAGTAGTTTCAAAAAGACTCAATTGACCTAACTTTAACTGAGAGCACACACTCACTGAATCTATGACAAACACTTTACTATGGAACAAGTCACTGTCTTGAGGAGCAGCTTTTCCACAAATTTAGACTAAATTAAACAAAAAGTGCAATACAAAAGGATTCATATATACAAAATGTACTTTTATTGTGATTACCTCATCAGTAAAGACTGAAAAACATTGTGCTTTACAGAAAATTAAGCAGCACTCAATTCTCCTCACGACCCCCGAGTTTTAACCTGTCATGCAGGCAGCGCCATCAGTTGTGAATTTTATATTCAGTAGGCTGTTTAATTTAATTATCCTAAAAACCCAGAGTCTCCCCCATATCAGGATGGTTTGACCCAACCTGGCACAAGCTGCTGAAAACATGGAGGGACAAGTGCAAAACAAGTTAAATCAGCATAAAAAAAGTCCCTTCAAAATAAAACCACAGGAATTTTTTTTGCGGCAAGGCCCCACTGAAAACGGGTCCGCAACCACTAGTGGGTGGCGACCCACCAGTTGAGAATCACTGCTAAAGAGCAAGCAATATAACACTGCACACACATACTGTGAGCTTCAAAGTTACAATAGATCATTAATACTGATAACTAAACACTAATGCTGCGTTCACACCAAACGCGGTGCAAATATGACGCGCGAATAGATTACATGCACAGGCGCGATAGGTTGCGGAAACAAAAAAAATCGCCGGGCAGCCCGAATGACGCGTTTGACGCGGCTCGAATCCTAGCGAGATGAGATTTTCCATGATGCGTTCACAGCAAACGTGGCGCACATTTTCGCGCCACAATTGGTGTGAACGCAGCATAAGGCTAAAGTTGAATCAAAAGGCAGAGGAGTAAGAAGCAGCCACAGTTGTGCAGCAACAACATAACTATTGCAATAACTAGTTGATCAATAATGTTCAACGTTAAACGTTAAACGGGCGGCTCTGGCTGCAGTTGTTTTTTTACTCAAAGTAGAATGAAGCAAATCACGTAGTTGGGCTTAACCAACAAGTGGAGCTGGAGGTGTAGGTCAAAACAGACGTGAGAGGAGCAGTACAGCTTCCCACTGTCCCAGTGTTTCATACATATTGATAAAGCAGGGTATGCTAAATGCAGCCTCTACTCCAAGAAGATCAATTACAGTAAAAAGGGCTCACATTTGGCAGATGTAAAGCATACATGTGTATGTTTTTAGTGTTAGTCCATTTTTATTTTATTTTTTTAATTAACAGCTCAGAGATGTTCAAGGAGAAACCTGTTTGTGCTTTCTGAAGATGTTTTGCACTGTCAGTTCTGTTTTTGAATAAAGAGTTGGAAATTAATGCTTTATTTATTTATTTTTTTTATCCGATTCATCGATTAATCGAAAGAATAATCAACCGATTAGTCGATTATTAAAATAATCATTAGTTGCAGCCCTACACTCTAGCTTCAGCCTCAGCCCCACCCACCAATTATCTACTAAACAATTTGTTTGTGGTTATCTAACTTGTTTTCTGTCATAGCCCATTTTACAGTAAGGAAACAATGGAAGAAAAAAAAACAGTTCTGTCAAAACATTAGTTACAAAACATTTCCCCCCTGTGACGCACACCACACCTATCATGCCTCTGGGCGCCTAACACATTTTGAGGCCTACTGACTCTACGGGAGAGACATTCTGCTTGCTTTGCACATTTGTTTTATCTCTTTTTTTGGATCGGTGCTTTTCTTGTTACATTTGCTGTGCCGAGTTGATTTCATGGTTGCAGGGAGGGTTGTTTCCAATAAAACCAAGGAAGTTAAAAGGTCTGACTCCATAATGGCTATTTAGTAAATTCAATTGAACTAGTACTACCAGCTGTGCTCTCAGAAATATATATATATTTTAAGGAAATAGAGTTAAACATAAAATATAGACGAAGAGAGGCACGACTAATACAATCCGAGAGAACTAGAAGGAGACGTTTCTATGCTCTGTTATGGCCCTCTACCGTTTTAAATCCCCACATATCTTAATAATGTTCTCTCGCTCTTCCAAATCCCCTTATTCAATTATGGCAGCCTCTAATACATGTGTCAACATGTTTCATTAGTCCGTCCTCCTCCTCTTCCACTGAAGAGATTAGCTCTCCCTTCTTCTTTTTTATTTACTAAATGCAGAAATATAATTTTCTCCAGGACAGAGGAAGAGAAACTGTGAAAGAGAGAGTGATTATTTTTGTTCATTACATTTTATTCTAGTTGGCCAGCCACAGCTGCTTTTTTTCTTTTTTTCCTGAAAAGACTATTAAATATGCTGCCTAGAATGTACTTATTCAGCTTTCAATTTTGCTGCAGTCTACATTTAAATGCTTTGAGAACATTAGAGGGAGTGTGGTACCAGAGTGTGGTTTTAACTCTTGTCTCTCTAACCTCGTCGCCTGAAATGCTTTTATCACGGACGAGTATTCATGAGCTTTATGCAATCGAACAATGCTTAAACTGTAGAAACAGGAGATGAAGTCAGACTGCTTCCTCACAGTAAGTGTGTATGACTGTGTGTATCATCGAAGGGAACGATTAATTCTCTGAGAGTGTGACCCCTTTGATGTTCGTTGTGGTAATTGTTGGGAGTTCCTGGTCCCTCAAGGGGTGTATAGCAGCTTCTGTATTTTTGATTTGAGGAGGAGTGTAGAGGCCGTGTGTAGGCAGGGACTAGATGAGACGTTACAGTACATGCGTGCTCTGCGGATTTCTCCCGGTGACACCAACATTGCGGAGACAGCAGTGGAAAGCAAGGGCTCACTGGTCATTATCATTCTACTCCTGTTACACTCATCTCCTGATGGGCCTCATCTCTCCATTCCCCCTCCTTCCCCGTCCTCTTCTCTATTTCACCATATCCCTGAATGTTGTAATCACAGGCCTTTTGGCTTTGCTTGTGATCGCAAAATGCCTTTGGTCAGCCGGTACCTAGTGAAAATATGTTACAGTCTATATGCTGCTCATCCTATTTATCTTCCTAATCCCGTTTTCCTTGAGTTCCCCCATCCCTCACTTTCTCATCTGATCTGTAAATATGCCATTACGCTCTCCCCTTTGTCTTCAGGACTTTCTTTTCTCCCATGTCTTTAACTGCTCATCTGAACAGCCTTGCTCTCTCACTTACATACTTCTCCCTCCAGCTCCTACTCCAATCTCCTGTGCTCCAGCATTTTATTTCCTCCTGCTCCCTCTTGCTCCTGGTGACCTTAATTACAACATGTAAAAACCTGACCTGGATCCAATTTCCAGCCTCCGACCACACAGCGCCATGATTAATGCCCCATGGGCCAAATTCAATTAAGCTCCCTTCTAAATAGGGACTACAGATGTAAAAAAAGAGGATGGAACAATAGGATCACACCATTAAATCTCGGGGGAAAACATTGGGGGTAGAGGTCAAGAATGTAAAGAAAAAGGGAGCGAGGATAGCAGCTACATATGAAGATTGAATGTACTCTACTGCACTGGGCATATTGGCCAACACTGTGCTCAAGGAGTTAATGGCCTCCATTCATCACTGAGTCAATAGTTGTCGATATATTTGGTTTCTTCAGTAACACTGATATGAGTATCCACCCTTAATAAAGATTCATGGGACCATTTTGTTGGAATGTTTACTCTTTTTTAGATCATTTGGGAAATGTTAGTGTTTGTAAACATGCCATTGTTTGTGTTGTTGTAAAGCAACTTAAAGTATGTGATTCAACTGAATCTTGAATACAACAGCATTGCAAAAGTCTAAACATTTTAAAAGATTGTTTCTATACATTCCCAGGATGTAACAGAAGCCGTATGGAGTAAATATTGGGTTTTGGGTAGTTATCCTGCTGTGTGTTTCAGGTCTACTGACATAAATAAAGTACTCAGAAATACTCCTCACTAAATTCCAGTCATGACTTTCACAAGTCTCTACAGATTTGTTGTCACTCTTCCTATTTCTAGCAGAGCGAGGTAATGTCTCATCGTATATTTATGTGACATTAAAATATCGGGTGAGGTTCAAATGCATTTAGCACCCTGCTTAAGGGTGAAATGATTGCATGAGCCACTGATCCATTCCTCTGTCCTGACTGCAATCGGTCAAGAGGCATTTGTAAAATACAAAGTATGTTTGATAGAGTAAGCATTGCCAATGATTAAACAAACAAACCATCTTTTATTTTAATTAAATAAAGGTGTAAGAGTGTCTTAAGGTAGCAAGTCATCACATTAACTATAGTTCACTCAATTTTACACTATCAATTTCAACACAGCGTTTACCTTTAATATATATCCATGCCCCTGACATTTATTTCCTTTCCCAAATAAATTTGAAACCATTAATGAATGATACATGTATTAAAGCATTGCTAATAAAGTCAATGTGTAAAGATGGATATGCAAGAACCGTGTACATTTGATATGTATTTATTATAGTAGGGCTAGGCACGTTAATGCATTATAAATGTGTTAACGCAGAAATCCATTAACGGCAACAATGATTTTATTATGCGTTATGGCATGTTTTTTTTAGCATTGGGAGGGGCTTAACACTACAGCACACAGGTACTGCACTTTTAAATGAACATTTTCATTGTAAATCTCTCCCAGACGGTGTAGTTGATAAAAGCAAAGCTATGTGTAACCACTGCAAACTGTAACTATCACCGGAGTACTACGAGCCTGAAGTAAGACTTAAAGGTGTTACACAGCGTTGATGCCAGTCAACCAGCGTCCTTAGAATCGCAAGAATGACGCATTTAACTTGTCTGATATATTTGCAGCGGGGGCGATGTTAAAGTTGCGTTCACAGCAACAATGTTGCAAAAACGTTGGAATATTCACAATGGGTTTGCTGTGAATGACTACGGTATTGACTTCCTCATATGTGTTCATCTCCTGCTTCTCATCAGAAAAATAAAAAGAGGTTCCTCTGAGTTTATTTGCCATTGTACTGTTAGAACATCGTGGTGTCAGTGCTCCATTATTATCCCTTCTGAAGAGGAGCGGGCGCGCGCATTTATCCAGATGACTGTCGTCTGGCTAGAATTAACGAGACCGTTTCAGCGCGGATCAGCCGTGAAGAAACCCAGATAGCCTGATGTCAATCATCTCGCTAATTTAAGATGGAGATTAGGACATTTGCTTGACTTTGTTTAGCCAGGTACGAGAAATAGGGCCCAGGTCAGATGGTCCTGACAACATCTCTATCGTGGAAGGGGGCATGACAGTTCTAACTGCTCTGGGTAACTATCCAAGGAATTGCTCCATGCTAGTTGGGTGGGCATAAGCAGTTAATCGTGCCTATCCCAAGAAGCTCAGGTACATGTTTGAAATATTTTACAAACTATCTTCTTGAGCTGGATTTTGATTAATTGGTGTGCTTTTAATGGATGGTGATCCATTTCAGTAAAGTGTGTATCTGTATCTGTATCAAAAAGGAATGACATTGGGTTGATAAAACATGGAAAAATAACGCCAACAAAGGGACATCCAATATTAACATATTGAGGTACCAATTTAAACATACATTAAAAATAAGTTAGGTACAAATAAATAAGAATAGCAGTGTAAATGTGTTCCATCAATCATAATTAAATTTCCTTTAGACAATTAGTAAATATAAATACATTTCCTTGTGAAATTTATTGGATTTACTTATTATTTGTATTTAATAGTTTATCTAATTCATTCAATACTTATTAATCAAAGTTGTAGAAATTAAAATATATTCAATTATAGTATGTGTCACTTTTTAAATAAACCCTTGATAACTATTGAACCAATTTTTAGGGTGTAGATATTGTTATTAGAATACATGATTGTGAT
Source organism: Taurulus bubalis (assembly GCF_910589615.1). Classification (NCBI taxonomy): domain Eukaryota; kingdom Metazoa; phylum Chordata; class Actinopteri; order Perciformes; family Cottidae; genus Taurulus; species Taurulus bubalis. The sequence goes on along the minus strand of NC_136591.1, from coordinate 13,401,178 downwards.
GTTTGTGTTGACTGTGCAACAATATGAAATTGTATAGCATGGTATTGAAAAGCAGAAAGAAGTGACTCTTCAACAGTGCCCAGCTAAAGATTAAATTCATTCTTAAAAGTTTATTTGGTTTCAGAAAGATTGATTGAAAGCTCCCGAGTTTCTGCATAGCTTTTTGCATAGAACGAGCAGAAAGAACATCCACTTGATTTGTGTGGCTTTACTTTGTTCCCCGCCAATGAATCGTCATCTTAACGTGGTGGAGGGGTTTGTGCCCAGTGACCCTGGGAGCTGTGTTGTCAGGGGCAATAGCTCCTGGTAGGATCTCAGGGTAGGCAATGTGGTCTCAAGGGAGGGGCCAGACCAAGAGCGATTCACTGACCCTTAATTAATGAATCAGCCAAAAAGGTTTTCGCACCTCGCCTGCTAAAGGGAAACCGGAGCTCTATTCTAAAGCCGGACCTGGGAGGGGAGCTCAAAGGCGAGCGTCTGGTGGCCGGGCTTTGGCACAGCCCAGAAAAACCCTCATGGAGCCGCCACAATGTGGGCCCACCACTCACAAGGATAGGCATTGGGGTCGGGTGTAATGTGAGCTCGGCGGCAGGCAAGGGCGAGTGTGGGGATACTCATGAGCCCCCCCCCCCCCGGCTAAGCGTCTTACAGCAGTTTGGATTACCTGGCCTTCTTGAGTCTAATGGTGGCTTTCTGGAAAGGGCGCAGACTGGGGAGCTCTGCTGGGGGTCTTATTCACGAGTTAGGGTCAAATGTAGTGTGAGATGGACATGCCGTTCAGTGTGGCTTCAGCAGTACTGCGGCCGTTGTACCTTATCGTGTTGCTGCTCGAAAGGTCATTGTTAGGCTGATACATCTGTATTGCTAGAATACGTCTAACCGATTGGAGCCTCTTTTTTTCCCTGATGCTCTTCATGTTGCACTGCTTTGTCAAACTGTAATGCAGTCAGACTTCTAACATTATGATTCTACCACTTCTTTTGATATGCTTCAATGTGGTCCATTTTGCTTTTACTGCTATGTTGCATGAGCCATTTAGATAGCACACACAGCACACACACAGACACCTACTAACAGTGTAGTGTGTGGTTTAAAAGTCTAAACGGGAACAGCTATAGTAAGGGAATTGGTTGTGTGTGTCCATATGTGTGAGAAGCAATGTGCATCCATTCCCGTGTAAAGTGGGAGTCCGCTGTGTGTATGATGTGCCCTGTCAGTTTCTCTAAGTGAGCCTGCCAATAGCGAGGCGTGACTAGCCTGGGAAACACAATGCGGGCCTCAGATCAATCTCGGAAGGGGGGCAGAGGAACTGGGACTGTCACACACCTCAAACTCTGTCACTCGCTTCACCCGAGGAAACCACTGAAGGTCAAGCGGAGTAGCCTCAGTCCAGCCCCGTCAATCAGCATTAGCCTCATGATTGTGATTACCTCATTAACAGGGATTGACTCATACATCGTTAACCTCAACAAAGGATTCTGATATTTCTGATATTATTTGGTGGGCAGTGTTAATTAGACTGCAATTTGTTTAGTTATATCAGTATCATAAAAGGGACTTTTATGCATTTCTTTAAATGTCTTTAAGGGCATCAAACCCCTACATTTTATGTGTTTTCATTTTGGCTATGGTAAGCCTTCTTTCACATCTGTTCCATGAAGGAGGAAAGTCACTATTACCATTTTAGTTTAGTACAGCAGCACTGATATGCTGTAGCCCGACTGGCCCTATAGCCACAGATCTACTCATCCCCGGCTTTTCTCTATGTGGCTGTGGGGACTGTGTGCAGCAGATTCAGGCTGCTGTAGAGCTCCTTCCATTTTAGCCTGCTGCTGTGTCAGGAGAAATTCCTGCCTGTGTGAGGACTTCTGTCATCCCAGCCTAATGTCTCTGCAGCAGCCTTGCAGGCTTCAAGCCAGACAGTCCACCATGCCCAGGCTGCTGAGTAGGGTGGAAGAGGTCACAGAAAAATTCTGAATGATCATCCCTTGGGATGTGCGATGAGTATGACATTTTAAACCAGATGACATCATGCAGTGTGACTGAGTTTTATAGCACTTTATACCTCGTATAAGATGAAATGAGGTTGGATTCAAACCCTCATTTAAAAATACAATTTGTTTCTTGTTTTACCTAAATGTTAATTCAAGCTTTTCAAAGAAGTTCATGTTGCCTTTGGCTCAAGCGGGACATCAACTTTTTAGAGATGGCGTTGCTGAACTGGCTGCACGGCAATAATTTGACAACGAGATTTTTCTTCAAGACTAAGGCTACTGAGCCATGTCAATATTTGGCAGAACTGATATTGGTTTCACAGGATAATTATATGCTTTTAACAAGAAAACAAGGCAACAATGTATTGTTTGTCTAAACTAATACATATTAATAAAATAGCATTATTTTAATAATGCTTAGTTATTGTGAAATATTTGTCTACTTGCTGTAACATTATTCTGATTGAATTATCACTACAGATCAAATCATGCTGCAGCACAGCCAGAGTTGATAATCGCCACGGTGTAGTTGTATTTATTCAAATCAGAGACAACCAACGTTGCCAGATGGGAGGCATAGGGGTAACCACTCACTGTCTGAAAGAACTTGAATAATTGGGAGACCGTGACAGGAGAACCAATAGAACCACAGATGTGTCCCTCAACAAGACAATTGACAGACGAAAAATGTTGCTGAAAAGAAAATGATTATCACAGTGGAGTTATTCATCATCCAAATTAACTACCACTCTTTGTCTGGATTATGTACTATTCATTGTTACTGTAAGTGCAGGGTTTAGTGTGTTGTATGTATTATTCAGGAACCAAACATTTATAGTTAAGAATCAAATGGATGGAGTATAATCTTTATATCATATAAATCTTCAAAAACATGATGTATATTTTCATACTGGCGTTACTGATGTTTGTTAGCATGCCATTATCCTTTCTGCTGTGTAAAGGTTCAAATAATAATAATGTTAAACCTCATCTCTGCCAACATGTCAAACCGTAGCCACTGGTTGCTTCACCTTAGTGGAGAAAGAAGAAAACTAAATCTAGTCTCGTTGAATTAATGAGGGCAGTGGTTGTTAAACAGTGCACAAACACATGTTGATGAGTTTCCAAGAATCATTTAATGACATATATATAAAAAAAGAAAAAGAAATGTAAATTTGTGTTTAAGCTAAGCTAAGTGGATAACCTGTGGGTTTTCTGGTGAGACTCCTCTGTGTGAAACAAATCAGGATACGCAAAGCTGGCAATGCCAATTCATATGTCTGGAGGGCAATCACCAAAAGAAATAGGTTTGGGGGGGTTTGAAGAATATGTTTGCACTACGTATCAGTAATCTAAGATTTAAAATATATATTATCATCAAATATCTGGTATTTCCCTATAGTTATTGAAATCATCTTAAATAACATGTGGTATATAAAGTCCAAAGAACACATGATAAACGTAGCTAATACAGTAATAGTAAAGTCATGCAACTTTGATTAAAATGTCACATAAATTGAAGAGTAGTGCATTGACGAGGAGGGATGAACTGGTCCAATCACACAGATCGGTATTTGGGTCGATCAAGCCATTTATTTAAATGATCAGTACCGGCTATATTGAGCCCGATCTAATCCTTAATTTTACGTCAGCTGTCACACAGGAGCTTGCATTTATGAAGCTTTCATGTCCAAAAACGCACCAAGTGTAGCTGTAGTCAACTATCTAACTCTCCGGTGTCCGTCTCTCCTTCACTCTGCTGAGGTGTGTGTGTGTGTGTGTGTGTGTGTGTGTGTGTCAGCTAAGCCCTGACCCGCAGCCAAACACCATGCACTGTAAACGACAGTAAATGCGAGATGAGAGTGTTCATTAATGTTATCTAACTTATTTATGTACACTTGTTTCATTTCAGCTGAGTGTGCAAGTCTCTTGAGATTTGCCGTCATCTCTGATGCATGATGTTTCACTGCGAACAGCACAGGCAGATACCAGAGGAGAGCGCATAAGGGTTAATTAAAGTAGAGAAAATGTACTCGATACAGCCACAAGGCCAAAAAGATTACAGGGACTGTTAATGTAAAAAACATGAAGGATCAGGACTCGGTATCGGCAGATACTCTAAACTAAAGGACTCAGACCGGGGACAGAATAGCTTGAACGGAACATCTCGGTAGACGAGCGTTTGAGTCGTGATAATTAGTTAAATGAATCCGACCGTTTCATATTCATCGTAGGGGATGAGAACAACACTAAAATGCAGACGGCAACTATTTAATTAAAGGCAAGTTGAACAGCTGATAGAGACTATGACTCAGACTGAATGCGCAGGTAGAAAATCTACCAAGGAGATCTACATTAAGCCTACCAAGAAGAAAATCTCCCAGGGCCTGGTTAATTTGATTCCCAGTATGCGATGCGCTGGCCTCTCCAAATGAAAAGTGTTGGTGGCGGAGGGGGACCCCATTCACATAGATATCAAATGGTCAAAAAAAAAGCAAAAAGCATCTGCAATTTCAAAGCCAAGGGGCCGGAAATGTTGGCAATTTAGAGCAATTAAATTGCACGTTGTTTTTTCTATTATTAGAAACGGCAGTTTTAATTATTTAAGCGCTCCTTAATTAGTTTGTTAAAAGCTGAAACACCTTCAGGGACCCTGTTTAGAGCGGCAAGTGAACATCTTGGAGACTGCCGTACCAAGGATATAGGCTACATCTATATTAGCTTACAGTATGGTAAACACTAATAGTATTTAGCAGTAACTAAATAATAGGTATTTTTTTTGCACAGATAGAACTTTATTTGCATTGTTCCAACAAAGTGATTGCACATTTTGTTTTTGTCTGATAGAGCAATCTGGTTTACTTTAAAGTGATTGCAATTGTGGAAAATGTTTATATAATCACGGACATATACATATATATTAGGAAATGTTTTATCCATATGAGTTAATATAAAATCCAATAAGTAGTTGTAAATCTCATAGAACAGCAGCCCAAGCAACAGCTGCAGCCACACTTAAGCACACACACACTTTCCTAAATGTTCCTCAGTAAACAGTACATATTTTTGGCAGAAGCCAGTCCTATCTAAGAAACCGGATGCAGCCTGTATCACAAACTGCGTAGTTCCTCTGGTGAAGAGTTCACAGTGACCATGAACATGTTTCTTCCTCCAAAGTGGGGCGTGACAGAAAGTGTTTGTGTCGGTCCTGTGGCAGGGAAACTCTGCAGATGCAACTACACACTGGAAAAGTACTGTTCACTGTTGAACTGTAAATTATTATTAAGTTGTGCACCAAAGTAATAGAAGGGGTGTCAAACTAATTTCCCCCCTGGGCCATATCATGGTCGCCCTCAAAGGGCCGGTTGTAACTGTAACACTATACATTTAACATATTTACCGAACATATTGTTAAATAACTGTCTTTGTATTTGATTATTGTTCATTCAAGTGTAAAAATATTGGACAAGCATTTATATAAATTAAAAAATATATGTAAGCAAATTGTTCTGTTACTATGACATAAAATCCATTTAATTTAGGATTAAGATACCCACATTACTCTATCAAAGATCAAACTTCAAACAGAAGAAAATAACAAAGACAAAGATCAAATGCACATTATTATATTAACTTTGTTCAAAGCTTTTTTGTCACAATTGAAAAGGACATAACTCTGGTCCAACAAATAATTGTGAGCAAATAAGAACATGCATATGGTTCAACTGGTCTGGCTGCAGGACCCCTGGATGGAACATTTTCAATTTCTTAATTTGATTTAATAAAAATATGGTGCAGTTTGAATCAGATAGTACAGGATATGCACAGTATGCCAACAACAAAAAAAGCTAGTTAGAAATATTCCCTTTTACACTCAATTAAAAAACAAAAAAACACAAAGTAATACAACACACATAATAATTGTATAACTTCAGCATTTTTTAACAGACTCAGTGCTTTCATGCACAAACATTAAAAAAAAGTCGTGAATGAAGCGAACTATCACAAATAGTCCGGTGTGTAAACTCATGCAAGTAAAGCGTGTTATGACGCAGCATTGAGGAGTGTGAATAAATGTCACTCTGCTGCATTAAAAAATTCCCTTCAAAATAAAAGCACAAGATTTTTGTTTTGCCCATGCAAAGGTCCGCGACGGTCTGAAAACGGGTCTGCGATAGTGATCATGCCTTTCAGGCCTTTCAAGCCGCCACGGGCCACATAAAATTACATGGCCACGGTGTCAAAGAACATAGTACAAAGCTTAAGATAGTGTGCCTGCAGGAATGGATCGACTAGAAAACATATTGTTTTCATTAATATACACTACCTTTCAAATGATGAATTTAAATACATGGTGGATTTACATTATGTATATGTACAAATTTATTTAGGACTGCCACGCCTGGTCTCTGACAAGATAAGCTCTTTTGGATGTGCTTCTGTATAATAACTCATTCTTTTTTTATTTTTATAAACTGCGACACCTGGATACAACTGAAACAAATTATGCAGGGGTTGTGCCAAAGTTCTGCTCTGTTCTGCTGAGGGGAGAAATGATTTCCAGTTGTGATGCAATAACAACTACGTTGTTGTTTCCACTCTTTAGAAAATCAGTATATCAAGTTGTGCAGCGACCTCTGCCCTTTTTACCATCTCGAATGTTGTGCAAAATGCATTTGAGGCCATTTGCTCCTGCAAAGTAAATCCAATCACGATGACAGTTTTCTAACAGCAATTGGTAAAGGTCAATTTTTCTACCCAAAAAAGTTATTAGGAATTTACTATGTTAGTAAGCCCAAAAAGCTTCTTTGTATCTTGCTGCTGCACTTACAGAATGTCTTCACAGTCTCACCATCTCACCTCCTTTTTTCAGATTGATAAACCAGTTAAGATTGGAACGCAATGACAGTGTCTTATTTTATATATTTATTCAAGCAAAATATTTGTTTTTGTTGGAATGCATTTATTTTATCCATATTTCTTTTGCGTGACAGGCTCTCTTGTGTGTTGTCTTGGTCCGTTTCTGCCATGATAGTTGACATGGATAAGGTTATTTTAAGATTCACATTTAAGTGTGTATAGTAAGGCTTATTGGTGGGGAGAGCTGCGGGTAAAGCCTAATTATGCCTTTTTTGCATTTGTCAATTTAAATTATAGTACAACACGCTCTGTAAATGTGAGCATTTAGGCTGATGTTTATCATTTTCTGAGGATAGTGATAATTATTGTGAAGACGTTTCATGTCCGTCAAAGCTCTTTTTTAAATGATAATCCCCATTGTATGCTTCAATGTAATCGGTTGCTTTCCAAGCATGCGTCTCAATGTGTGGGGTTGGCAGCAGTCTTCCAGACAGGCAGATAGAGATCAGCAGTGACTGAAGCCCGGGGTTTGTCCTTCCTACAGCTGTGAAGGACAGCCTTGGGTTTGAGAAGAGACTGACATTGATTTTCTTGGCCTGGTTATGTGACGGCTGAGGCACTGGCCTCTGATCGTTAACATTGACCAAAAGCCTTTTTCTGTGTTGGAAAAATGTTTGTCCTGACACACACAAACAAACACAGATTTTTAGGAAAGTTGATGCCTGGGAAGCTGAGAGGTGACTAAATACTACAGTGAAAATCTGCTAATTTGCTAACATGTCACACACTCTTGCCTTTGCCAAATAGACTTATTGATTTTGTTTCTCTTTTGAGATGTGTTTGGCCTGTCCACAGGGAACAAACGCTGTATTCATTCTGGCCACAGGCTGATCAATACAAATGGCTTGCAAGGCACTGTTTGATGAAATCTGCATAATCAGCTACTTTACTTTGAACTCTGATAATATAGCATCCATCCCCAAGGTTATTAAGCAAGTGTATGTATATATGCATGTATCCTTAATTTAACTAGCCTGGGTTCGCCCTGATAAGGAAACATAATACAATAATGCATATTGGTGTCCGTGCAGTAGTTGTTTAATGTCATCCCCTAACATAATTATTCATTAGACCTCTCCTGTATGCTTGTGAGCCATTTGGAGATTACTTTATCATAAAAAAGAAAACAATGTACAACAGAGATAGGGAGATAGTGGGGTTGCTGTCAGTGACATGCACAGCTCAGCTGTTCTTATGATAGATTCTATTTTGTCCCTGCAATTTTTTTCTCTGACCTTATCTTCCACAATCTCAACCCTCTCACTGTCTTTTGGAGAGAAAAAAAAAGTTAGGGAATTTCCAGTTGCAGCATCCTTTCAAGTTTAGATCCTGCTAGGGGTTTGGGGAGGTGAGGAAATGCACATCTATGCCCTGGGCATGGTGCACCGGAGCGTGAGCGTCTGATGTTGAGATCAGTGCGTGTCTCAGGGGAGATGACAGGAACCGGATAGATGCTCTAATGTCAGACTTTCCATTCTTCTGGTATGTCCCGTTTGCTTGGTGTGTGCTCATCTTGCTACAAGCGAGTGGATGAAGTAATCAGTCAGCCCAGTTTGGGACGGACAACAGCCAGGGATCAGAGTTAAATGGCAGCAGGCTGTGGGAGATCTTACATGGAGGGAGAGTATAGAGGCTGCATAGATATGAAGAGATTATAGTCCAGATTCTTCTGAGGATAGAGGAATATATTCCACCTTTGGGTTAAGCCACATAGGAGCAATGACTAGCTAAAAAAAATGGGTACTGTGCAAATGACAGGAAGCAATTTACAAAGGTTCTCTCAATTTTCTTACATAAGCATGAATCACTGAGTAACAAACCGACCCCAGTGTACTGGTTACGTACAATGCAAGCTAACACATGCAACAATTCCACAATTCTTTAGTGTTTTACTACTTAATTTGAGTGTTATTTTCTAGATAAATAGATTAAGCTTTTGGCCTTTGAACTAGGGCTGAACGATTTGGGAAAATAATCTAACTGCGATTTTTTTCCTCCAATATTGCAATTGCGATTTAATATACGATTTTTAATTTTTTTAATTGTATCCTCTCTTTTCCCCAACAAAACATAATGAATGATTTAAATATGACCAACACAATATTAGATACATTTAGTGTAAAATTTTCTTTCCCATTGGCTGGGCCTCTTTGTTAGAATTAAATAAAAAGAGGAGTGGGAGGAAATATGAATTTATTTAATCCCATCCACTTTCCACAACTCAACATAATTTATATATTTTTACACACGATAATTTACCAATGACAAGATGTAATCTGTGCCCAAAACACTGGAGCCTCGTCCATTCATTGCGCCGTGCAGCCAGCACCATATTTGGCGCGTTGTCTGTCGTGATGCAGACGTGTTTCTCCTCGTTGAGATCCCGAGCTCCGAGGTTGAAATCTCCGTCAATAAAATGGACTGTAAGACTCTGGTAAGGCTCAGCTGTGCGGCTTGACCACAGATCAGTAGTGGTAGCAAAAAAGTCCAGCGTGCGACTTTCTCTTTGCGGTATGGCAGTCTGACTGAAATATGTATGGGGGGTATCCTGTACCGTTTATCAAGCGTTTTTATCAATGCCATGAACCCAGGCTTGGTCACCGTGCTGAGAGGCATCATATCTTTGGCTATGAACTCGGTAATTGCCCGAGTGATTTCCCCGTGTCGTTGTGAATTACGTTCATATGGATTGACGATTTCAAACATTTCGGTCAGTGATCCTTGTCTTGAGGTATTGGGCTTGTCTGGCGCACTGGTGCTCGGCATTTTGGCCATACAACTGTCATACATTGACACAAGTTTGTAGTGTTACCCCGTGAAGTAGCAACAGGTGCATCACCTGACACTGCGCAGCATCTTCTTTTTTGAAACCAGAACAGCACGTCGGTGGTTCCACACCACCGACGTGCTGTTCCTCTTCCAGACTAAAGTCTCAGCTGTGTCAGTTTCTGACTGTTCCGTGGAGCCAGAGGCCATTGCGCAACAGGTTAACGGGCCGCATGAAAAGTTGATGCAGCCGAGTTCTCCGCTCTTTCGCTCGCGTCACGTGATGACGTTGTAATCGCGCACGTTGCGGTTAGAAAATCCCGTTTTATCATATCGCGATATTATCACAAATGCAATTAATCGTTCAGCCCTACTTTAAACCATGTTTTTTTTATGGTCATCACTATCTTTCATAGCTCAAGGTGAGTGCTTTAAATGTGTTGATCTATTCAACAGTCCCAAACCCAATTAAATACAAGCAGCAAGTCTTCCCATTTGAAATGCTCGGTGTTAATAAATTACTGTTATTGTTAAACGGCATGGTTTCTTCCAGCCTTAAACACTGAGACCCACACTGACATTTTCACCATATCATACCAAAGGAAAGTGTACATCTTTAAGAACAGACACACTGCTGAGGTGCAAAGCTTATGCACAGGTTATGAAGATGATGTATGGCCTGCAACACTTCACCTATGGAACGCTTTGTTTTATTTTAAGATCTAATTTATATTATCACTGCAAATCATTTAGCGCATAGGTATGGCGTGTGATGATGGACTTTGATCCTGCTGCTACAGCCATGTAATTTCTCCACAACACTTAAGGTCTTGTCTCAGTTTTCTATGTAATGTACAATGAGAATTAAACAAGTGGTCCGTGGGTCCATTGGTACCGGGCCGGCCGCACAGAAAGAATGAAGGAAAAGAATGTCGGAAAAATAATAATGGTCGGAAAGATGTTTTATTTTGAAAAATGACCGGATACATCCGTCTGTGTGTATAAACCTCTTGACATGTGTCAAAAGGTCACGTGATACGTTACTCCAAAAATGAAACTTAAAATGAACTCTGCCGGTGTTCTGGATTAAATTCAAGGCAGAATATCCTGACATTACCAAAAAGCTCAGAAAACCTGCCTCCATTTCCAACATCCTGTCTTTGCGAGTACTGATTTAATAGTGTAATGTCTTGCCCTACTTTGTGCGTCGCTAAAATCCATCAAATAAACAAACAGATTGAGGTGTGTTTGGAGGTGATTATTGATCTTTTAAAACCAAGGCGAGTCACTGTTTAGAATTTACCAGTTTTCCATCAACTGGTCAGTATCTTGACATGATTGAGAAACGACTTGAGATTAATCAGTGTTACAGAGGAAGGAGCCGAGCCAGAGAAAATGGGTAGCTGCTTAGGTCTGCATGAATCACGGACTATGATGATAAGAGAGGGAAGGCCATCTCCACACCAGCAAAGGTGAGAACAATCACTGGCTGCTGCACTTGTTCACTTCCTTTCTCTCTTGTGAACTTTGCTTTAACATGAGAAACTGTGAGGGATATTAAACAGTCATACTGGAGGTTGTTGAGTAGCTTTAAATGCATTTTGGAGTACAAAAAAATTACAATAAATGTTCACTTTAAATGTCTATTGGTTATGATTTAAATATCATCTTTAAAAAGTATGTAAAATGCACAAAAGGCAAGAAGATGAAGAGAATAAAGTGTGAGGGATAGAGAGAGGTGTGGTGTAGCAAATATTAAACAGCTGTGGAGGTGAATGTACACAACATAGCATCAAAAATAACATCCGGTCTTCATAGCAACATCAAAACAATTGCACACACATTTTCTCATAAAAAGACTGACACATATAATGTAGTTGCATCATATTGAAAACCTGACCTGTAGCCCTTTAAATCAGAATGCCAAACAATGGGAATGTCAGCAGAGTGGTGAAGAGAAACTCTGCACATTCGAGGACACTTTCACCTTGAAGTGTTAGTGAATGGGAGTGTGGACACATTTTGCTTTTGTAACTTTGACCAACAAACACATTTCCAGTTGAATCAGCAGTGTGTTTCTTTCTTTTTTAACTTTCTGTTTAAACCCAAGCAGAAGGGGTATCAGAAAAGTGTTACCTTCAGCCCCGGGGTCGGGTCGTCGGGGTCAAAGGTGGTCAGAGGTGAAGGTCCAGGACGTTAGCCATAGGACAGCACAAGGGGTGGGACACACATTGGTGGAGGTCACAGAGAAGCACAAAGACATGGTGGAAGGGAGAGGGAGGAGAAGCAGGAGGCACAACTAAGAATAAAAGGAGATGTGGAAGGAGAGGAAGAAGGGGGTGGCAACAGGGGAGGATGTTGCAAAAAGTAATTAAAAAAAAAAAAAGGCAAAGGAGGATTTGGGAAGAGATGGAGGGACATGGCACCGAGAGAAGGTGAAAAGCAGAGGGGGGAGTTGTGAAGGATAGCGGCAGCTTTGAGGGGTTGGGGGAAGAGGCTGAGTCAATTCCTCTAAAAAACCAGAACCAAAATAATAGGAATGAACCCATACCTTGGTCGTTTAACGTCAGGTGCGCCAGACCTTGAAAGGGAAAAAACAGAAAAAAAGAACAGAAAGAGGAAGAAAAGAAGGTCATAAAAGGCACGGGAAGAAAAAAAGCATTGTCACAACGTTGGACTGCAGTTTGTGACAGACATCCTGGGGCAGACTTGGATGTCAGAGTTCAAATCAAAGGTAAAAAACGAGAAAGAGAGAGAGAGAGAGAGAGAGAGAGAGAGAGAGAGAGAGAGAGAGAGAGAGAGAGAGAGAGAGAGAGAGAGAGAGAATAGTAACAGAAAACAAGCAAACACTTCTTGAGTGAGGTGTGGGGGGTTTAGAAAAAAAAGCATTTTCATTTGGCGCAACCCCCGAAGGCTATTGCTCTCACAAATGCTTTTTTTTCCTCTGGAGTACTTATGGAACACACATAACTGTTTGGCAGAAAAGGCTTGAACTGGATTCCTCATCTCATACTGTGCACACATCATCAAAAATAACCAAAGCTCTGCAAGGTCTCACATAGAGGAGGTCACAGATAAACCTGGAAGAATGCTACGGGGTCAAATGTTTTGCGTTCACTGTAAAAACCCAAAGCCAAAGATTATTCCAACAAAGATGTGAGCATCACAACATCTGCTCAAAATATGTAGTCTATTTAGCAGTCTAACTGTGGGCTATAGAGCACACATCTTGCCAAAACCACAGATCACTAGATTGAAAAGAAAGATGTCCACAAGAAGCTCCAGCTATTGAAACATTAAGTAGCTTCTGAATCAGACCAAACAGAGAAAACTGCAGGACATCTTTGGAAATATAATCAGAAAAATATGCAGGTCCTGATTGATCAAAACCTACTGTTCTCACCAAATTACCTCCAGTTTCTGTTTATTCACAAGTGCAGTCAATCCAGTCGCAGCACAATCATCCTCAGGTTTAGCAACCACACTTTCAAAACCGACATTAAAAGCAGCAGCAGGCCGAACAATGGAAGGGCACTCCTTAAAGCAACTGGAGTAAAACAATGGTTACGGCAGCAGTATTTACAACCACGACAGCATATATAATAGCTCTCACTGTTTGACGTACCAGCGTTAATGCAGCACCTGTACAGGTGATCATCAGGGACAACATGCCTGACAGGAGGGAAACTAATAGCAAAACATGTGTTTAAACATCATAGCTAGCCCGGTCATGCACTGTAAACAAACACGAGCAGGTCTCCGGGATAGAATTCTTGAAAGCAAACCTCACACACACACTGAGAAATTTAACGTAGCAGAACAAAAATAAAACATGGTCTTAACTATGGCCTAAAGCAAGGTTTACTCCAAAATCGACCTAAAGGCTCAAACAAATTGGATTTAACCCGAGGCAGCACAACATATCAACAGCATTATGTCTGTTGGACTACAAGTCCCAAAAGGTCAAATCGTTTCAAGCCAGCTGGTCTTTTCTTTGATCTATACCGATTCAAACATAAGACTCCTGGCACAACCAGCAATCAGCTCAATCAAATAAACCCTCCACCATCAAGGAAGTGCAGTAGCATTGCCTTGGAGTGGTTTACTTTGGTTTGGAGAAGCAGCGTTCAGCTTTTCTGCTCCACATATCTGGAACAAGGTCCCTGAAAGCTGCAGGTCTGCTGAGACCCTCAGCTCCTTTAAGTCCACATTGAAGACTATTCGGTTTGCTGCTGCCTTTAATTGAACCAGATTCAATTACTGCATCTCACTACTGCATTTTATTTCTTAAACTGCAACTTTTATTCAACTTTTATTTTTTATTTTGCTTTTTCTACTTTTATTTTGCTTTTTGATTGTTTTAATGTTTTCTTAACTGTTTTTAAATCTGCATTATGTTTTGATGCTTTTAATGGTTTTATGTGAAGCACTTTGAATCGCCTTGTTGTTGAAATGTGCTATGCAAATAAACTTGCCTTGCCTTGGAATATCAGTATTTACCAAAGTAAACACGGGTCCAAAGTGCAGTAAATATTCTGCAATTAAAAAGTCAATGAAACGCATTTCAGAAATGAAAAGATTTACCACAATATCACAGACGATTTTCCACAATGCTTGAGATTCATTAGTTGGTATCGTATTGACCTGCATTGAGTAAAAACCTTCTTTTAGAAAGAAATGTTGGAATTCTTCACCCACTAAACGCTGCAAAAAGGACATACAGTCCTTAAAGAAGCACTAATCAACGGCAAAACTTCAGCTTCCGTGCACAGCAGACGTACTAGGGTTCGTCTCTGGGAGGTCTGTGCATAGGCATTTAAACCGTGGACTGGCTTACTGAAGTGCTTGACAGCTAGGTTGCCTAAACATCCAGTTGCTGCACTGAACAGATAGTGTCTAATGTCCAAGGAAATAACACGCAACTGGGAGCTCGCTGCAGCTGGAATGCAGTCTACGCCACCACCAGCCAGCAGGTAAATCACAATGCAAAGACTACAGGAGCTTGAATGAGTCTTGAATATAAGCCTTCCCTATTGTCTTCTTCCTTAATAACATCTGTGATTCAGGGGCCGGGGAAATATACAAGCAGAGTGTTTTATTTATGTGGCTGCAGTCCGTTTCCAGCCGGCCCTTTGCAGGGAGTCCAATCATTCTCACTCTGCCTCCCTCTGTTTTTGTTCCCTTGCTCATAATCCATTAAGGAGATAAGGCGAAGGCTCCTGCAATGAAACAGAACGGCACATTCGCTGCGTACGAAGTCATTCAAATACACCGAGCACCCACCGCAGCCTCATCCAGCTCAAGCTGGCAAAAGACAGTGTGACTGAGAAGAAGAGAAAAGGTAAAGAGAAGGTCAGAACAGACGCGCAGAGGAAAGGACAGCGCAATGGCCCCGAGTTGTCAAATGGCGTCCGCACAGCCAGTGTTAACCAGAGATGATTCACAGACAGGTGTGCAGCACAGTGGCTGAGGAAAGCCAGAAATCAATCAAAAAGGGAAATGCGTTCCAAGGTGACGTATCAGGAAGGCCATGATTTAACTGGTGCAACATGCCAAACAATTTTCAACATTTTTACATGCATACTAACACACAGCCAGTCACACACATGTTCTCCTGGCAGAAGCACAGGATGCCAGACTCTGTGCCAGATTCTGTTCAGGATGTGACGGGTTTCGCCATCAAGTGGTCAGAGAGAGAGAGAGAGAGAGAGAGAGAGAGAGAGAAACAGAGAGAGAGAGAGAAACAGAGAGAGAGAGAGGGTAGTGGGAGAGAGAGAGAGAGAGAGACAGAGGGAGAGAGAGACAGAGGGAGAGAGAGAGAGAGCGAGAGAGACAGAGAGAGAGAGAGACAGAGGGAGAGAGAGAGAGAGACAAGCCACACGTACTGGGGACGTCACGAAATCAGAGCCATCCTTTGAGTCTCCACATCTCCTTGACATCTGAGCATTTCATTACATCCTTAATTCTGCGGTGAGTACAGATGGGAGTGCCTGACGGAACCGGCGCCGATTGGTTGGTTATGATTGAGTGGCAGATGGAGCGGGGTCATAATTCTGCCATTAGGAGGAGACATGCTTACGTCTTATCTGGCCGACTCCTCTTCCCCTCGGTTTTCCACCCATTTCCCCACCTTTTCTTGGCTCCCCGTCTCCACATCCAGCCCTCCATCGGCCAGCTGCAGCTGCCTCCTGCTCTCTTCTTCCTCATCTGCCACTTTCAGGTCTGATGAACAAAGGCCACTATTGTTGAGCAAACTACTGATTTCATTCTAATGACTGTTGGCGGCTCAGACACCAGTGTCAGATAGTGCCAGACACTGGATGATTAAGATAAGGGCAGGCAATGTCAACAAGGGATGTATGTATGCATCAGCTCATACTACACCAGACTGATGCATTCCTTTTGTTTAATGCAAATGTAAATGATACAAATGATACAACTGTGGGTAAGACTGTGGTGTACTGCATGTCTTTGTTTTGAATGCAGCAGTCAACAGGTACAGCATGTTCTTGAATGACCTTGTAAGCCATTTCTCTATAGCATGCACGCGCAAACAGATGTGCCGGGTCTTAGAAAAACACAATTAGTAGGGACGGAGAAAAATGGTAGTAATCACCATTATCATCTTCTGCACTTCCTCTCACTTCCTCTCTCCCTCGATCATCAGATGGCCACATAGACTCGAGTCAGAAGGAGGAATGTGTTCCTCCACATCCCCTGTGGTGCAGGGCTGGCATGTTAAATAGCATCCCCCTCTGATTACTCTCACCAGCATATGGCCGCCACACTTTACGTGCCTCCTGAAGGAACATGCCATGCCATTAAAAACATATTTCTGGACGACACAGACTTTAGAGCATTACTAAAAAGCAAGAACTATCGAGGTATATAAAAGTCGGGAAGTATAAAATAAGAACAATGAATGCTGGGTGCACCCTTGGCAGATAAACCACACAATATCTTGACACAACCACAAATCACTTGCTTTTACTAGGCCTGGGCACAGATAAAGTTTTACTGCGTAATCATTGCTGTATGTCTCCCATTGCCAAAAAGTGCAGGCACGGCCCTCGAGGGCTCAGAAACAATCCAGGGCAATTTGTAAAAACATCTGCTTAAAAGACGTGGGGAAATGGTTCGGATTGAATGTGAATAATATTCATCTCGGTAGGCCGATCCATAATGCATAGTGTCTTTGAACAGCTTAAGTAATATAGAAACTGTGGCAGAATTTAAAGTGCTTTAATAATTCATTTTGGGTATCTATTCTATGAGAGAGAGAAAGAACAAGATAGCGGGAGGTAAGGGCCTGAGAAGACCTCTGCAATCTGGCTGAGAGTTATAGACTGATGTTGAAGGCTTCCGTGTCTTACAACGCTTTAAATTATTAACAATGAGCTTTCCCGTTTCAAAGGGAAGACTTAGGTTCTATACTTTAACATCAAGAGAAATCAAGTGAAAATCTTGCTCACTGGGTCCACATCGCTTACAGACTGGAGTCATTGACTGCAGCTCGCTGTGATTTTAATAAAGGATAGAAGACAGACGCCACTTTCACACACGGATACAAATTAGAAGTCTCTTTCATCCCATGAAGCTGCAGCTCTCCGTGTGTGTGTGTGTGTGTGTGTGTGTAAGGACGAAATGTACATATGTGCTCTAAGGTAGTTGCTGTACTACAGACGTGGAAATAGTTCATTTCTGGTTTACAGTTTGCATTCCGAGTACAGAATTAACTTGTTTGCAGTTTCATTACAACGATGACATGATCGGATCAGTAAAGTCAAGCTCGTCTGAACGCTCCTCTGTGGTGCCCCTGGGCTCCTTTCAAATCTCTGTGTTTGTCTGCTGCAATGTGAACACATTCTGTAGTAGTTTCAATCAAGATGTCTCATTGATGTTTTGGCCCAAAAAAGCAAACAGCGGCACACTGACACCCAATCAAATAGCTACACGGAGACTGGGAAAATATTGAAGTCAGTGTTTCTTCAAGTTCTGCGTCTGTCTGTCCAGTATGAACACCGGGTCAGCGGGTCAATGCAGTGTCTTCTGTTTGGCACGCACAGTACATCCATAAGATTCTGAACGGTTGTTTTGAAGATTAGATTTGGATTTACAGCAAGTTGCTATATTAATATTAGTCAGCTACTGGGTGCAAAAGTCCAATGTTAAGAGCTGTTGAGAAGCCTGGGTGCAGCATGCACTAACCAACATGCCAACGTTTGATAGGCTGAGTCACCTGTCCATCATCAAACACCATCAAAGTCTTTATGACACAATTACTAAAACAACATTAAACTAAATAGGATATCATGGCACTTATGGACTGGATATAGCAACACATATAAAAACATCTTCATGTCTTGGTTTGATTTGTTGGTTCCTGGCAGAGTGCCCTAGATTCTCAAGGTATCTGAATAAAAACTCTTGTACTCTTTTCACAGCATTTCAGAATTCACCTCTGCGTTTGTCTGCGCGTGCATGCGTTTGATTTCCTTTGGAAATACCACTGGGAACTGTTGACCCCAAGCGAGGAGGCACTTAAGCTGAGTGAGTGAAGCATTAAATCTTTATGGTCACTTTCCGCTTTACACAGCAGCAACAGCCATCATCTGTCAGGAGCGATGCACTAAGTTGTTTGGAAGACTGTCAAGTGATGTGATTTATTATTCAAAGTTACAATTAGAAAGGGCCACACTACATAATTAAGATTGGACAAACCAAGGTTTTTTTTTATTTGTTTTTTTTATTTAACCTTTATTTAACCAGGAGGTCCCATTGAGATTAAAAATCTCTTTTTCGAGGGAGACCTGGCCAAGACAGGCAGCAGCATAAAAAACACAGTTATAGACAGAAAACACAGAACAAGACAAGTTAAAAGAAACTAAAAGCTAAGAGCTAAGAAACAGTGACGTAGAGTTAATTTAAGAAACATTTACATTTTTGGGAACATGCCTCTATTTCTTTCATTCGAGATTTAAAAGCAGTCAGTGATATTAGTTCCCTGAGCTTTAAAACATTCTGCAACATATTCCATGATGAGGGGGCAGAGTACCCAAAAGCCCTTTTTCCCATATCCATTCTGGCATTTGAAACAGTGAGCATAAAAAAGTCCAGAGATCGTAAAGAATATTGTCCGACACTTCTCTGGTTGATGCAAACACACAGGTAGCTTGGGAGCAGACCAAGGACTGCCTTATAAATAAGGGTGTACCAATGAGAGAGCCTACGGGTGGCCAAAGCAGGCCATCCTACCCGAGAGTATAACTCACAGTGATGAGTCAGAGCCTTACAGTTTGTAATGAACCGCAGCGAAGCATGGTAAGCTGCGTCCACCCTACGAAGACAGTTAGCAGAGGCATGCATATAAAGAAGATCACCATAGTCCAACACAGGTAAAAAAGTAGCAGCAACTAATCGCTTTTTTACATTATTGGAAAAGGACAGCTTATTTCGAAAATAAAAACCCAGCTTCAACCTCAACTTTTTCACCAGGTACTGTACATGTGGCTGAAAAGTGAGGGAGTCATCAATCAGAATACCCAGATATTTATAAGAGTCAACGACCTCTATTTCACTCCCTTCAAGAGTGACCACCGAGGGGATATTCTGTGGCCTACTCCGACTGTTTGAAAACAACATAAGTTTAGTCTTATCTGTATTTAAAACAAGTTTCAGTTGAAAAAGTGTATCTTGAACAACATTAAAAGCATTTTGCTTTAAGAGTAGTCCTGCCAACGCTGCCATGAAAGATAATCCAAAACATTAACGCCTGTCTCGACTTTGGAGCCATAGTTATGATGTTTTAAGTTCTGTCCTGATATACTGCACAATTCAAATATGAACATTGCATACTAAATTGGCGATGTAACATGGGGCTTACCCATATTGCAAACACTGAGTGTTGTTTATTGGCTAAATAACTGTCTATTCTGTATATGGGGAGATCACAATTAAGTCTTTCAAGGGAAAATATCTCATATCGAGATATTATGCTCCCCCACATCTCCTAATTAACTGCATAACGCTGAGTGAATCACTTTGACTCGCACATTTTGTTCATTAAAACACCGCTAATATGTCATGGGATATGTCTGGATAAATAAATCAGGGCTTGGAGATTGGTGAGGGGAAGAGATCTGAACAGTTGCCGTTCCGTCTTAATTAAACAGTTCATGAATAAATAGGTCCTCCATATGTCGAGCTGGAGAAGTTTGACTAATTTCATGTTTTAGTCATCGGAGCTCACACACAGAAGGGATGTTGATGATTTCTTCACTTATCCTAATTTACACAAAACAGACTAAAGATACTCAGAGGAGCTTCAGGTCTTTTACTCGCTCTTGCAAAAAAGCCCACTTCAAATGAGGGGCTGTACCAACACTGAAAACAAATATGGAACATAGCATCATCATGTCCTCGAGAGTTTATCTTCTAACTTATGTCCTTCCATTGTTTGTACTTCTTCCAGTGACCAAATATTTGGGGTTTCTGGACCGGCAGAACCATGCTAGGTCCATCCTGCGAAAACCAATCAATTTTTTGTCTGACCTCCATTTTCCTTTCATTTATGAGGTCAAAACTAATCATCCGACCTCACTGAGATCTGGTGTCCTCTTCTCAAAGTATCCATCCGTCCTTCCTCTCCTCTTCCTAATCTACAACTACCAGTGCTGCAGATGCCGGTGACGACTGCTCCATCCTCCCTCTTTTAACAGTCAATTTAATGGAATGAATGCCTCCGATTGCCGCTCCTGGACTCTACTCATTAGGGAAGCTAAAAGTGGGGAGTGGGCAACGGAAATGCATGCCGTCAGTTAAAGTATTTTATTTTTTATCAGGATGCTGGAAGCTGTAATTGCAACGTCAGATGGGATGGAGAGTACAGCAGCATTGATGGAAGGAAGGAAGCCAGTCCTCAAGTGGGCGATTAGCACATGGACCCCCCCCCCCACCCTCCCTATGTACAAAACCATTAAAAAAAAACTCAACCCTCCACACACATAACCTACTCAAAGCCACAAGATTTCTTTCAAGTCCTTGTTCCTCAATTTGCACCACTGGCTCTTGGAAGCTTTTAGATTGACCGTGTAGTTTCATACAGAGTTCCATGTCTATGATATCCAGAATGAAAGGATGATAATAACTTCCAGTTATCAAGTATCAATATCTACAAATAAGGGAGATTGCTCCAAAATCAAGGGAGTGATAACATAAATAATTATCCTTCACTTGTAATAAAAGAAAGCTCATTCACAAAGTATTAAAAAAGATTGGTAGAGGCAGATCTTTATATATATATATATATATATAAATAATTGTCGCCTGTATTGCGAAAGTAAACCCATGTCAGTGAGATAAAGTAAAAACAACAAAATCCCCTGGTCCTCTGAGCCATGGAATCTCAAGTCAAGGCAAAGTAATCTACAGGGACATTAGTGTAAAATAGCACCTTGCCTTGAGCGTTTGTTGATGTTTAATGTTTCATTTTGACAATTTTCACCCTTCAGCCGGCGTTTAGAGCACACATCCTGTTCCTCTCCACTAACGGCACGGCAGTGAACTGTAGTTTCGTGGTAGGGATAAAATAAAATCGTAATGACTTTTCCTAGAAATGCGGCATCCCGTCAGGGCAACTTCCTGCCTTGTGTCAGGGGGTGGGTCTCAGCAGGTAACTACAAAAACATCCCATAATGGAGAATTAATGTCTTCCAACTGAGACGATGCACTAACTACATTTAGCTCATTGGGTCGGGTAAACACCATTAGACCATGGATTCTGCAGTGCTTCTGGAAGTTCACTCATTTGAGAGAGTGTGTTAGATAAGTATGGCTAAATTTAAGGAAATTGTGTAACAAATGTATTCATAATTCATGAGCCTATTTTCTGATGCTGGAATACTCTTTGTGGGGAACAATATGCAGCTTGATTTAACTGAGATTGTAAAGTCTCAACTGGCATATCCTCCTTACTCACAACAGCATAATGGTCTGTTTCTTTGCTGCATAATGGTGAATGAAATTGTTTAGAAGAAGGTGAAGTTGCTAAAGCATACTTCCTAAATGTCCTTAAAGCAAGATACCAGTTCTGACAATCAGATTCATTTAGTAATTCACTTTTTGACACACTCAATCAAAAAAAGGCCACTTCAACTATTGTCATGAATTTGAGCATTCTTAAGAAAACGTGTGTCAAATATTTGCGATAGTACGAATACACGTGTATGTGGGTTCAGTTAATGGGAAATAAATGGAAAAGGTCAGAGACTAGTGACTATAGTGAGAAGAAGTGAGAAGTGGTCTTAATATGAAAAGTATGGCCTAATGTATAGATGTTGTCAAGCCATCTCTTTTAAATGCAAGGCCACACCAGAAAGTGGAAGAGCTCAACCCTAAATTAAGGAAACAAATCTCAAGTTGTTGTTCCCAGAGACAAAACAGTATCTCGTTTAGTTTCAGCCGCTGAGCAAAAAGCCCTGCTGCTTGCTTTCATCTTGCCAAGCTCTAATTAAGCAAACTGAACAAATACCAGCGAGCGAGAAGTCCTCTGCATATTCAAACAAAAGGACTCCTGAGTTCGAGCGAGGGAAAAGGAGCTAAAGAGAGGGAGAAAGAGAGGAGAGAGCTGATCACAAGAAAATTAAACGGCACTGAACCTTGTAAACAAATATTTCAACAATGTTAAACACAATGCAGGAGATGTCTAGTGCCGCTGTGCTGTGAAATAGCCCGGCTCCGTTTGGAATGGAGTTTCACGTATGATAGGCGCTGAGAAAAAACGCAACTAAGGAGACAAAAAGAAATCAAGCGTGTGTGTGTGTGTGTATTTGTGAAGGGGTATCAGTAACACAATGTTAATACAAACTTTTATATATATAAAGTGACACATAAATGTAACCAGAGATTAAAGGGATAGTTGTGTGTTTTGACGTGTTATTCCTGTCATTGTTTTCCAAATTAGGGCATGCCGACTGCCATCACTATAGGTAGTAGACACTGACTATAGATATGTACCTCACTTCAATTTTTGTTACTATCCCTTAGAGCAGAATCCATATTTCTGCTCATCATCCAACCTGCCTGGAAATGCCTAAAGCCCGTCATTGCCTTCATTAATAATTTCTCCTTTAGCAATGTGGCGCGTTCCACCTTGAAGTGTCAGCTATATTTCCCAGAAATAGCTTCTCGTCGGCCCAAGAACGTTGAGGTGAAAGAGAAATAACTGACGCAAATCCATTTCTTTCCCCTCAATGTCGGAGAATTGTTTTCTTTCAAAGTTTTCTTTCTCTTGAAAGTCTCTCGTCACTTTTAAGGCCTTTTGTGGACAAATGCATGATATGCTGCAGACCAAACCTTGTTGGCATAGCAACAGGCTCCAGTATCTTTTCTACCATGACGATGGCCATACTGGTGTATTCACATTTTGCTTCACATTCCCCCGCTCTCTTTGTCTTTCTTTAGACTCTTTTTTACTTTCCCTCCTCCCCGTTTCTTAACCTTCATCAGCTTTTCGTCTTTTGCCCTCCCTTTTTTTATATGGCATCACTCTGGAGATCACTTTTCCCTGTCAGGGTGTCTTTCGCGGCAAGTAATTAAGATTGCCATTGTGTGTTTTTACTACATTATATATCCAAGTCAAGGGTGTTTTGCATTTGAATACGTTTATACAACTGAATAAGATAATCCTGTAATTAAATTAAGGGTACATTTGAATCAGTAATGATGTACACAAAACAGTGTCTCCTGGTCTATTGCCTAGAGAGGTAAACTCAGCAGAGATTGCAGGTATAGGGCAATGGACTTGACCCTTTGAGAAATCTTCCCACTGCAGCAAAATTGCCTTTTGGAGGTAAATCCTTTTTATACAGTCAGGAATCCTGTAGCCCATTAAGTCCACATTACCACGGCTGTATTGTTTAACTTTAAACATTTGTCAGAATACTCAACAACACTGATGAAATACAGATAAGTGGAATTAACAAGGCCTGCAATAATTAGCATCTTATTACGTTACTATACTCAAAAACAAGCAAATCGAAATACGAGTTGCACAGAATAGAACTCAAGGGAACCAACAGAACTAGAGACCAAACTGAGATTGTTATATTGGCAGATCAAATTCAGATTAATTTCTCTGGCGCTTGGCTATCCAGAATAACACGAAGAAGAAAAGATTATTGGAGTAACCGGTTAACAAGGAGCTCTCTGGAGACACAAGCCTCTGGTGCTCGAAGTCCATGTTATCTCGCAGCCACAGCTGATGTGGGTATGCATGTGCAAAGGTGTACCTTAGCCAACGCCTTTGAGACTTTGATACTGTACGGAGAGCAAACACTGTCATGGTTACTGCCGCCAAAACCCTCACCACCACCGTTGTTTTGGCTAGCGCCCCTACTGTGTAGGATTGCTAAATCGGACAGGGCTGTTATGCGAGGCTACACTGATCCCATCTGTCACAACTTCACCTTCAGATCCGCCACGCTGTTTCGAGCCCCACGATAGCTCTTTAAGAAAACGACTCAATCTGTTCTCTGGGCTATTTTTGCATCCTTTGCATTATTTCTCTCCAACGGGGACAAGATGGGAAGCATAGAGCTGCAGGTTGCTTGACACATAGCAATATGTTCACTCGGATTCGTGAGGTGGGCAGCCCTAACTACCTGATCTGCAATCCCGCCCTCCACCCACTCCCTCCACATCCTGGCGATCGATCAGAAAAGGCTTGGTGCATCCTGAGTCACCAGCTATTTGGCACCAAATGCCCTCATCCCCTCCATGGCAGTCGTTCGGAGTAGTCTGACAGTGGCTGAATACCAGTCGCAGCTGGATCAGCTCATCCCCAGGGGGCCCAGAGGAAACTGGATTAGTGGCTCAGAACGCACAAGAGAGAGGGAGAGAGACCCCTGAATATGCTGTCTTTGTCCCTTACTGTGTGTAGTGGCAGGGGGTCATTACTTGCTCACCAATTTACAAGTCGAAGAGAGCGCAGATAAGACACTTATAAAGGAAGCTGCTTGTAATGGAATTTTCCCATCGCAGTAGTTTGACTTGTATTGGATATTAGCCTGGAAAAAATAAATAATTAAATCTCCTGTAGATTAAAGTTGGGTTGGCAACGTTTTAAAGATTGTTAGTTTTTGAAAATGCTCGCCTGAACAGCGAGCGTCACTGTGACTGAGAAAGGAAAGTAAAGAAGAACGACGTAAACGGAGTAGCAACTCCACTCTTTGATACAAGAACAGTCTCTGTGCAGTAAGGTGTAAAAACACCAAAGCCATGACTGGTTAGCACCAAAGATATCGCGAAAATCTGAAAAAAAAGTGAGTAAAGGAAAAACAAGCGTCCTGAGGATTGCCGCTTTAATTCATGATACTCTAGGAATGCTAATGTAGCGGCTCCAGGCACAAATAACTCAAATCCCCTGTGGCCATCCACTGCTCTCCTTTGCCTAATAGAACTTATTATTATCTGACAGTATAAAAAGATTGATTCTTGATCCACAAGAGTGATAACATTAGCATGTGTTAAATAGTCGGGACATGTACACCGAGGTGTCAGGACTAGCTAAAAACCACTGTTGAGTTTCTGACATTAGGACGCCAGGGATCAGACTGACGTTACTTGTCTGGATCATCTAGTATCTCTGAAGCCTAAAACATACGGACTCGTGTGAATAGTAACCAACCAAGATAGTCTCTCGCTCTCTCGCTCTCTCGCTCTCTATCTACAATCATGTAAAAAAGAATTGAACACAAGGTCACTGAACTACTAAATCCAATTATATGCAATTATATAGTGTGTCTTATACCAAAGAAAAGAGCTTCACCTGACCAGAAGTTTTTGGAAGGAAGGAATTGAAAAAGGAAGCAGTTTGCTCAAAGGAATACACTCCTATGACCATTTCTCTCGGATGGGCCTCTTTATGAAGTTCTGTGTCTGGCTCGCATGTATCTGCTTGCCAAGTTGCAGAGATAGACAAAAAATATAAGATCAAACACGCAGCAGAATCTTCAAATGTTAAGTTAGAGTATTTTACCAGTATAAATGAACTCAACCTCACATCTAATCTGCAGTACCATGGCAGCATTTCAGAATCCGAAGCACCAACTAAACATACCAAAATGACTCATGTCCATAACTGCGAATGTCTCAGTGCAGTGCATTCAGCACCAACTCAAGGCTAAGCATCGTGATGTGCAGCAAGTGGTGACGGTCAACATCAAGCCAAACCAGCCACAAGGACATGAGGTGGTTGTGAAAACTGAAAGTAATAATATTAAAGCAAGGAATGCCTTGATTTTTGATGCTATACTGGATACATGTATTTATTAACACCAACAGCTAGACAAAAAACTGTGTGGACTGCAACATGTTTCCATAAATGAGAAATGTACATGAACGGATTAAAAAGCGTAAAAAATACAATTCCAAGACTGATGTACTGTACTGTGTTTTCTTTTAAAGAATAAAGTGGATACACAATATTCATGTTGAAGGCAGTATCTTACAAACATACCATATTAGTGATGTAGATCAATTCCCATATAAGCTCCTGTAATTAAAATGAATTGGTTGGCTAAATAAGGCACCTAAAACTGGGATAAAGATTGATACCAGCTGTAGTGGAATGGATCTGTCTTGGAAAAAGAGTCAGGCAGCCAAATCAATAACTGTTTCTGAGTATTTCATCAGTGTCAGTAACAAAAGCATATAATTAGAGCTGCCTCAGAAATACCAAAATCAATCAAGGTGGGTTTTGTTGCCCAGGCTTATCACTGACAATCCAACCCTTTTTGTGTGTGTGTGTTGTTTTTAGTTAACAAGGCGGTAGCGCTGCCTCGTCTGCATAGCAATTCCCCCCAGACACTGCCTCCATGAAAAGATTCTGTTTGCATTCACCTCCCATATTGCCTCCGTTCTCCCCACCTTCTCTGCACATTAAGTATCTGCCGGCTCTTCCGCATTTACAGAAAGCGAGGGAGCTCAGGGAGGAGGCGGAAGAGTGATCAGTGTCATCTCCACTTCATTTCTATGATCAACAGCGCCTCTCGGGGCTCCAACCAACAGATCTGGGTACCCGGCAGTTCTGAACAGGCGCCATCTGCCACTGTCATCCCCCAGGCAGGGCAGCAAGCTGGGGCTGAGGCTCTACGCTGGCGCGGCGGAGAATATGAGTGTATAACTGTGTGAGCGCATCACCCCAAGTTACCGTGTGCGGATATACATATTAATGAGCATCTGTGTTTACGGGGAGCACTCTTGTCGAAATGCTTTTTGCGTTTTCACACAGTATTGAAATAGCGCAGTGAAACAGGTGTGTCTGTGCGCATCTTTGTGATGTAGCTCGTGCACATGTGCTAAAATTAACTGAGAGAATCCCTGATCATCTCCAGAAGGAGAAACTAACTAACAAAAGGGACCAAAGGTGGTGCTGCAATGGGAGTTCTTAGACAAAGTGATGCAGTGGGGGAATGCTACACATGTGTACATGTGTTTAAAATCAAAACTACAACCAGTATTTAACTATTCAGTCATTTTTTTGTTGGAGGTAATTCAAATTTCAATTTTGGAAATAGTAAATGCTTTAAATAAAAAAATAATTTTCAACCCTTGAGATTACAAACATGCATACAACACACCAAACCTTTTGGAAATACTTCTTATCCATTAACAAATAAAAAATGCAAAAAAACAATGCAAATTTGTTAGGCATTCAAAATGAATGCCTTAAATTAAACCGAATAACACATGTTGCATGCTATATAGTACATCTCTGTTCATTACACACAGGTTTGCGTTCCAGTATCCCCCCAAAAAATGATATGCATTACAGCACTAGTAACTTGAAAATTAATATCTTCATAGGTGCTTCGTATTTCAGCCCAGGCAACTCCATTCTAACAGCAAATCAAAGTCTTAATATCAATTTATGCCACTTTCAGTTGGTTACTCTGTAACAGTGTCAGCTGATAGTATAACCTATGTCCACAATGTGAGTGGCATGCCTATATACATATCACACAAATTACTAAAACATTTCCATAATGATATAAGGACATTTTTGGGGGTTTTGGGTTTTGAGGTCTCCGTGTCCTTTTTTTCTGGACAATATGCGTGTGTGTGTGTGGGCGTGTGTGTGCGGATTGCTCTCCTTATCTCCTTCAGGCAGGCCACTCTGCCGACATACACTCCAAAGAGCCCCTAGTTGTCATTCATGGCGTCACACAGCCCCGAAAAAATGTCAGCATAAGGGAAAGGGGAGAGACAAAGGGAGAGAAATACACACAGAGAAAGTGGTGAGTGGTGAAGGTTTGAAGCTCAACAAACCACCACGCTACCTCAGTGGGGTTCCGTTATCTACTCGGTTATACCTCGTACTTGCAGCACCACCCGCATACACACACATATGCGGTGCTGCAGGCCAGATCTGGTCTATGCCAACGAGCCTCGCAGACCAAAAGGGGTCAAAATGGGCTGTTATGACAGATGTGTGCGAGGGGACGCTTTTTGAAGGAGTTCACGTTCAAAACATCTGCTCAAAATGTCATTGGAATTATGCTAATTAACAGTAGAAAGAAAAGTGCTCCCACACTTACTGTAAAATGCTGTGAATGTTAAACTGCCTGTAGGGTCTTCAAGGTAAATGCAATGTTACATTAGGATATGCATGTTAAGCCACGCTAAATTGTATTTTAGCTAAATGCTAATTTAAAGCTACATCAAACTCAAAGTCCTGAAATTGTAATTAAATAAATCAGCAAAGATATTTTCAAAAATAATGAAATCTGATCATTAGCTTGTCATCAGCTAGTTAGAGTTGTGGTAGAGAATGGTAGCTTTCCTTCTGTAGTGTTGAATGAACTAACTAGTAACATATGTTCTAGTAAGAAGATTAACATTTATATGCAACATAGATTTCACCCAGAGCCCAATACAAAACAAGATTTAGTTCAGGACATGGCAGTGATTTATTTTCTAAAATCAATTGTGATTTTGCACTTCCTTAATTGTTGGGACTCCTGTCATGATGAACTAATTTGTGGCATGTGGTCACATTCACCAATCATGTCTGTCATGTGAGATCATATTCCTATAAACCTCACACCCTGTTGGAAAAGTTGATGATGCTGATGTAACAATGAAACGAGTTGGATAAAAAAAAAGTACTATAAGTATATCCTGCAATTGTATGTCTCCACCACGCAGTCAAGTTGTACTTTACATCCATGTCACCATGCAACCTTTTCGACTTGTTTTCTGAAATTGTCATTATAAGCATAGAAATCTTTGGCTTATGGACAAAAATGTGTTTTCTCAGGTCACAGTGACCTTGACCTCTGAACAAGTGAGCGGACAACCTGAAATCATAACGGCTCAGGCCACGGCTGTCGATGGCATGGACACAAAGATTATCTCTTTGGTTAAAGCAACCCAGCTGAGCTCCTGCCAGCAAAAAGCAGGTGTCTGCAAAGTTAAAAGGAGTGAATCCACACACTGCTAGAGACAATGCAAAGCGTCCCCTTGATGGTTTTTTACAGTAATTATATGATGATGAAATGCTTTGTGGGAGACACAACCACACTCAGGTGAGCGTGAGAGCTTTATCAGCTATAAATTGCAAATCTCACGCATGTGAAGAAGACTCCGTCCATGTTCCTATCTTTATCTTTCTTTATATATTTCTCTGTGACACACTCGCACACACACACGGAGCAGAGCACTGTGCGTATACTTATCTACCAGGTTCTAGCTGAATGGCATTGGTGCGATTACCATCTTGTGGCAGCTGACAGCCTGCGTGGTGACAACGCACGCTGACGAGTGGACGGCATCATAAATAATGACTGCCATCCATTCCAACTGTCAGGACGAGCAGCGTCTCATAACGGGCCGAGAAGGCGAGGAAAACACAAACATATGCTCACATACAGAGACAGTGATTTATAACCCCTTTACCTTCCGCATGCAGGTGCATGGGTACAGACCAACACACACACACACACACTTAGACAGCACATGCCTACAAATAATACGCAAACTTTGAAAAGCACAAAGAGAAACGGACATATCCACCATATGCATTAAGAGATACCACGGAATTTTTAACGTCCATATTTGATTTGTCTTGTCATCCAACTATTCTTTTTATTTCATCTAGAAATAACTTAACCCCAAAAGGTTACATTTTTGGTTAAGAAGGGTTCAATGAGGAGTAAAGCAAGCAGACACATCTTAAGAAAGCATTGCTGTCCAGTTGCAGTTTCTTACATTGACACTTTACAGACTGGCTGTTTCCAATGTCTATTGTATCTAAAATATCGGTTAAACAACTGGTATAATTGCTTTTGGAAAAGATTAAAATATTCCTGAATGGCCTGAAATATCCAGTCGCTGTGAATCTATATTGCATTGCCACTATCGTACCCTCTCGAAAGCCCTCTGCTGCTAGGATAGATTGAAACATTCCATGTTTGTCCCTGATTTGTCTTGACGGACAGTTCCATTACAATCTCTCTCAGTCTCTGGTGTGTGCATATGCGAGTGTGCATGTGTGTGCGGGACTAACCCGACCATCTGTTCCCTGTAAGCAGTCGCTAACAGGGAGTTGTACCTGTGATGCGGAATGTATTCACGCAGGTAAGACTGTTTTGTTGCATCAGTTCCATGCTAAATGTTTTCCTTTCCATCCCATCGTTTCGGATACAGTTGAAGCACGTCATGGAAGATAATACCAAGTGCTAGTGATGATGATTATCTTGTAATTTCACTGTGGAATATTGTTTTTAAATCAAGAACGCACTTGAGCTGATTATCTCTGTGTACGTGCAGTCACACAGTAGCAACTGCATGCAGACACTCGGGTGGGGGGGTGCTCAATTCTAAAATGATGTATATTTGCTATCAATTCGGAATAATCATAAAAGTCCAACAATATCCGAAAAGACATAGTCTGTTGTTTTTTTTTAAAATCAAATTTCCATCATGATTTGTTTTGATATAATTGAGGAATCTCTTTAATTGCAAATCAAGTCAGCAACTTGACTGCTTCACCAAGATTAAATAAGATCCAAATGTAATTGCTGTTTTAATTGCTTTTTGTTAATGTATGTGACCAGGTTCATCGCTTACAGATGTGATTGGGGCATCTAGTGCACTATAAGCAGCATTGCTTTGGGTTTTATTGTATCCTTATGCGCCATCTTTTTGCTCTTCACATTGATTCCCGAGCATGTTGTCGGTGACACGTGGGGGAGGAAAACAAAAACTGTGGTGGGACACTGTTGGCTGCTGTGTGAACGTAGCAGAGTTTTTCCCTAACGATGGCTCCTCTCACGCTGCATGCTGTCAGGGCAGGCCTGCAGCCGACAGGGAAGCGATAAGATAAGAAACTGTTTATACAGCAAAGACCGAATAAATCCCATGGTAAGGACCTCACAGTGGTCTAGTGTGTATGTAAGATTGCCAAGTTGGCCTGATCGTTGTCAAGGCGTGGGGGAGTTCTTACCCTGCTGTGGGTAGCAGCTCTCCCTGCAAAACAAATACCACGTCTCCCAACAACGCGGGTCCTGATCTCTGCGATTATGGCCTTCATAGCGAGCGGTTAAGGAGAGTTCTCACCTGTTCCTCTTTGGTGGAAACATTTCCATTGTTACATTTGTCCTTCTCCCAGCACTGCATGAAAGACTTGCCGCTAGATAATCAACAGGGTTAATGTCAAGTCTGCAATGTGTGGGTGCTCATTGTATACTGTGTGTCATTAATGAAATTGAAAACAATCAAAAAAAGAAGGTAGATGTATTCACTGTTGAATTACACCTACGAATATAGATGAGTTTCTGTGCTTGCCTAGCAATCAAAAAGATACGCCGCCGCATGTGTCCGCTTAGAAAATAGGAGTCAATCAGAAGTGGTGCAGACACCGTGGGTGTCTCTTACTCTTTCAGACTTGGAAATATAACAGCCACTTTAACAATACACGCTTTGAAGACACAATAGAGAAGGCATGAATTAATTTTCTAAAGAGGCGATTCCTCTATTCAAAGACTAAGTATGGACTGATTGCAGCGGCACAATAAATAATCACATATTTTAAATCAAAGTAAATGTGGCCTTTCAAGAGACTACATACTTTATAATTGTATTGTGATCTATAGGGTTTGGGCACCTATGTGGGTTCATCATACAGGTAAGCAAGGTAACCAAAGGTAATAATTGCCTTAATCAGGCCGAAGACCTCCATCTGCAATGTCTGGAGTGGATTTGATTTGAAAAGCACTGGCTGATTGGGCACTCATGGTGTGTGAGATTTGCTCTGTTCTTTGTATTAGTATCCATTAGCTATTGATTGGGCAGTGTGAGAAGAGGAAATGGAGAGACACTTAAATAATAATAAAGAATAAATGCTGTAATACAATAAACTACCCATTTCTTGGAAAAAATACAGTTTGTGTCTGAGAAACAGTAACTTAATAAAATATATTAATTTCCACATAATCATAAAGGGCAGCAAACAGAGGCAGTGACTCGTCAAGTAAATACATGGATTTTCTTAAAACATCAGCATAAATTATATACATATTTTAAAGGAGTGGGCATTACAAAAGCTGTCAGAGCTTTCAGTATTGTACAAAACGCAGAGTGCCGTCTACTTACCAATGTAGTTCATGTCAAAGCTCATATATCTACTCACAGACACAACTTTACATCACATATTTCACTTTAAACTGCACTCATGCGAGTCTCTTAAATTAAGATTCTTTGGACATTGACTTCAGCTAATACAAATTAAATCTAGCAACAGTGAAAAAGATTAATTGAAGTGAGTATTTTTAGACATCTCTCTTAATACCAGAATTTACCAGACTGTAGGCAGTGCTTTGACTAAAAAACAGCACGAAGTATACGTGTGGCAGTTTGTCAGAGTTACAGCACCACTGTGCAACTCTCAATCGGCAGTACAACCACTTCGGAACTACGGTCATGAGAAGGGTGAGTTATCTTGTACACACATCGGTGCATTTACATACACTTAAGTAACCATGTTACTAGCAGATTTCTTAAAAGTAATGTAAACAGTAAACCCGTTTCCCATAACTGGGGTGGGGTATTAAAGACCCCTGCATGATTTATCCTGGAAAATGCAGCTTTCTTGGCCATGTATTTTATTGTTTCCAGTTGGCTGTTTACATGTATGAAGGTAGACTTCCCAGCAGAGATTCAAACACACATTTTACATAGGTTGCACTGGTGTCCCTCACTTATTCATTTAGGAGCACCAGCACATAATTAAGGTGCACCCAAATATGTGCCTTTTAGTATAATTATGCATTTTTAGTAAGCATAATTGTTGTCAATTAACATACACATTCAACATTTCTTAACATTCTTCGTTATGTTAACTACTATAAACAAATTAATAAAAAGGGTGCGGATATTTCTTTTTAGAGTCAGATGACCCAGAAGTTGGCTCAGAGGAGCCATGGAAGTCGGCAGAGTTGGGTGTTCCAAAATAAGAAAGTCTGAATACTGTTTTTCAGAACACAGATTTAAAGTATACATGTTCCTGCAGTGAATGTGCATATGTCCTGTGATTACCTGCATTATGTGGTTTCTCTACATAACTAGGTTACTTAAGTGCATTGAATTCACATCTTTACTGTTCATGTGTCCGACTGGACCACACTACAATCAGCTAGACGTCAGTCTTTACAAAAGTGGTCTGAGAGCCTTGGTAGTCATCAATCCGGTGCCATTGAAGACACAAAGCTAGGACAATTTAAATGTCACTGAATAGCCTGTAATAGTTTCTGAGTAACCACTTCATCCTTCAGAGCAAATCAAAGTTCACTGAAATGCATGGAGACAATAAAACAACAGAACAGCACACTCAAGTCAGCTACTGTCACACCGAAGAACAATGGATTAAAGATAAAAGCATTTCTAAATAAGGATCTTGCCAACTCATCTATAATAATTGTCTGCATCTCTGCTTTGCCATCAATGAGTTAAAAGGTAAATGAAGCAAAATAAAACATGTAAAGCTGGTCAGCATCACCCTGAATAAAGCCGAGTTAATTTGGGAACCCTGGATGCCTCATTTTCTGATGACTCAAATCCGAGCCCAATTTCCTGGATATTTGATGAGCAGAATGGCTGCACCAAATACCGAAACATAAAATAAATTAATCAAGATGATTCTTTGCCCTTCCAGGTAAAAAAGTCAGGCAAGTAAATTGGCATTTACTTTCCACTCAGGGGCATGCCTCCATGATTTAGTGCAAAAATACAAGAAACACAAAATATCTTGGGGACACAGAAATGCAACATATTGAAAACAGTGGAGTGAAACTGAATGCAGTTAGAGTAATCAATAACAATGCTATTTAAAGCTTGGTTAGGGTTTGTGGAGTTTGGAAAATATTGCCTATGGACTAAGCATATTTGAAATCAAATTAAAATAATTTATTTGAATTAATCAAATATAAAATGTTTATTGGAATACATCAGAGTGAGACCCTGACATAGGAAGCAATATAACACAATAAAACCAAAGTATTGAAACTATAGCTGCACAACAGTGTAGCAACCAATAACCTCTTATCAGAGTCGCACCAGATTTAAAGTGCATCTCAATATGAATTATATTTTGTCATAATGCATCATGGATCCTGGAACTACGCCTCAAGTGAATTATATGTGTCAGCAAGAGCTGTATTTCTGTCACTGTGCATATCAACCAATTACTTCTCCATGTAGTGAGCTTGGGGCCACCAGGAGTTTGACATCTAGGACTAACAAAGAGAAGAAAAAACCCCAGAATGAATGGCTCAATGTACCAAAGTCTTGATCTGATAATAGGCCACTGAACTCTGCTGCTCCATGCATGAATCTCCCCAAACAATGTCCTTGATGGCAGAAGTATGAATACCAGTCCAGCATGAAAACACACGCATGCACACACGCACAGACGGACAGCTCTAGCTCCAGGATGAAGAGAGATGTATTTATGATTTTTCTAGCATCCATTATTTGCACAGGGGTAAAGAAGTGTCATGAAATATTCATTAAATGTCTGATGTCATTTTATGTAGAGCGAAAGGAGAGGAAGAGATGCAGGAGGAAAGACGGAAAAAAGCAAGTCGGGACCATAACAAAAAAAAACTGAACACGTAGAACGGGGGTAGAATGTGTCAGCACCTAGTTTTGAGTGATGCCTCTTTTTATTAAAAACACCAATGGGGTTTCCATATGGAGCTCTGGATGAATAAGCAAGGAGGCAGAGTTGTGATTTTGCGTATCCTGCCGTCTCCCTCTTCAACCTCAAACGCCTCTCATCTTCTTATGGCTTCCCCCTCACTCTGACGCCAACCACCTCCGCTGTTTACCGCACTAGGGGGTTGATGGCTGGTTGAAGGAGTAAACACCTACTAGAAGGAACATGAGGAACTGCAGATGACGCTCCTGTTTCTGGGCATCTACCAGGTACTTCCGCAAGTGACTGCTTTTGGTCATGTAGCTCTCACTGAAAATGGAGACAGATAATCACTTCTGATTGGCTAGTTCACAAAGCTGATTCACTTGTGAACTACTAGTCCTACACACTTACGTCCTACACTTATTTTTGTCCCCGATAATGATACATTGTGATCAACAAATCTAGTTAACATTAGCCGTTAGTAGCCAGTGTGCAGCACAGTTCTGCTTGGCTAAATAACAGAGCTGACTGCTGATAATAAAGGTTACATTATGATCTTCCGTGTCCATTCACTCAAATGGTCTCATAACATCTTTACTCATTTAGACCCTGGTGTCATGCATGCATCATAAATATGTATATCTAGGCAGGTCAGGGATATTAATATGTTCAGCATCCACATGTAAACACACCGACGTGAGTCTGATTCTTACATAGATCCCGGCTCATTTAATGAATATCCACCACCAGTGCACACCCACCTGACTACCACAAGACTATCAACTAATCAATAATAATGTAATCCCAAAGTCTGCAATGACTTGGCCAAAGGCAAGTAGCTTTATAAAGCAGGTTGTCCTGACATGCAGTGAAGTGGTATTTTGGATAGTCGGTCTGCAGAACTATATAGGTGCAATGCAGTTCAGACTGAAATATATTTGAATGTTTTCACGTGTGCTACTAATATATTAACTAACCGACTGTGTGCATAGCTAAGAGTGTTATTATCGGAGTCTCTGTCGATGCACAGAGAGCTTCTGTTCCTCCATAAAAGAATATATGCTTCAGTAGCTCGATACAGTCGGAGAAGAATACAATCGACTAGAATAGGTGTCATTGGAATATGCATGGTTGTGTTGTCCATGTGTCTGTGTAAAATGAAGACATAGGACAAAAAGTCAAGTGAGATAGAGAGTTGCCATAAAAGGGGAAGATTGGTAGGTACAAAGGCAACTGCAAGCACAAGATTACTCACCAAAGTGTATTCCATCCTCTCTTTGAACTGGAAAAACTGCTTTAAATGCTGTAAGCAAAAGCAAGCATCCAGACCCTGTAATAGCTTTGTTGTATGCAGCCACATCCCTGTGTGTGCTTCAACAAATCACATGCCAACTTATGTGGAATTACATATTTGCATGTTTGTGCTTATTTGGCCAGGAGAGCGGATGAGAGCATTCACACCGTAACGAAAATTACACGGGCAGAAATAAACCAAGAGCGAGCACCGTCTACCAGCCTCATAACATTTCCATAATGGCACCACCCTCTCCCACACACATACACCTGGCTGCTTCATAATTCAAAAGAGGGACTCTCTTTTTGAGGATTTGGCAGCTTAGGTCATATAAAAGCAGCTGCAGATTTAATGGGGGAGCTCTTTGGATGTCTAAAAGTCGGAACACAGTGTGAAACAGCTCCAATGCATGACCAAATGTACTCACTGACAAAGACAGTGAGGCTAATGACCCTATAAGCCTGGGCCCAAGCCTAACATTCTGCCAACAGGGGTTGTACACATGCTGCTCTCAAACAGACCAGTGAATGACTACAATAAGAATGAGGCGCTGGCAATGTATGCGTTCACCCGCAACAGTCCACAATAAGAGTCAAGGTGCTTCACTCACAAGCTGAGATTTCAAAAGGACCAAAACGTACCACAACTGCTGTAATGTAACACTTGCTCACGTCACATTTCTCATTAATATACTGCGGGTTCTAGAGACCGTCTCAGCTGAGAACTGAGCTGTTTACCTTCAGTTATTTTCCATGAGAGAAGAAGAGTTGAGTCACATCTATTAGACTTGCTTCATGAGAGGGATAAACAGTGCACCTGTTACTTTGGAGATTCAGCTCCTTCGATGTGCTAATCTGTGCTGCCTAAGGAAAGAAGTCTTGATAGGTGTTTTGCAGCTGTGGATATGAACTGTACAGTTCACTATGGAGAACACTAATGGCCACTAATAACACTGTGTCATTATCGATTTAAAGCTGAAAAAAAAAGAAAAAGGGGCAAATAGGACAGTACTGTTGGGGTCCCCAAATGGTGACAATAATTAAGCAGCTAAATAGCAATAACAGGAAATGCAATTCCGGGTGTCCTCCGTCTCCCATTAAAAATGCTGTCGCAATAAATAAAAGGTAAATTGGTCTCTTCAGGGTCTTTGGGATTGCTTGGTGGACTAATGGCTAGTGTGGCTGTCTGCTACCTTCCGATACAGTTGTGTAGAAATGCCAATTGATTTCTGTTAAAACTACATATCCTGCTAAGTAAACAGTGGCCTCCGAGGCTTTACCTTGACATAGCAAACATGATTTAGCGAATGCAACGGTACCATTACATAAAACAGATGAAAGGTTTGCTTTTCAGTGTGGCTTAAAATGACATGGCTTGAAAACGTCATAAATTGGAACTGTGGCTAGCGCAAGTCTGACACTGCCGAAGAATGTTATCATTATGATTTAAGCAAATTGCTGCCACCTCGCGTCAACAGTAATCAAGAGCAACCACCCGCCCTTATTGCCGCAAAGTCACTCTGGAAAAGTTGCAGGAGGAAATCTGGTCAAAGAGACCAGCGATATACTGTATGTGCACACTGTGTAGTGTATTGAAAAGGGGATCCAAATAACTGTTACACTGCCAAACAGCATGCTGGGTTCAGCTCGCTCCCCCATCCCTGCTTACAGTATATTAAAATACAGAATAGTAAACGGATACAGTACACTGAAGCAAACTCAAACTAGTATATAAGTAAGCATCAGCAATCTGACTGTCATGGCAGGTCGAGTGTTAAGTTATTTGGATGAGTGGTTCTCGAGAAACCTGCAAATAGCGATATCTCAGATCAAGCAATCGCGTGCGTTTTCAACGGGAACTTAACAACCATGT
Source organism: Taurulus bubalis (assembly GCF_910589615.1). NCBI lineage: Eukaryota > Metazoa > Chordata > Actinopteri > Perciformes > Cottidae > Taurulus > Taurulus bubalis. The sequence continues at coordinate 13,363,137 of NC_136591.1, read as the reverse complement.
TTTTAAAAAGAACTGCTGAAAGAGATGTTAAGAGGAGCATGGACATTACAATACTGTTCCAGTCCTTACATTGCACATTGTTGAGGTGACCAAGTGTTGAGTGAAAAGGAAGGCCAGTGGTGTTCAATGGCAACAACACCATTACACAAAGAGTCCTTCCTGTACCCTTTAAAACTGGGATCGATGCTACAAGGGAACCAGGGTCAATGTGAATTTGGTGAAATGAAAGCAGAATGGTCCAGAGAAAGGATTTGTAGCCTCTACTTCCAATTTAATTAATAGAAGCAACAGCTACAAACCACAATAAACTTCTAATGCCAGTCTATGCATGACTGCATGAAAACCAGACCGCTCTGGGGGGGGGGAATAAAAAGTTCACAGGCAGGAGAACAGACAAATTTTAGTCTAAGCATAAAACCCCACCTGTCGCTTTGCTGTTTTTAACCCTCTTGTTGTTCCTTCCTTCCTTCCTCCCTTCCTGCTGCTGGAGCAAGACAGATTGCAATACGTATACAAAAAGTGCCCCTACTAAGACAGATTGCTTGTCCTGCTGCAATCAGACCTCTGTTCAAATATTGGTCCGTTCCCCTGAACTAGTGTGCAGAGGGTTTTTGAAGCATTGTGGATTTCGATCCAAAATCAAAGTTATTGTTTGCCGATACACAGTAGCACAAATCAGCAGGACAGGACTGGGGTTCTTTGTTTCTGCCAACTGAAAGAGACGTGAATGGCGACGACATATTTTCCAGATTTTGGTTTGAAGGTCTGGTTGGGGGAGCACGTTTCTAACCAACCATCAGTCCCAACATTTAAAAGGGGGACAAAAACTGTTATCATTCATTTCATACACCTGCCTGGCTGGTGGTAATGAAAACAGGCTGGCAAGATGAGGGCCCGAGAGGCGAGAGGCCCAGAGAGGGACATGTGTCTGTCTGTGGTTCATTGGTTGGACCAGCATCAGTCGGAGCTGTTGCTGTGCCCACTAAACTGTGGCAGGCAATGACACGAGTATGAGAGAATAAGGGACAGCGCAAAAGAGGAATGCCAAAATGGTTGGTGGGGGTGTAATTGGGTTGTGTACAGGTCTTTAAAATAATATGCACATTTTGTTAGCACGGTTAGGGGTGACTCCTGTATATGATGCAAATTGCAGAGCACTGATTGGTAGGGATGGGTATCGTTTGGGTTTTTTCCGATACCGGTGCTAAACCGATACTTTTAAAACGATAGCGGTGCCTAAACGGTGCCTGAACCGATACTTTTTTATTGCCAAGGCCATTTTTTTCTTCAAATTGAACAATATTATGAACTGTTTAAAGTATACTATAGATATAAATAAATAAGTACATACAAAACACTTACTTCAAACTACGGCTTCAAACCTTTTAACTTCAAACTATAAAAATATATATTTAAAAAAGAACAGACACAAGCATCAGGTGTTCTGATGGGACCGTGTGCAACAGAACTCAGACACTGTTGGATTTTACAAACTGCTGCTTTACTGGATTACACGTCATCATTCATATCAACTGGAGAGATTTGTTCCAGAAAGCCGAGGACGGACGTTCAAAAGCTCGTGCTCGTGTCTCCAGCGATCTCTGTGTGCGGGCACTGTGTGTGTGAGCGCTGGAAGCCCCGCCCCCTCGAGCCCCGCTCTGCATGCAGGCAGACAGACAGAGAGCAGAGCAGCGAGTGTGCTCTGATCCGCGCTATTTTAATAATCGTTTTTAATGTGCGGGCACCGCGCTACCTTTTTAGTATCTATATACCGTGCAACTTTACAGAGTAGTGTAAAATAAAAAAAGGATTTAAATTGGCTCAGACACCGGAAGGAAGCACCGAAAGCTGCGTTGCTTTTCGGTCCGGTAGGTACCGGACGTGTTGGAACCGGTGCCATATTGGCACCGGTTCTCGGTACCCAACCCTATCTATACCTAGCTAAGACTAATGCAATCTTAAACAATAGTCCTGCTGTTAAAATGTATTTTGTTATAGTGATGTTCCTATTATTTCATCACCTTCATATATATTAATGAAGTCAGGCAAAATAAGAGAAACTCATGTCTGTATTATGCAACAATAAATACCACAATCTTCATTAAGGGAGGATTTAAAGCAGAACAGTTGTATTGGACTGCATTACTTTCAGCAGGTTTACTAATTAACGTGAAACTGAGTGCATGTTACAGTGTCAATGTGACCCTGTCCTGATACACCATTTCTAATAATCATTCTCAATTTATATATGCTAATCTTTACGTGTCATTTGCAATAGGTAGGAGTCAGACACTGTGATTCCTTGGACCTTAATGTAACAGCCCGCTCTGCTGACCTCATTTGTGGATCCACATTCTGTTTAATGTGGTGCTGCCCTACAGAAACGGGGTCCAGCTCATAAAAATCTAAGGTTTACAGGGTGACTCGGATATTGAGCATAACGCAGCTCACTGCAGACATGATCTACCCCTCTGTTAAGAATGTGTGAGCAGAGTGCATAATAGACACTTGCTCAGTTATTATGCCGTATCATTATTGCGGTCAAATGACAGTGTGCCAGGTTCTTGTGTTGATACATTTATTCTGGTGCTGCTGTCCTGTAGATGACAAAGGCGTTTTCAGTGAAGGGGGCTAATACTGTTAGCTGACAGATCAGGGGGGCAGCCTGAGCAAGCCAAATAATAAAAACATCAGGAAATCAGTAATGCTATTACCTAATCAGAGTTCTTTTCATTATAGACTGAAAAAAAAAAAATCTACCTTGTTCTGTGCTTGCATAAACAGCTTATTATCTGGGTAGATAATTATTCACAGTGTGTGTGAATGTTGATTACAGCTTCCTCCTGTTGTGTGTAATAGGAGGGAGACATTCACTCATCAAATATAGATGAAATGAATGTTGATGCCTTCCATCATGGCACTTAATCATGGCCTTCAGTAAACGGTAAGGGCATGCTGGATGTCATATGGCGACTGTGACTGATTGGTAAACACTGGCTGGTTTGCCTGCTCGGTGTGGAGACGGTGAGAGACGATGACTGTGTTTGAGCAGAGCGACTCAAAGCCATTTAAACAGTAAGGTATGGTTTAAAAGTGTAATAAGACAGTGCTAAGCATCAGCATATGTAAAATGTAAATTGGAACATGGACAATAGTTTAAAGGAGGAAAAATACATACACTTTGGTCTTTACTCGTGCATAGTGCTGCTACGGGTAGCCAGGGTGGTGAAAAAGCTGACCACAGTGTACACAGTGCTGGCTGCAATGACACTCACGGGCCTACAATCCACTTACTTAGCAATATGTTCATCACACTGCCATAGATTTCCTCTCAAGCACGATGAGCTGGAGCCGGCTGTAAACAGGCACACACCCAGTTATAGCGCAAGTTTAGCATGCAGCAGGCAGCGACCCACAGAGTACAGACCAACACAAACCACAGACAGGAAAGGTGAGAAAAAAGAAAAGAAAACCTGTACCACCAGAGTGACTAACCTCTCAATCCACACTTGATCTTAGCTTGTCTTCAAAAGGGCAGGATTTGTGTCAGGCTAAGGACAGAAAGTTGAGTCAAGGGGGCCCATAAGGAGGGAGAGGGATGAGTTTAAGCCCTGAACCACAAGATAAGATCAAGTTCAGACCGAGGACAAATTGGCAAGTAGAAGGAAAAAGTAGAAATGAGGGGTATTTTAATCAGAATTAAACAGGCAAAGAAAACCTCCCTGTATCTGGGCTGATGGATCAAATCTGAGCGCCGACGTACAGTATGCAAAGCTGCTAAAAGCCGGAGGGTACCAGAGCTCCTCCATTGCCACATTGCTATCCTCCGATCTACTATCAAGGCAATAAAATCCAGGACCATAAAAAATAAATAAAACCAGAGTGTGATAATGTACAAATCAACTCATGGTTCTAGTCTTTTGAAAACATAAATGCATGGCTTGCTCCTGAGTAACCATTAACTTTTGCTCTTATTTGATGTTTTGAAAAAGTTCAGGAAGTAACACATACACAAAAAGCGGTATCAAGCAGCTATTTGCTATGCAGGAGAAACTAATGCTTGCTGAATGCAGTGTTGTTTATTTTAAAAAGCCATTACGTAAGGTAATGAATATGCGTAGACTCTTGGGGGCAGCGGCTCAGCGAGCTTAGTGTTTACTCTGCTTTAAAAGGGTGCTGCTTGCATTTGGGCTCATTATAAACTGCTCTATATTCAGGGTAAAAGTGGTTGATAGTAATTCAAGGATATTTGATGTATAGACTGAGTTAGGGCAGTGATTCACCAAGGATCCACAGCAGACTGCTGCATAGTCGTTTTATTTATTTCGGTTTAAAAGGACAGACCTACAGTCAGAGGAACAGCTTTCAGCAGGAACGGACCACATGTTTTATGGCATTGCATTTGATGCTTTGAAGGCCCGTTTTCTCACTTGTATTTGCCTCTTTGGGATCCTGTGTGATTATCATGCTTCAAAATATCTAGTGTGCCCAGCTTATTCTGCAATCAGAAGTTGGTAACAGAGACATAAATGCCTGTGGTGGTTGTGGGAGTAGCACTACAGCAGTAGAAAGGGCAAGTATCCTGTGAAAAGGTGAACAAAAGGAAGGAAGGTGGAGGTGTATGGGACAGGACCGAGGGCTTAACATGGCTGCCACGTCCACCACTCTGACAACTAATTTGCCCTAACATTTCAGCAAAAAGGTCAGACAACCCGCCGGCCAAGTTTATGAATAGTCTATAGGGGCTCTCTGTCTGACGGAGAGGAGAAACACGAACAAGGCAAGTAGAAGGTCTCTTCATTGACTTGGCTTAAAAAGAGGAGGGAGGCAGCTTTTGTCAGTGTCCAGATGGGAGCTGCTCTGTATCCTCTAAATCAGGAGTGGAGTTCTGTCTGACCTTATCTTATTCAACAGGGCCATTCACTTAAGGCGTTGATTTGTTCAGCTTGCACTCTCTAGTGCCTGCAAATTTAAAAAAAGGACCTTTGACAGTGGTAAAGAATTAAACAGTAAAACACATGCGGTACACGCAGAAAAGAATTCCTCGATTGTAATAAATTCTCCCTGCGTGCAGAAGCAAAACCCCGAGGCAGTTTATGGTTATGCCTTTGGTCCTCCAGGATGCAAGTAAATGTTCCTTACACACTGCTCTATTTTCATATTTTAAGGGAACTAAGGCAACAGCACGTTCAGAGGCTTCCTTCTCCTTGTTCTTGTGCGTCTGACTGCAGACGCAGCGCACTTCCAATTGACTCAGTATTGCAGCCAGTCGTACTATCCACCTACCTGAGAGCGAGGCATATGGACAGGACACGAAACAGGTAAGCACCGACTGGAACTTAGATGGGAAAACTATATATTTGTCACGGTTCAGCGCCACACGTTCTCTATTAGTTGTTTTCATCCTGTCTGCCTGTCTGTTTACTAACTGTCCTGTCATTTCAGATCCTGCTGCACGCCCCCTTCATCAGTCACTCCCTCCTCGTCAGCCCTCATTCCTTGCACCTGGCCCATCCCTGTCTCACCTGTAGCACATCCCCTCATTAGTCTTCACTACTTAGGTCCCCTCACTTGCCCCCTGCCAGATTGTCTTGTGTTTTTGAACCTAGCTCTCCCTGTGTGTTACCTGTAGTTACCTGTTCAGTAAAATAATTATATTCTTTATCTCTGTCTTCCGGAGTCGTGCTTTTGGGTCCTTGCGTAATCGGACCGTTACAATATTGACTTAGATGGGAAAACTATAAAAAAATGAGAGCCCGTTTCTCTGCCCATGTGAGATTACCCATCACGGAAAGCCTAGCTGAATTTAGAAACAAGTGTAAAGTATCACAGTGCACAATGTAATTCCTTTGAGACAGAGCACACACTCATGCACAAACAGGCTTACATTTACAGTGCAGCGTCTGCACATTGAGCGAAAAGATTAATGTTGCTAGTTTATGCTCTCACATGGAGCTACTCCGAGGGTCACAAGGCTCCAAAGTTGCTCTTCCTTAGCAGCCATTCAGACCACGGTCCACATGAAAACACCCAATTCCCAGGATGCTTTCTGTCCAGATGGGCCGAGCCAGCGGCACTTGTTCAATTAAAGGCATCAGGGGAGACCTAACCATTTCATTATCTGCAAGCTGGCCCCACATTGATCAGCCTGTCTGGGGCCACTCACAGCCTGTGTGACTGCTTAATCTGGGCCCTGCACATGCAGAGACACTGTCTTTCACCCACCCACACAGATTTTCAATCTATTACAGAGTGATGTGGATGTACTCTCCACAGGTGTAAGCACGTTTGTGTGTCTGTCTCAAGTCAGCAAAAGCAGACAGGCAGAGGCAGGAAGAGGTTCTGGGGGATTGGATCGGTTTCAAGTGTCAAGGCACGAAAACAAATGTCTGTCTCTCTTTTAGTTTCCTGGTGAAACCCGCAGTAGGAAAAATGCTATGATAGAGTTGCTATGATAGAGAAGTCCCAATCTGGAGTAAAGGTTTATTGGCCACCTGTGGCCCCAGGATTTGCCCACCACTTGCTTTCCACATGTTTTTGTAGGACTGATGACTCAAACAATCCTGGAAATTAAACTGCCTGACCTGCCGAAACAAGGAGTTGTGTTCGGAATCTCAAATAGAAACGATGCCACATACAGAGTTACAGTGGGTCCAAAGAACATAGCAGTGGATGTATTTGAATGAACATTTGGTGATCTAATTATCCAAAGCAATGTGGGGCATATTCTGCATGACCTAGTAGTTGGTGAGCTTGTGCACCCAATTCAGGGCTTGATCATTTGTGAGGCCATGTCTTACATGGAAAGCCAAAAGCTTGGGGCTGCCACATTTTAGCCGATGATGTATCACAACAAGTAGAGACATAATGTTAAGACTGCGGGTTATGTGTAAAATTCATAGCGACACCGCCCCGCAGCACAAACACACACACACAGGGCAAAATGGCCACATGGTGTGCATATAACTTTATAGACAACACTGGCTTAGTTGACAAAATGAAACCCTGGCCTAGCTGAACAGTCATTAACTGTGAAGTATCTAGGCCATGTCTCCTTCCACTCAAAAAGCCTGCTGGTTTGACGCCTCTGCTCTCCAGATTTCCCCCAACTCCTCATCTTCCTCACTCTATCCCTTCTCTCTTGTCTCCCATCCTTATGTATCCATTTCTTCCTCTCTTTTCTCTCCCTTCCTTTGCTCCTTGACCCTCATCTCCCTTTAGCCCTCGTCCTGCCTGTAATCCCATCATGTATAATTCCCCCCTCCAAATACTCACATGCTGAGAAGGCAAGAAGGCCCAAGCCAGCCCACTAAGTGAGCACTGAAGGCCTGTGGCATTAAAGTGTCTCCTCTCCGGCCCTCAGAGAATTGGCTAGGGCGACAGATAAATAAATAAGACCTATAAAGAGAGGCTTTATGGCAGCTGTTGCACACATTGATGGTGTTTCTGATAACAACTCATCATAGTGGTTAGGCCACATTGACAGCAGAGGGAAAGAAAAAAAAACAGGGAACCCTCATCGGCAGGGATGTTGCAAAAGGGACAGTTTGACAATGTATCTTTCTCATGATGTCAATTTTGTTTATCATAAACTAGAAACTGCACACAGGATGCAATAAAGAGCAATGTTTCATATAAGAACCCTGAGTTGAGCAAACCTAGCGTATAAATCCGGGGTGTGGCTGCTCCACAAAGCAAAGCAATGCTAGTTAAAGCCTGACATGAAAACACAGACTATGTTCACTAAGGAGAGTTAGAGCTGTGATGTTACCAGGCCAGGGCAGCAAATATTATTCAAACATTGGTGTAAACATCGTTTGTGAAAAGTTTTAATTAATGCCAAAAAAAAACAGTTTAAGCAGGACATTTTTTATTTAATCCGCGATGAATGAAGAAATGCCTTCTTGTAGAGTTTGCTGAAGGGTTGACTTGGTGATTTTGTCATCATGAGTTTGTATCCTGGATAGACTCATGTTTAATTGTGATATGTCTAGAGCAATAGCAGAAATTCACCATAATAATTATTTTGATGTGTGCTGCAACATAAAAGTAAACACATTTCAAACTGGAATGTAATTAAATGACTGTCTTGTCAAGGTGGTGGCTATTTACATTTCACGCCAACCAATAATGGTTTAATTTATTCAGAACAAGAAAGCACTCAATCAGTGTTTAGTTTTTAATTGTGTGGCTGTGTGAGGGACGTTATGGCTCCACCGGCTGCAAATATTTAAATTTATATATTTATAAAACAGCTTCAATAAAATGTTTCTGTTTGTCCTTAGTGTTTATTCCATTATTCTATCTATACTAAAGCAGTGGCTTCCCCGTCTTTGAGAACCGTGGTATGGCTGCTTGAAGTGTTCTACAGAACTGCTCAGTGCTAGTTGACTCCAGGGAAGTGAAGAAGAGTTCGGTTTTAATGTTTGTATATCCAGCAGCAAAAGTTAACTGTAGTAAATGGGCCATGCCCTGTAGTCCAAAGAGCCCTGAAGCCACACCCCCACTAGTTCTGAGAGCTGCTCGCTTGTTTATTCAACATTTGATATATACTATCCGAATTGTACCATCTTCGACACTGCACATCCTCGGGGTCCCTCGCAACACACCCGCCAGATGTGAACTAGTTCAGTTTTTTGTTATTACGCGGGAGACACACACAGTCAGCTAAATGGCATTTAAAGCAAACATTGTAAAAAGATTAAAGAGAAAGACTACTCTAAATCCAGTGTTTCACAATAACTACGTAGACTGTGGTGGCAAGCCAAACCTTTTTTGTCCCGCCACAATTTCATAATGAACGGAATTATTGTTCCACTCAACAGGTGGGCTGGCTTGGGTCGTAAAGGGAAAGTGGCTCGCGGCTCCGGCCGAGATGGCTTCTGCATCACTCAAACAGACATTTTGCTGCTTCCCAGGGCTTTGAAGTGAGTGCTCGCCAGGCCCTCTCTCCCTGCGCAAGGTGATGCCTATGCAACTGTTAATCAGGGAGGACTGTCCTCAGTGCGTGATCTGCAGCAATGTCGGCAATCCACCAGACTTGTCTTGAAACATGCAAGTGTGACTCATTGCAGTTTCAGAGACCAATGTGTTTATGATTCAATTATTTAATTAAATAATACAAGTAAAAGTCATGCATTCAAAATGTTACTTAAGTAAAAGTACAAAAAAATTGGTATCAAAATAAATATGCTTATAGAACTCATTATGCATTGAGTAATTGTTTTTAAAAGCAAATATTTAGCAATGATTAAGAACCGATTATTGATAAGAGGGGCTCCCACTTGTAACAAAATCCTAAAGATAACTCTTCCTTCCTGAAGACCACTGTAGTTCTCCAACACGCTTGGAAAGGGACTTGAGATGCTGAATCATGTGTAAAGTTACATCAAGTGAAAATATTTAGGTGAAGTACCTCAAAATTGTACCTGAGTAGTGTGAGTACATCTTAGTTTTGTTCCACACTTCCACCACAGCATGACCCCATGCCCCCCTTGGACGTTCCAAGGTCCCCCCACCATAGTCTCACAAAATCCTGAACTGATATTTACAGTATTGGAAAATTATTATCTTGCTGATAATGGTGATTTGTTTAATTACATGTAATGCTAACACTCTATGGTTGCTTTGTTTGTAAATTGTGACTAAAGAGCTTCAGCCACATATGTAGCTAAATCCAAGAATGTGGTGAACTTTAAAAGATCTGGTCCTAATCCAGCAAAGTCTGAAACCTATGCCTTTGCCAATTTGAGCTTGGAGCTGTTGCTGTAGCGCATAGTTAGCCTCAATTGTTGGCTTGGATCTAAGAACACTAAATCCTGGGCTTGTGTCAAATTGTCAACAAAACATAGTTATCCACAGGTGAGAAATAAAGAGTTTTTTCAGTCTCAAACTCCACGGCACACACAGTGGTATCAAAGAGCAAATGAATGAGGAAAATGTCCATCTGGATTCTTAACTCAAACATTGTGTCCGCTTCAGTCTTATTTCATGTTTTTTTACAAGATTTGACTGGAACATTTGTTATTTATATATGGTTACTTATATCCCTTTGCTCAAGCAAAACGGTTACAAATCCTGACATTTAATCAGTTTGCTTTTCAAACATTTTAATAATAATGTGTGCAACAACAATGAGAGTAGTAGCTTTGGTAAATGTGTGCATTTTTGGCCGATATGTTATATTACCCAAGATAAGTGTGGGATAAAACATGTTGAGACATCGCAGATCAGACTTTGAAGGTTACATGTTGAGGTTAAAGTTCTGTATCACTTAAATGTAGTGATGTGTTCCTATCTCCTGCTCAACCACCGGAAGGTCAAAGGTCAGAATCAGCTACAGTGCAGCAACACTTCAGCTGATAAGGATGCAGTGTCTTGCTGTAGGACATTTTGGCAACCAGCCTCAAGTGTTTATTTACAAAGGCTTGAACCTGGGTTGAAGACATTGTTTGACTGATAGGTGGGTACCCCTGACTCTTTAGACCCAAACTCTGTTGTATCAAGACCTGGACCTACAACCGAATGATAATTGAGAAGCTTTTCCAGCCTTTCCGGCACTCGTTTAGCGGTCCAGGAAACAAACCAATCAATTACATGTGTCGTAAATCACCTCACATGACTCTACTCAGCCAATCATATATGTGCATTTCGATTAGCATTGGGGCTTGAGTAAGATTCACACACAGAGGGGAGATGGGCAAGAGAGACCGAGTAGTCTGAGAAGCACTTAAGCCAGAGAAGTTATGTCACATGGTGTTCTCCAAAAAGAGGAAAGTGAACAGCGACACCAGAGCCTTTCACCAAGAATGGACTGACTCTTGTTTGTTTGTTCTTCCCACGGACGAGAGAAGAAAAGCGACAATATGAAGGGCCACTACGAGACAAAGCACAAATATTTGGAGCAAACATGGCCACGCTGCAGGATAGTTCAGTTCAATTCATTTTTCTAAAATCAAGTACTCGATTTGACGGGCATTCGTTTACTACATACAAAAGCCTCTTTAACATATATGGCTCAAAATTGTAGTTAGACACTATTGTGATGTTCCGGACCTTTGCATGAGGATATTCTCTCGAACTGGACCTCGTTGAATTATAACTGAATACCCCTGTTCTCGACTAATACAATTACTTTGGTTTGCTCTGACTTTCCACTGGGATAGCAGTTAAATGCATCCATCAAAAAGGCAGCAATCATAGTGACAGGTTCCCTGTAGGATACTTTCTTTTCCATTATTAGGAAAAACATATATGAACTGAAAAGGTAAAATTGTAACACATGTATCGTTAAAGATAACTGAATTAAACTTGAAAAGCAAAAGGCGGTGAGTCAAAATAACAAAACCAACAAAGAATCAAGGCAAAGCCAAGAAACATTATGCATTCTACCCGGCCTGAATCCCAAAAGAATATAATTTTACATCCGAGCAAAGGGAGGTCCTCAGTGGAAAAACAAGCTCACTCAAGTGTTACTATTTTCCCATTATGAGACTGAGGGAATGATGAGGAGAAAATAGCTCTATTTCCCATTTCCATTTTTGTATTGGTCACTTTCATTCATCTCACCTGCCTATTGATCTCAATTTTGCCAGACCATTTTTCTCCACACTGCCTCAGTGCCACCAGCCCTTCATAACAAAATTGGAGGCTTGCAAAATTAATGTTGGACCACAAATAAAGGCCAGAACCCAAACAAGACAGTCAAAACAAACAGTCAACTGTTGAATGAATCAGAGTAAGGAATCTGTTTTCTTTGGACTGAAAAAGAGACTAAGGCAGTGAGACTGAATGTGTACGGCAGTATGCTATTCAGAGGGGCCGGACCTAAGACAAATTTAAGTGTTATAAAACCAGCACAGCAGCATATTAGGGCTGGAGTCAACCAATCTTGGCTGACTGAAATTATACCTGTAAAATAACTGGGAAGTCAAATTTACAGAAAAGAAAACCACACATGCTAAAAATCTACGAGAAAGAAAAATGTGTCAGTAACTACTTCCCTCAACCTTTTGTCTTTGCAGCCAGACTTGCTGGGGGACGGGCAGGAGATGGACTTTTAATCGGCCTCTGCTCAAATGCAATCTCTCAAAGTGTCACCTGGCTCGCATGGACTCTTAGCTTTGCAGTCGGTGGCATTTCATGGCATAATTGTGTGGAGAAGTTGTGTGGAGAGGGGAGGGGGGGAAGTGAGTTTTGAATTGAGAAATGGACAAATCTGGTTAAAAAAAGTGACAGTCGGTGTCAGGTGGAAAATAGGAAAGTGTTAGCTTACACATATAACCCCAGAGACACACACACACACACACACACACACACACACACACACACACACACACACACACCATCAGAGAAAAGATGTCTGTTTGGCAAGATGTCTGACTGACATTGGAGACTCAGAATAGACAGACATTTTTGAGGTGCTCAAGCAATAATTACCCACCATCCCCATGTTAAACTAATAAGCTGTTCCCAATAGGGCTTAAAGTGCACTTTGACTCCTCTGCCAGCATAGCGCTGGTAGGTTAATCTACTTTGTGCATTAGTTGTTATGATCTCTTATAATAGTGTCATGAATGAAGAGCCCCCAGAATAACCAGGTCGAAGCTTCATTAAGGACTTACAATGACTGTAACACTTGAGTCTTAAAGTGTTGCCATGGACTATATTCTTAAAATGGGCTAATACATGTCTTTTAAGCTCATTACATTCACAGCTGTAAAAACAAGTTTAATCTAAATATCAGTGGTAAAAATACCAGTAAATAAACCTGGGACCACCTGTTATTTCCTTTGCATTCTCTTCTCCAGTCCACTCTATATATCCTTCAATAACCAAGTAAAACTGCAATTCACAGCTTCCTATAGTGAGACCTGGCCAATAATCCTTTTAGTCACAACCTATATGTTTATCTACCAGGAGAGGGAAGAAGGTGACCGAGATGAAGAGGACAGAACAAAAAGTAGGAGGATTGGCAGAAGTAAGGGAAGGAAGAGATGTCGAGAGAACAGATAGGTGGCAAGAAGACTAAACAAAATTGGAGATTGATGAGACAGAGGTAGTGCTAAAGACAGGTGTCGGGACAAGGGGAGAGGAAGAGGGAAATCATACAGTGATAGATGCAGAGGGAATCGGAAAGAGGAGGATTACTAAGATTGTATCCCTGACCGGGCATAAATTATTTGGTGAAGACAACCAAACGAGAGATGAGGCAATATAAACTTCAAATACCCCATAACCCCAGAGTCTACTGGGAAATGCTTAAAAGACTGTATATATGTGTTTCCTTTTTCAAAGCAACAAAGGCACCGAAGTGCACAACACATTTTAATTTTAGTACACAGGAGAAATGAGTACTTTGAAGAAATCCTTGAAAGCCCTCCCAAAGCTTATTGTATTACAATGTCATTTTAATGCAGTCAAAATGCTGAAGTCACAACTTGTGCATCCTAGGTAGAGGGGAAAAAGTATAACTATAGTGTTGATTTAAAAAGAGATATGAAAAATGTCATGCATGCTGAAAACTCTGTTGTTGCTCCGTCAGTTCAAAGCACATAAAGGCTGCTGCAACCCTTCAGCTCCTCCAAAGTGCTTCAATCCAAACCATGAGTCAAAAGAATCTAATTAACTTATGAGAAGAATTTGAAAAAGCTTTGAAAAACATGATTATAAATTCAACTAAAATATATAGTGTATGTACAAAAGTATCAGATAGCGGCTGAATTCGGGCATATGTAGCCATTGCAAAGTTGCACAGTGTTGTGCTAGCCTGCAAATGAAAAACTTGAGCAGAGCAGCTAAATCTGGCACACCTAATGCCCTTCTTCACGCACAAAGACAAACACTATACAAACCCCTGAGCTCCAGGCCATGCATTGTCCAATCCATTTCTCTCCCCATCATAGCAAACAGTATTGCCTGCTGTGGCCACGCATGTTGACACTAAAGCATCTGGAGTTGCTCACAAGTGGACGCCCACTCCATCCCTTTAGACTTTGTTATCACAAAGCAGAAAAATAGAAGGAGAGAAAGGAGTGCGAGCTGTGTGGGGTGAAATTAACGTCTTGTGAGAACAGGCATGGCTGGACTTTGGCTCCTCCAGGACCTGAGGATGCTTTATCACACTGCAACATCTGGCAGAGGCTGGGCAGGCAGAGGCAACATCAAGGCATCCTACTGTCCAAAGGCTCTTGAGCAATTTCAGAGCTGAAGAAAGACTCCATTGAATTCGGTTCCACCCTTTCCACTCCTTGGTCTTTTTTTCCCCTCCAATGAGTTTGCTGTGTGTGTGCGTGCAAGTTTGTTTGTTTGTCATTTCTTATTTGCAGCCTATTCCATTCTTTTCAAGTGCTTGCGAGTCAAAAGCTAGTTAGCAATCTTCCACAATCGATTGCTTTGTTTGAACACTGCAAATCTCTTATGCGTTCAATGAAAAAAGCACAGTTAAGCTCTATCGATCGGAAAGAGCGGACAAATCGCGTTGTTATGCAATTCCATTATATAAATAAATGCCTATTGTTCCCAATTGCTTTTGCAATTTATCATTTTTTTCAAGATCAAACCCAGGTGATCTGCCTTTTAGCCAATGGTATACAAAATAACAACATCAGTTGTAATTGAAGGATCATGTTCAAGCACCATTTGTTCCAGAAACAACAAAATATAGGTTAATACCATAATGACATCAGTACATTTAATAGTTGCTTCACTGGGGTTTCTCCTTCTGTTGCATTGATGCACAACATTCAAAGTTTTATGTCTATGATTATGTTTTATTTCTCCTGAGCAAATGAGAACAAAATCCATAATCTGGTTTGGATGATCCAAAGTAATCTCCTATTACTACAGGCCCCACACAAATCTATAATCCTGTATCTCTAGCCAACATCAAAAACTCAATTGTTTACGCTGGAGAAAATTTAAAAGAAATGTTATTGCCCTCCCCAAGGGTGAGATTAAGTTGGAGGTCTGAGCGTGGCTCAGAGAGAAAAGATCATTAGCCTTGATCAGATTGATTAAGATCAGCGTGGGCAGCTCGGAACATCCCTCACCGAAACAAAGGACCAGGTCACTATATCTATCAGCCGGTCTCAGAGGCCATACACACAGGCCAGGGTTAGATTTGATCTGTCACTATCCAATTGTATGTGTGCCGCTTTTCTCTCAGCCGTGTTCATGGTCATCGTCTGTCAGACAAGCAAAATTAGAAAAGGCCATTCTTCAGCATCTGAATGAACAGAATGCATTTTACCTCCGCAAGGTGTCGTTTCTTCAGGTTCTTATTTGTAACCCCTTCCTAACCAGTTCCAGCTCACATAGGCCAAAGTATCATCCATACCCACAGACTGTATATAAGACGTGAAGACTTAAAACTAGAGATTGAGACATAAACTCATGTTTACAATGTTTACAGAGGTAAATAATTAAGAGAGAAATGGAGTAATTTTCTCATAGACTTCTATACAATCAGACTTATTTTTGCAACCGGAGGATCGGCCCCTGTTGGTCAGTTTAGAGAATGCAAGTTTTAAGACACTTCTGCATTGGCTTGACTCGTTAGAACCGGAGGTTGCTACCTGTCCATTACAGTCTTTCTTTGTCAACCACTCTCAACACCATGACCACACCCTGGTGCTGTAAGGCGTTGCATTCTCCCAATACATCCGGGTGGTTAAAATGGCTACCACTAGGTCCATCCAGGTGACCTCTAAGCTTCCACTGCCTACAACGTTGGTGTCGTTTCTTTATTAGCCTCGACAGGGACACCACTGCACCAGGCACTGAGGTAGACCTGTGCTTACAGCATGACACTATACATCACTAATGCAGTCCTCCAGGGTGAGGACATGCTTGGCTATCAGTACACAGATGGTAATGCGCGGCTGGCTTGCCAGTAAAAACAGGTCAGTATTGCAGTCAGGTCATCAATCGGCCCACAGTGCAAGTGTGGGGACCACCAGCCTCGGTGCATCATCAATCTCAAACAACCTTTGAACACATGGTCACAGACACTTATTAGAGCAAATATGTTCACAGGGGGACCCAAAAAATAGAAGAGAGACCTATATGATAAATTACATGATTTAAAACAGTCCAAATTAATTGAGGTGTTAGAAGTATGGTTTTGAGTCAAAATAAACACAAGATTATATTATTATTATCATATGTAAGATTCTTAAAAAAAAAAAAAAGAAGAGCTATGGTGTTGCTGGTGAAAACACCTAGACCTCTGCACAAGGAGAGGTGTTCCCTTCTCAAATCACTTGATTAATAAGATGCTTAACTTACAACATATGTCTTTGTCCAGTGCCTGGGAGTATCTGCACCACCACATACTGAGTGACATTGACTTGACATACCCAAAACACAAAAAAACTGCTCACAATACTTCTTTCTTTGGGACACTACTTTGTACTATTACTCTGAACTATACTTTTGGACATGTGTCCCTTGAGTCAGTAAAAGTATCTCAGAGTAAAATGCCCTCCCTCCCCCCATTACTCATGCTCCACCTTCCTCTCCAAAAGGTATCTTGCTACTGATCTTGCTACATCAGTCTGGAGAAGAGGCTACATTGTCAGACAAAATAGTAGGGTTGCCACCATCTATTCCTGTTCCCTACCTTTCCCGACATTTTTGCCATCAAGGGCCTCATAATGCTGACATGGGGCCGACTGCAAGAGTCTCCCTCCCACACACACACTCACACACACAATACAGGTGACTTGCATCTCTAATGTACTGTAAGGAACAGACTGAGAAAATGTCAGCCTCTACAAGTGCACATATTCTGCATACCAAGCACACACCAGAACTAAAATAAAGTTCACTGGGTCGGATGATAACAATGACATGACACTATGACATATGCTTTATACTTCCAATGCGCCACAAGATAAACAACTCATGCCTGGTATAAAGATTGAGAAGCATTAAAGTTTTCAGCTTAAAGAAAACCCCGAGCAAAAGGGTGTTTGTCATCGTGATTTCCCCTGCTGGTTCAGGCCGAGAGGTAATCCATCACCCCAAACTGAGCAAGGGGGAAATGCACCTCCAAAACATGAATACACCAGACACCAGTTTACTACTCAACACGCATATTCATGGAAGCATTTTGTGTCGATCTGAGCATCTATTCTGACGGACTAACTTAAGCAGTGGGTGAACCTCTTCCTGAACAGTTCAACATGGAGAAAGGCAACAGGCTGCAGACAAGCCAAGGCTGACCCATCCCCAGGGTCTGCTCCATCCACCACTGGTTTAGTGCCTGGTATGCTTGTATCTATAGAGATAAACCGCAGTAAAGCAAAATAAGAAGACAAAGATAAAAGAAACAAGAAATAAAACAGAGATCATTTTGATTGTAACTCCGTCACTTTTGTCTTATTCGGAAACGGTAATTTAGGCCCCCTTGAAGTCACTTATAACCGCAGTCCAAACTGACAATGCCCCTCCCCAGAGGGAGGGCATACAGTATTATCAAGCCAGCATCAGCATCCATGACAGCATTAGGGGAAGCCATCACAGGGCCCGAGACGTAAAGCATCAGTCTTACCTTCAACAGCATACTCTTCAGCTTTAGGGAGGATCCAAGGGGGATGCATGAAAAAGAGAGAGAACAGACACAAAGAACATACTCATTAAATGGTACTTTTTCTTCAAATATATGTCTTCCTTTTTTTTTGTCTTCAAACAAAATCTTTACGAGATGAAATCTAAATAAAGAGTGCAAATGAGGCTTGAGATCTGGGAGATTTGAGAGCAAAACAAAATAATACATATATTTAAAAAAAGGTCTGCTCCCTTGAATATCTAATCTGATGTCTTTTTTTGTTGACTTTCTTGAAATCCTGCAAATGGCCCGGTAATATTATTTGTGTCATAAAAAGTCCAATAGGATAGTGGAGAATCCTCAGCCAGTAACCACACACTACCTCCGATAGGGAACAGGAGGCTTCAGTCAAAGACGATCCCCGACTGAGAGACACCGACTCTCACACATGCTTCTCTGTGGCTTAATGATACAGTGAGATGGAGTCATAAAGTTCAGGCTACAGCAGGACGCTTTACTCACAAAAGCTACCCCACAGCTGCAAAGGCCAATCTTTAATGCTGGAAAATAAAACTGCAGCCGCCTGCCACTCTACAACCCTACCCGAGAATGTAGAAAAACATCTAGCCTGGCATGCATCCCTGTGGAGAGCTTGATGTTTTGATCTAGTATTGTGGCAGCTGGGCCTCGGTCTTCATGGTACGCAACTTCATTAAGTTGTTGTATGGTCAAGACCCTCTAAAGCAGGGGTGTCAAACTCACTTTAGTTAAGGGGCCAGACCAGTGGGCCAGACCAGTAAAATCATAGCATAATAATGCATACATAACAACAATATTTCTCTATGTTTAAATCATTGGTGAAGGTTTTTGGTCTTTCTACAATAAACTAGAAACATAAAGACCACAAATTCAGACATCAGCCCACTGTTTATCTGCCTGGGCTCCCCCTCTGCAGATTCCCTCGCTTTGTGACGTGTTTGTGACGCCACCTTCATGACGTGATCCATTTTTAACGACTTGCAACACAATGCCTCAGGGGTGAAAAATACTCCAAGAAATGTCCAAAAACGTTATCCTCCATTTGCAGCTTGTACTTTCTCCCTGAATTTCGTCACAACGCCTATTTTTCTCCAGATCATTGATGGTGCACCGTCTGTAGCCCCACTGACAGCACGGGTCGAGTCCACTCCGACCCGGTTCAGCGCTTCAATGAGAGCGCTAACAATGTAATGTTACGGCCGTATGTTTGACACCCCTGCTCTAAAGTGACTGGTTCAATGCGTTAGTACAACATTCCAGTCAGAGCATCATCAGCTGTAGGTTTGTGCCACAGCAGCATACAATTTATGAAAAACTATGAATGTAAGTAAAGTGAAAAATAGTTTACATCTTAAAGCTAAAAGGGCAAATAAATGTTTTATTTATGGCCTATAAGTCTGTAGTGTTGGAAAGCTTACATAGTTAAAGTTGCTTTTAGCATTAAGATTTGATGATAACAGCAGCCATTTATAAATATGAAATGCACCATTTGAGGCCCTACGTGACTGAGAAGTAAGCAAGTCAAGCAGATTTCCTGTTATGCCTCACCACAGTTCCTGAAAAGGTATTCTCTTAAATGCCCGCTCTGGAATTCTTCAATGCATGGACTAGGAACCGGCATTTGGAAGAATATATTGGCTATCTGTGATCGGATGACTATAAAGTTGTTGTGCTTTTTGTTTTTTGTTTCTTCAATCAAAACTACAGTTGGTGATTGATGGAAAGTCAAACAAAGACGGTTTTGGTGAGTGTTAATTATTATGAGGCGGGACGTGCCACACGAACAATTATAACCTATTGCCCAACCCTAGCATGGAACCAATTGTATCTCTGCTTATGAATTCATTACCACTATTGACCTCAATAATCTTTAATGGATCTTTTAAACAATGATATTGCAGGCAACTGAAACCACTATGAAATAAAATAAATAATCAATAAAATAATGACTCCAGGGGATACAGCCTGATCCTATCATTCTGGTCCCGTTGGCCTGCTCCACTTGAAGGTAAGACACCAACTATACAACAACAACCCTCGAGGACATCAGGACTTCAGTTGAAGGAAGGTCTCTGTCACTAAGCATCCCTGGTGTCTGAACTGAGTTCAATGGGATACGTTGAATGTCACATGCACTGCCATTTTCCATTTAATTATCAAAATAACCATACAAAGATTAACCCTCTCCTTAAGTGGAGATAGTTTGGGGGACATTTAAACAGCAGAGAGGACACCAGTACAGTGATTGAAAGCCCTACATAATTGATGTTTGCCAAGCAGAACATGGGAACTGGGTTTGTCTAATGTGTGTAGTGGTTGTTTCTGTTAGCACTGGCCACGAGTCTGTCTTTCCTATCGTCTCATGTCTGATCATAGTCCATGGTCCTGTCCTTCGTTGTGCTCAATCATAGCTTCCTCTCTCCCTCCCAAGCTGAGGCAAAGACCGCTTGATCTTGTACCTTTTGCCTCCACTCATCTCTCAACATAGGCCCTAATCCTTCCTTTGCAGTCTCTGTGTTCAGACATTCAAACAAAACAAAAAATATTGTATACATATATATAACAACTAGCATGAATCTCTTTGATAGTCTGGATGTTGGTATATTTGATACAATTCCTGAAGAAAAGCGCCCACCTCAGAACCACCTCACTGCTTCCGGAAATGGACAGACTATTCCCTTATCGCATTATGTTCTACTTAAGAGCAAAGAAACATTATCAAAAAGAGAAAAAACTAAGAAACAAAACTGACAATGGTTTGAATTAAGATGATGTTGGGTGTTCACACATAAAACAACTTTCTTTTAGGTATGAAAACATTCCTCAACTCTTGGGAGAATTTTTCTTTTTTTTTTCTTTACCACCCATGGTTCATCCCAGAGCGGTTTTCCATTAGGGCGTATTGCACATAGCCTCAGACTTAAAGCTCCACTGGGGTCAGAGTCTTTTCAATTTACTTCTTGATTCAAAAGGGTGTGCGGAGAATGTTTTTCAAAGGAAAACGCTCACAAGCTTTTATACATGTGATAACACAGTGCAAAAATGGAGCCTTGATAAAGGCAGAGGGATACAAATGCTTCATTCTAACAATGTCCACCAAATCCAAGACTAAAAGTTACCTAAAAGGCTGAAATGAAGACAAACTGGTATTACAATTTGACAGCCAGTCAAATGTGACATTGCTTTCATATCTTTAAATTAGTGTGCAATATCTCAAGCAAAAAAACTAAAATTAATGAAGGAGACAGTCACGGGGTATAAAAGAAAGCAGAAATTAGGTGTGGGCTGTAATACAGAAAAAAAGAATAAAATAAATACCAAAGTAAAATTCAGATGGAAGCAGTGAAGACGCTGAATTCCTTCTCCGGTGAATCCTTGAGAGCTTTTGAGACAAATGAGACTTTTCAGACCTAATCCTAACCAAGCTAACTAAAGGATTTACTGAGGGGAGAAAAGCATGCCTGCATTGAAAAGCAACCTCCTCTCCATCACTATATTCATATTCCTTTGCACATGAAGGAAAACACACAATTAGCTGTTGGTTGGATACAAAAGGAGCTCAGACGGGCGTTAAGTAGGTAATATGGCAAATATTGCAAGGTACAACTCTATTTCTAAATATGCGTTACAAATATTATTATTACTTAAAATATTAGAGCTTAACTTCAGGTTAAAAAGCTTTTTTTTTAAATACTCAAGAGCATCTTTAAAAAAATCCTTGCCTTCATTGTTTGTATGGATCAGCTTGTCAGCGCTCAATCTGACAGCCCAACGTAGAGGAAGGACGACGACCCGTCAGAGACAACGCGTATGGCGATAAAAGTATTACACTACCACCAACATTCAGGGTACGCCCGACTGATCTGCTCCCACAAATCTGCTTTTCTATATTTGTTACGATAGTGTCGGTCTGACAAATAAAGCTCAGAACAGACAGACTTGGCCATAGAAAGCTTCTCCTCCATTCTCTCCTGTGGTGTCAGCAGCGCTTTTCTGAGAGAGATTTTGAAATAGCAGCGCTCGCTGCACAGAAACAGCCGGAGCCCTCCGAAATAAAACGCTGGTTGCAGCCTCTAGGCAGGCGTTATGCACACAGGCCCTCATCCTCAAAACCATTCTGTCTGTCAATATCCAGGCAGTTAATGAAAGATGTGGCCATCAACCAATGTGCATCCTGAGAAAGAACTATGTTGATAGTTGACGGCAAAATAATCATCTATAATTGTCAGAATCATTTTCTCATTATGGATGAGAGCTAAAGCACAGCAGCAAGGCATCACAGAGGGAATTCAAGATCAACGTGACAAGCAGCATGAAAGGGACCGTATATCTGTCTCGCACTTTGACTCTGCTGGAGATGCACATGCAAACCACGAAGACATCAAGACGACCTCATGCTCCAACACGACTTTACAACATCTAATTGTCTGGCTTTAAACTCTGACATACACAGGAAAGCGTATATGCATTATTTTGTATTTAGTGAGTACGAATTTTGAGAACTTATGAATACAGTGGTATTTAGTGAGAGCTACTTTACTAGTAATGCTGTACTTTACCCTGAGGGTCTGTCTAGTAACTGTACTGGTATCTACTGTATGAGATGTACCAGTGCATGTGCAGTACTCTATACGTATGTTTGTGGATGAATAAACTGAATTGCTAAAAGAGCACCTGGACTAAAGCCAAAATAAAGTCAATTTTGAAATCCCCATATTTTCGATTAAATTATAACATGCATGATGTTAGTATGATGTAATTTTTAGTATGATGTAATTTTTGATTGCGTCATTAAATATAGTTATTGTGTCCAACAGGAGGTGAGCGTGGCATCATTTTAAATTGACAAAACAACACCTTGCTGTCTAATGCAATCCAATGCAACAGCACCGCAATGAAATTTAAAGCTTATGAGGTTGATTTATTGTGAGGAGGCTGAACTGTAGTATAGTATTATAATGTACTTCAAGATGAACTGTGTACATTAGAGTGAAGTTAAATAATGCTGACTAAACTGTTTTGACTAGGGGTGTCACAATATGAAATATTAATGTCATTATTGTCAGAGGAAATATCAGGGTTTTATGGTTTACACGATTATCGATCAGAATATTTCTAATAGGCCTATAACTAATGAGATAAAATATTTAATACCATTATCAAATATATACCTTTACTTTGTTTCTGTGATTAATAGTCGTTATTTGCATAAAAACACACAGTTTAAATGATTAAGAAATAAAAAGGCATTTTTCTTTGAGTTTTAATGATGTATTATAAACTGCTTAGAGCTTAAAGTGTTAGGAAGTTAAACAGCTGCATGCCAGCTGCATAAACCCACTACAAATCTAACATAAAGGATAACCTATATGGAGGAGTGGATTGAGACGTGCCCATCTCCAAAAAAATACCCAGCTGCTGAACGCAACCCAATTCATGTGAACACATCATGATAACTTTCTGATTTACCTTCGCCCAATACTCATTGTCACTTAATAGTGTCATGATGTGAGTTTGTCTGTTTCCTGTTTTATTTTGTAGTCCTTGTCTCGTGTGTCCTCTGTGTTCCCTGCACTTCCTGCCCCTGTGATTGTGTTGATTGTCCCTGATTGTTTCCTGTTGTGTCCAATCACCTGCCCCTCCCCGGTGTATTTAAACTCTGTTTGTCTCCTGCCGCGGTGTGGGATTGTGCTCTGTGTTGGCTGTCTGTGGTCCTACCCGTGAGGAAGCTTGTCAGCCTTTATGTTTATATGTATTTATAGTGGGGGTTTTTTTAAAACCTTTCCTTGTTTTTGTTAAAATAAATTCACTTTTTTGAACTGTTCGGTGTCTGGGTCCTAACTTCAACCATCGCGTAACAAACAGAGCCTTCTTTTGTTGACCATTATCGGCGCTATCATGGCTCTCTGGTCAATTTAAACCCGGATTGATGGTTTACAATGTAACATTATCAGAGATCGGCAACGAGAAAAGCATAAATGCTGTTGCCCTGATTGCCTATTTTACTGAATATTGGTAGATAATCGTCAGTAAAACTTTATTTCGCACTGTGATGGTTGACATTAAACTGTGTCGATTCACGAACAATGAAGGGAGATCAGTATGGATTGACAGTGGTCTGTTACACCACTAATCGTAACCCCTATATCGTATGGTCCTATTCTTGCCAAAACATATACCATGTTTCTGATTGTAGATATAAGGGGGGAATCTTGTTAACCTTGGCTACTAAGCATATGTACACACTGTAAATATGTTGTCCATAAAGAGGTTTGCTTGGCTAATGCTTCCATCAGTTTTTCAGCAGCAGTTTACCAACCCTGTATTTTGTAGCTCAAATGTGGCATAAAGCAAATAGTCAGAGTGGATATTGGAGCAGCGCACAGTACAACATTTTCTTTGGATCCACACAGGTTAGCACATTACACAAACAGCGCTGGGTTAGTGAGTGTGCTGTATTAGCTTTTTGATGTGAACAATACTGGCTCTATTCTTTGGTATACCTTGTATTGAATTCTGCATAATAAACCAGTGTTGAAATATCAGTGTATTGCTTTACGACCAGCTTTTTATTCCAAACTTCAAATGCAAACCATTCTTTTACAAGGCGCCTGTATTGAGTCACAAGGTGCCTGTATTGAGTCACTCCAGAGGAAAATAAATGACAACATTGGTGAATAACAGACAAGCTAGTAGTGAGAAGACATGTGATGGATATAAAACTTGCGCGCACACCCCTCACACCCCTTTTCCTTCCTCTTTATATTCTAATCAGAGGGAAGCTTTGCCCTGAATTCCCCAACATTGTCAGAAATTTTCTCTCTGACTGACAAGTTAATCCATAAAACGTGGCATTTACAGATTCCACACTGAATCTTGACGGCAAAACACAAAACTTCACCAGACAAATGTGCAAAAATAGTTGAGGCTTTCTAATCCTGATAAAGAAGAACAAATCGCAACGTATTATCTGGCAACAACACAATGTATAAAACACCCCCCATTTAACACAGGATGTCAGGAAGGGAGAGGAAATGACTGGGCTCAAATGGAAATTGTTAGAGAGATGCAACCTTAAACAGGTGTATATATATTTAGTTATTTATTAAACAGTAAATGCTGTTTTCCATCTCAGGTGTTCTTAAAAAGTCTTGTTTAAAAGCAGTATTTGGATATATGGTAGAGATCGCTCATGAGATCTATCTATCTCCCACGTCATAAGCAAAGGAACAAGTGAAGTGGTTTTTGGTGCACTACATTTGCAAAGGAACTGCTGTGACTGTTTTTCTATGCGGATCAGGAACATTTTATCAGCATTTTCTATTTGAAAAATAAATTTGGAAACGTGTTGTGCTTTCTAGACACATTTCTTATAGAAACAAGCATGCACATCTGTATTATCTGTACTTTCAGAGACAGACTAGTGTAACCTCACACAGTGACTAATAAAGCTAAAGTAGGTATCAGAGGGAGGTCAAGGAGGGCTAACCATTTGAGAAATGAATGTGGAGGCACCCCTCTAGTGCCAATGTCATCACAGCGCTGAGAGTTAAAGTTAGAGGACTGGGTAAAAGCAGAGCTCGACATAAATCAGATTCAAGGTGAGACGGCTATGAACTAAGATAAAGATAGACAGGAAGAAATTAGATCAAATATAGAGTTCCATTTTTGCTTTGTTCAGTTTGTCTCTGTTCCCCAATGTAAAGCACCTTTGTGTACTTAGAGAAGCGCTATAAAAGTTTGAATTATTAATACCTTTTATTTTAAAACAGTCACTTTTCATGAGTGGAGATGCCCCCCATACCTGATTCTAAACGAAAACCGATAAGACCGTAGTAAATATCCGGAGTATCGATAAGGTCCAGAGATAATGGTTCTGCTACTTAGATGTTATGGAGTAAGATCTCCTCGCAAAACACTGCTACAATACTCTTCTCTCTGTCTCTGTGCGTTTCTTTGCACGAGGGGCGGAGTCGTGCTTTACTCCGACACAATCCCCCTCCAGCTCAGTACAGCGTCAGACACACATGATGGCAGAGAGAAGAAAAAGATCAAATGTGTGGCGATATTTTACTCGTTGTATAAAATGCACTAAAACGTTCACGAGTAAGGGAGGAAACGGCAGCAGTGTATCACAGCATGTGGCCAACATGCAGACCATCAAATATGCAGAAATGCTCAGTTTTCTACCGCTGGTAGAGCAGCCGTAGGTCCTTGCCCAGTGCCGGCCACGTTAGCGATGCCATACGGAGTTTGATCATGAGAACATGCTAATAAATGTATCAAAAGTATTGATAAGGAACCAAACCGATAAGCAGTATTAATAATAGTACGAGTATCGGTAAAATATGTGAGCAAAGGATACTCATCCCCATTCATGAGTGGTACATTACTTCAATGTTAAGCTAATTATTGAGGCCATTTTAACATTTCCTGTGAGTAGGTTTCGAGGAGTGCAAGCTTTTTTTGTCTTTATTATATCAGAAAACAGAAATGATGTGTTTCAGCGGGATAGAGCAAAACAAAACTTCCAACAGTTCAAATGAGACGAGGCTAATTAAACATAAGATGAACGCGTGTCTAATAGGAGCCGACTGGGGAGAAAAACAACAGGAAAAAAAAGACATTGTTAATGCTCAAAGATGGTGTAATTTTACCAAAGGTAGCCTAAATACAAACTTTTTGTACCATGGATGCTAGAATAAAGTTTGGAACGTGACTTGATTAAAATAGATAATTTGCCTTTCATTTCCGCTTGTGGGCGCAAGTGATTGATGGGAAGCAAAGTGAAAAATAATGCAGCACCTATATGAAAACACTCAACTGAGACACAATGAAACACTGATTAAACCGAAACTTTGACTGAATCAAATGGATTCTTCATGTTTGCTGTGATAGATTATCTGGCTCTGGGCTTTTTTTACAAGTCTGTGGAACTAGTTTTTCATAATATACAAGGATGGATGGCAGCAAATGGTGTCTTATGAAGGGGAGAGAATGAACCCTGATATCTTCAGCTCTGCAGAAAATGTGCAGACAGCAAGAGGAAGCAAGACCACTGACCAAAACTACAGTGATCATCCTTCTCAGATCAAATGTGGCATAGAAATCTTAAAAAACCCAATTTGAATGCTAACAAAATGAATATCTTAAAATCTGAAAAAATGACATCCACATATAATGTGTGCGTATTTTTCAGTAAATTTAACCCCGATTTTAAACTTCATTGCAGCATCATTCACGTGTCACCGATATTAGATTCTAAACAATAACAAGTGCCGATTTAACCAACATGTTCATTTAACAGCGGTTTCTAGGGGAGATTTGCCAACTGCTTTCACCAAACTCACTGATGGCAGCAGGGTGAACTGGATTTCAGATTATTTTTAAATTTGAAAGGGATGTCATTTATTTCATTTATCCACACGGGCATTACTGGCTCAAAAGAGTGCTCGGTTGTCAAGGAAACTAAGTAAAGGAAAACACACACAAATATAGCATTACTCCATGATGTTCAAAGCATTCAAGGTACAGTGTAGTGACCATGTGTTTCAGTGTACACACTGCCTTGGTAGTTGTACATTAATCTGTGATGTCCTACATCCCAGAATACCTCTCGTTGTTTGTGTAGGTGGAAACAACAAGCAGCAGGTGAGCATATTAAGTTTCATCTATGAAAAAAAAGTAGGCACCGCACAACACCATCCAAACAAAACATGTCTTGTGGCTGCGTGGCATTCTGCTGTATGAAGGCTGCCGTCTGCCTCTTCTACAGTACACTGATTTTCTCCCTGTGTGACTGCTAAACACTGATGTAAAATGGCAGCTCGAGTTAGTTTTAGCAAGCCGTGCTCTTATATAGAGGGTGAAACCAAAACCTGACGTTTACTGCAATTAAATTGTACTCTAGCTATGCTGGAAGTATCTCAACATCTCACCACCTGTATTCGGGCAGTTGTGTGTGGAAATAAGACAAATACATGACCAAACGGCAGGTAAGCAAGCTGCATTTTAAAGGGGCGAGGTTTTATTTTTGACAAACTATACCATTTCATTGATGTACCAAATTAAAATGTGACATTGGTTCTCCCTGAATATTATATTATTATTATTATTATTATTATTATTATTATTATTATTATTATCTCTAAGCATATCTGAATTTACATTACAATTCGAAATTGCTTCTTGTACTCTACCTAATCCCTGTTTAAAGTGACCTAAAGAGATTTGTTTCTATTGCTCCTGAAATCTCTGACTGTGATCATGAACTCATCAAATGACATAAAGAGATCATGTTTCTTTGTCCCCCACTTTCAAATCCACTGTCAGATTATTTCTTACAATGGATAAAAACCAAAGTTGGATTACAAATACGCAAAACATGCAGGTTGAATTCAGATTAATAGAGTGCCTTTTTGTGTTTTTAATCAGCATTCAATCTATTATGCTAGGGTGGACTATTCTTTACTCTCATTTCATACTGAAGGTACTGCATCTTCACTGCACCGTTTCTCAACAAATGATCAAACAAGAGTGCTGTCCATAGACTACAGCACATATTATATATGCGGAAGCAATTGTAAATCCACTATTCATGGGAATGTGCAGATTGTTTATTGTCCATGATGATATAAAATGTGAAGGCCTTGGAGTGCACAGCTATCCATTTGTGCTTGCACATCAAACGGTGTGCCTTCAAGCAACGGCTATGAAGCACAGAAAGGAGTCCCGATCAAACAGAGGCGGTTTGCTCTTACAGAGAGCTACAACAGGCTTGTAATAAAGCCAGCGTTTACACGATTGACAACTATTGACTGCAAAACTGTTCTAAAAGGAGAAAACTGAGACATGGGATGACATCACTGGCTGTTCAAGACAGCCTGCCAGCATAATCTTTGTGAAGTCTCTGCCTATGTGATGCCACTTTCTCAGCCATCAACAATGATTACACATCAGCTGTAAGTGTGGCTGCCACACTTTGGAGATTTTACTTTTTCCAAGTTTCATTCATGCTCTCAGTCTGTAGGACTGGTGTAAAGAAAAAGTCAAGCGACTCATTTGCTGTCAAAGCATTGCAGTGACATTTCACCCTCTGGGCTCCGCATCTTAAGTCGCTATCCCTCTGGCAAAGACGCGCTGCAAAGTCATTTATTTCTATGTGTAGCTCTAAAAACAGAGCATAGCACTAAAGGTGCTATGCTCTGATACACTAATGGTCCCAGTGCATTTTATATATATATATAGATATATATATATATATATATATATATATATATATATATATATATATATAGATATAGATATAGATATAGATATCTATCTCAGGGTACACCATAATGACACATTTGGTTAGGTTCAACCAGCAACAGTAGATCCACCTCATTGATGTCACTGTCTGTTAGCTTGCGGCCTCAGCGTCCTCCCTCAGCCCAACAACTGTGAGCAAAGACACAACACACATTAAAGGGAAATGTTTGCTGCTCTATTTCTCTACCAGGTCCCTGACTGAGTGTGCTGATGCCTCTTGCCGCTCCCATCCTGTGCTCTTTTGTGATCTAATGACGCGTTTCTATGATGCTTAATTCAGCAATGCAGATTAACAACAATCTAAAAAAAAAAAAAAAAAGTATAAATCACTTGAGGCTTGGTACAAAAAGTATAACGTGTCATTGAAGAAAGCAAAAAGGAACACTTTATCAATCTGTCGCTCTACATTAAAGCCTGTGTTTACAAATGGAGTCATATGGAATATGCATGTATCATAAGATTCATAAAATGTCTTTTTGGTATTGTTGCTGCAGAAAGGTTAGGAGAGGAATTGTGCGGGATGGGAGGAGGTGGTCTGACAGTTTATCGATGATAGCAGCACATTAGTATCGACACTGAGAACTCACTGGGAAAAAAAATCTTATCTTTGCAAAGCTAGGAAGACAGGGGAGATGGGAGTGTGGGGGAGATAATGGGAAAAGAGAGGAGGGGGAGGAGGAGTACAGATATACAGCGAGGGAGATATGAGATGTAAGAAACTTTGGCAGAGGGCTTATCTCCTTAGTGAAAATAGAAGCAGGATGAGACTGAGGACTGTGTGTTGCGGGTCGTGCACTGAAGAGGAATCTACACAATTTGATGAAACAACAAAACGTTCAGCAAACAGTTTGAAACTCTTGTGAAAAAGGCTCAATTTTCTGGTGCAATGTAACTAACCATCCCAGGTCGTTTAGATGTCTGGTGATGTGGACAACAAACATAAGCAGCTGACTTTAGACAGACAATTCGGCCGCTATGTGGAGTTTCAAGCCACCACCAAATTGTGCGTTCTTTTGAGGGCTGTGGGAACTAACGGTTTCTTATCACAAAGATGATCTTCTCTCACTCATCCATGACCTTGCAATGTGTTTTGAAGAAAGACAAAAGAAGGACATAGTGGTGTGTCACAAAAACATCTGGTTGCACAGTGTACAGTTAAAGATCCTAGACCGGCTTAGCAAGATCTTCTTACAAGTGGTCTCATTTGCTTTTTTGTCTGACAGAGATGGAGATGAAATTAGAAATAAAGCTTGAAAAATAACACTGTGAGCCACATCTAATAAACTGCTTTTGTAGTTGAAGGGTCATCTCGAGATAAATGATCCCATATGTAGCCGTGTTTCCCCTCAACCTGTGTCTTATGCTCTAATTGGCTGTAGCTCCCTGACAGACTGACAGACTACTCTGGCAGATCCAGGTATTTGGCCTGCTTTGAAATCAGGAGGATTTTCAAAAAAGAACACAAAAAAACTGGAAGGTAACAAATGTAAAGATGATTAAATCATTTCCCAGCCATAGATATTGGACACCATTCTGGACTAACGATTCCCTGAAGACAAGCTTTAATAAGTCAAGGATGATTTGAAAGAAAAGACTGTCATATTCAGCATGCGTTGAATGAGTCACTGGCAGGGAGTTTGACATGAGCTACAAAAGGTGACGAGGTCCAAACCTTGTTTGACTGCAGAGAATGAGGACTTTCTCTCACATCCTTTCGGCTTTGATACCGCAGACGTCTTATGCAACATGTCTCGGTGCTTTCAATGCCACCTGCCAATATAAACACCCACACGTTGCAGAAACCTTAAAGATTATGGAATGGCAGTAGAATAAAATAAACAACCAGACGAATGTGAGAAGATATTTTTTGTGTCCTCTCATCTCAAAATGTTCTCTATTTGCACTACATGAAACAGTAAGTTGCCTGAGTGGGGGAACTAACACTTGAAGCAGCTCTTAAGTAGCGCTGCTTTGCATAATAAATCGATATCGGCAGTCAGAATGCTTTCATAAAAGAGAATAATGATACAGTTTGAATATCAGTCTCAGGACATGTTCGAATTTGTTGGGACGACTGCCAGAGAAAATCTGACAAGAAAAAGAAAAGGAAAAACATGCACAAAAAGGTGACACGGCAGCATAGAAAAACCAACAGCATCCAATATTGAAGGGGATGAGCAGAACAAACAAGCGGAGAACAAAAAAATGGAGGGATGATCAAAAAAAAGGGGGAACAGTGGGGTTTGCTTTGGGGGGAGGACGACAAATCTCTTAATCTCTCCCTCGCTCTTTCTGGCTATGTTTGTTTTGTGCTGGTTTTGGCCTCAAGTCGCCCGTCGATCCCCTCGTAAATTGCCTGTGTCGATCCAGCCTTACAAGCTTCCACACACTCCCTGAGTCCCTGTTAAAATGGTCACGCCAATAAAAGCCCATTCACTTGTAATGAATTGAGAGAGAAGCTAAAGACTAAAGGGGCTGATTTAGTGACAATAGTTGATGATCCTCATTGAGTTAGGATTGAGCTAGCCAGCCTCTCCATTCCTACAACATGGCTGGTATTGTTGGGGATCTTAAATAGACTTCTAGACAATGTACAGTATGAAGGGAATCGCCTCACCCTGAGACACTGGAACTAAATATACAGGCGTACTCTCGCTCAGAGCCGTGCATTGTTGATGAGCAGGATTCTGCAATGTGACTGTAGAAGCTGCAAAGCTGCTGCAGACATAACAAGGAAGTAAATTAATGATCATAGCGTATCATCTGATGCCAACTGCCCAATTAATAGAACACAAGACGTTCCAATGTTAGTAACAGCGGTTCAAACTGTCAAGGTCTTCCCCGAGTGTGTGCCGAAAGGGAGAGCCACAGCTCAATCCTTGCCTTTCTGATAACTGCCCAGTGAAATCGCCACGGTAGGGTAATGGCAGTCAAATCCTGCAGGGTTGCATTGTGAGTGAACTGCTGATGCTGTAATCTCCAGGTAAGCTGTTGTAACGCTTGCATCCCTGCTCTTTGAACGTTGGGGATGGGACTCTTGCAAAACACCGTGAAACCCCCCCACCTCCCCTCAGAGCCGATTACAGCTGTGAGGTCAAGAGAAGCTAATGTGACTTTGTCTGGAACTGCCCGGCATGGCCTTGAGGCCGCTGGATTACAAGCACGAAGGGATTCTAAAATAGAAAAGTATACAGTGCAATAATTAAATACTAAGTAGGCTGAAGGGGATAGAAACATGTTTTCATTTTGTTTGCAAAAGCTTAAGAAAGAGCACAACCCAATGAACACAGGTGAATTGGAAGTCTTGTTTTATTCCTAGCTTTCTGTATCAGCGGAGGAGTATTGATTTGTTTCTCTACAGCTTTGAAAGATCAGGTGTTATGTGCACAACAATGTGCTGTAGAAAACACAAATCATTTTCCTCTGGCTTGCGAGAATATTTTCTTCTACAACAGCTGGAAGAAATAAGAAAAATGAATAAATAGGCAACCAATAGTGTAGTGTCTAATAAATAATAATGCACAGTGCTTTGCTAAAGCACCTTTTTGCCTTTGATACAGTTGAAAGGCGATTTGTATTTCACTGGGCAAAAAAACTATTATAAATCGTATTTTATTTGGGATAATCTACCATTTTCTTCCTCATAAAATTAATTCACACCATGAATCCATCTATTTATCCATCAAATACATTTCTACTGTTCTTGCATTGCAGGTTTATGGGTGTTGACCATCTGGTCACAGCGTGGGATCAAGCTGGAGGCTCTTTAAAGGCTGCATCACTGCAAATGTACAAAGAGACAAGTATAGAGTACTGTACAGCATACAGGGTGAGGTTCTGTAATGGAAGTCACAAAGTGTCATCGTTTTCCTGAAAAGTTCTTGTTTTTTTTGTCATTAAAATAGCAGGAAAGCTAAATTGGTGCATGATGAAAATATCCTGCAACCTGACGTCACACTGAAGCCATCTTTGAGATGATACTGAACGTAACTGAGCAGACTGATGGCCTATTAATGATATATTGACACATAGTTGTTTTAGTTTTTTTGCATCTTCTGTTTCAGACAGATGCCAGTTTGCCTTCAGGCCAAACACTTTGACATAATTTCCAAGCGTAACACTATTGCAATGGGAGCCAAAGAAACTGGTGAAATGTAAATAATTGTCCTCCATGTCTTTGAAATATAGGATGTGCTATATTTTAAAAACATTTTGGAAATATGGTCATCGGTTTAGCACTACACCGTAACTAAAGTAACTATATGAGCTACTGTTAAAATGTCAAATACAGCCAAGTGGCTATGATTACAGCTCAGCAAGTCCAGTCTTATTCGGTTGTTCAGCTCCAAAGAGAGAGTGTGTGTGTGTGTGTGTGTGTGTGTGTGTGCTGTATGTGTGAATGTACTGTATGCAAGTATGGGAGTTGACCTACATTATCTCAATGTGTGACTAGTGCGAGTTTCTGCTTGGGTTCAAGTAAGTTTCACTGCACATCGTCATAATCCCTCCACCCACCGGAGAGTTCACACAGCAATCTGAAACCGTATAGCGCCATTTTAGAGAAGTATGCGGTTCTCCTGCTGAGATTGAGTGTTCTGCTGAGGGCGAATTCTAATCCCATACATTTTTTTTAGATTATCTCCTCACCGTCCGTTCTGTGTGCGTCCGGGCTCTGTTATGTACCATTACCAGCCGGAACTTTACATTCGTGCGATATTAATAATATTAATAATAAACTCAAGAGACTCCAGTCAAGATTGCTCTCCAAGGTGTAAAACGATTATGGCTCGTGCTTTTTCAAAAAAGAAACAAAATGGAACAAAAGAACAATTGTAGATTTGCCACACATTCAACCCATACTTTCTGCCATTAATTTCCTCCAAGGTGTAAAGTGTATTGAGTCCTGATCATATATCACTAAACCCATCATTGCTGTTATTAATTTCCTCCCAAGCGTAAATGATATTACGTCCTGATCATATTTCATTAAACCCATCATTTCTGTGATTAATGTCCTCCAAACTGTAAATTATGTTGAGTTGTAATCACATCAGAATAAAAGAAAAAAGAAAAGAAAATGCATATATGTCGAATTTTGCAGTTGGACCATTTTAATGAATAATGTTTTACTTGGAATCTAATTCATATTAATATTTAAATGATTAAAAATTGAAGTGACAAAAAAAAATAATGAAGAATTGCCAAAAAATGATTTTATCTGGGCAAAACTTTCCTTGATTTAAAAAAAAGAAAAAGAAAAAAAAAGTACTGTAGTGTCGGGACGTGGGTCAACGTGTTATTACGATGATGACTGTTGAGTCAGATAGTGCATCACAATGGACCCTACTCTTACCGAATCAGGGTTGTGTACTTTGGGGTGATCATGTCAGGCTTCAAACTATTTGGGGCAACTGAATATTTCTGAAGACATCAGCAGAAGATAGAGTGAAAATCACTTTCTGAGGTTTTCATCCATGGGATTTAAAATCCTCATGGTCCACAGAAGGTTCTGGAAAATATAATATATTCTGGAATAAAACTATACATAGCCGAAAAAGGCAGTTTCTGGCTGATCGGCCATGACCGGTGACCATTTAGTTAGTCGCTCAGCACAGAGTTCTTCAGCTTGAGGGAAGAGCATAGCTAACATTAACGGAGTTTGCATTGACGATGCGTTTAAGCTCTACTCCGTAAAATAACTATTCAAATGGAATACTGTTCAATTTAGTTCTTGGCGAAAAACATGAATGGATGAAGATGTTGGAAGAAGATTTTTTCACATGTCATATTTCCCGATAACACTAGCTCTAAACAGCTTATATTATTTAGTTTGAACTACTAATGCTAACATTGTTTTTTGTTAAAACCATGTGAATTCCTAATCATTTGAATTTTGTGTTTTTATGCAAACAACCAATAACAAAGTAACAAGATAACATTTAGAATATTTTATGGTTTACACCGACTTCGAGATGATGGTTAAAATAGGTAGCTCTGTAGTCAATTATAGTTCTTACATAGAAAATCTGAATCGGCCAAGAACATTGCAATCTGTGGATAACACTGTATGGAGCACGGAGTAACTACAGAAACCAGACCAGCTTCCACATTTACATTTACAAATACATACATTAATTACATTTAGCAGACCCACGCGACTTTTTCCACCTTCATGCCTATTACAAAAGAACAACCGATTCATGAATCGACCGACCACCAGAGACAGGTTGCCTGTCCGCTTCTGAGAAGTGGATGTTGTTGTGACATTACCTTACAGCACATATATATGTATCTGAAAAGGTCAGTGCAGCAGGGCCCGTATGAGTTCAGAGACTCGGTGAGAGAGTGGAAAGGCAGAGAAGAAGAGCGAGGGCATCGGCTTTGACCTAGACGGGGAATAAACAAACAAACAGCCTGCCAGGCTATCAGCACACAGAGTGAACAAACAGGGCGGCTGACAAATCTCCCTCATATCTATGGAACCGAGCCAGGTACTAAGCAGGTTAAAAAGGTGAAGCATTGGAACAACACATGGGTGGCGTTGATGTGACTTTCGAGCAAATCCCTACAATCCTGATACAACCTTTTGTTCTCACCAATTCATCGATAACACATATGCTTTAAAATGTACATGTCTCGACTGAATGGCCTCACCTTCTGAAGGTCGGAGACGCAAATCAGACCTATGCGGTGATTCAACTGACTCAGCATTGATTACTGTTTTACAGAGACCTTTGCTCATTCAAGTCTTAAATGTAACATCAGGTTCCATTCATCATTTATAGCTTGCTCTTGCTAATGACACGGAGTGAAACCTACACTTGCCCGCTGTCAATAATATATGTGAGCAGAGTGGTGGTGTCCAATCACATCTATCACAAAGTCTGATCATGTAGAGCCGCGAGTAAGCAGCGACTCCTGAACACGGCACAGAGCACATTCCTCTCTCTTGGCGTTACGTAGTGTGACACTGCCAGGCTAGTTATATGGCAGGGCAGTATCTGCACTGTATTTGGTTAGCCAGGTATGACCGAAGCCACCCTCACTAATAAACCTGCTAATAAATGACAAATGTGAACGTCGGATTGCTCATTTTTATTGAACAATGTGTGGAGGAAGCCATTTCGATTACTTGCCATATTGTTCTACTTCTTCGCCAGTAGACAATGATGGGGCCAATAAATAAAGGTCGGAGCAGCAATAAAAACAGCTGTGTTGCTGTATCACCCTGACACACACACAGACACACACACATATTCAGTGAACACAAAGATTACACACATGCTCAAACTAAACCCACACCTCACAAAGTACACCTGGGATCAACTTCTAT
Source organism: Taurulus bubalis (assembly GCF_910589615.1). NCBI lineage: Eukaryota > Metazoa > Chordata > Actinopteri > Perciformes > Cottidae > Taurulus > Taurulus bubalis. The sequence goes on along the minus strand of NC_136591.1, from coordinate 13,326,904 downwards.
CTCCTTGAAAGGTCACTTGCCAATAATGTGCAGTTAAGTCTCAGACATGCGTGAGCTTTGCGTTATTATTTTTTGGTTCCACTCCACCACTGTTTATTGAAATGTCATTAACTCAATCTCTGTTATTCTAATTACACAGACATCTCTTGCAGCGAATAAAAGTTAATGAGCTTTTATGAAAATGGCTTGACTTGACCTTTTTATTTATTCATTTACATCCCCCTCCACCGCCTCATGTCCCTGTCAAACTGCACTGCGCAAGGGTCCAAGGTATTGTGGGATTGGGAGGGATGGACATTCCCCACACTGCCAGAAACGCACAATGACTCCTTTTCTCCCTCCCTGTTTTCCATAGATCATTTGGCCTTGTCATCCATAAATTTGCAAAATGCCCTTTTCAAGCTGCTCATAAACACATCGTAGATCTCCAAAAATGCCACCACACTCTGAGGCAAGAGCTGTGTGGTAGTGAGCCCACAGCCGTTCAGCTTTCTTCTGTCAGGAAGTGATGAATGTCAGACTGAATGAGTACATTCGATTCTGCCAGGCGAGGCCGGAAGGTTTTGGGTTGAGGTGTCCAAGAGGGGTAAATGTAAATGTTATAAACGTGTACGGCCTAAAACCCCATGAAGTGTGCCTTCAAAACATTATTTAAGTTACAGAGTACTTTGGTCTTTGACTTGAATTTACATAGCACAGATGTAGACCATCAGGGTCATTTTGGGAACAATAATTAATTTATTCAATATTTAAGAGCTGAATACTGAAGGACTTGCAGCTTTGATACATGAAACTGAATAACAAAACAAGCACACAAAAACTTTTATTGATTTAAAACCAAAATAACTATTTTGATGTGAACAGGGAGAGTTAATTCAACTGAAGAAAGTGACTTCTACATTTTGCAAAAACATTCATCTAATTATCTTTTCTTCTCATCCACTGAATTATTGCTATCAAAATCATTATGTGACCCAGTGGATGGCCCTGAAGTTTATTGCCCTGAAGTTTATTAGCCTGCTCTTTACTAGCAGGATCTCCATTATCTTATTGCCTTTAATGTCAGAAAAATAAGTGTGTACGGTGGACAAAGGCTGCTGCTGCTTTGGGCCACTGCGTTCAACCCACAGAGAGCTGGAAATCCAATATTGCAGGGAAGATAGATGTTGAGGAGAAAAGATAGCTCTTAACTCAAAAGCTATTACAGTCTATTGTTTTTCAATGCTGATGTAAATGACCTCGAGCAGCTTTAAGCGCAATTTTGCATTCCATAGTTCATGTTTGTTGCAAAGTAAATTAAGTAATAATAACGTTATGTGTACATGATTCAGACTTTCATAATCATAAAAAAACTCCAGATGCATAAACACGGATAACCCGGACATTAAAAAGCTGTGATATCGTCATAAAGGTGAAATAGGTTTCAGTAAAAAATACTGTACTGCTTTGGTCATCATAGTGTAGTGATGTATTCTTCATTTTAGTGGGGAGCACATGAAACAGAAGCAGGATATGAGGATCAGTCTAGACTGTGGTTTGCCTGAGCTTCAATTTGATTTGCTTTGCTTTGCTTTCCAAAGACGAGTAAATCAGGGCTATCACCTGTCGTTTTTTTACCATCATGTGCTTGTGTCAGAATACATTGACACTCTAATTGAAATCGCATTGCCTTTTCTTCTGTAAGAGGACCTACTCTTGGACTTCAGTCATCTAAGTGCAGTTATTTGGTGCCATCCATGTTAGAATATATCAGAAAATAGAGTACGCCATTGTTCTGACGTGGCCCAGTGAACCATACTAATGGAATAAATGCTCCGGAGTTTAAACTAATTCAACAGAAAAAGCTTAGTGTGAACACAGCCCGAGACAGGGTTTACAGGATGATTCACATTGACGGCCAAGAAAACCAAAGATACAGAAAGATCACAGAGGTAGACAGAACATACTTCAAACGGCTGCTTCCTCTGTTAAGGTCAACCACTGCAGCATACACCAGAACATCCTCAGAAAACACAGCAAAGAATCAGGACTGCAAAGGCACTATTTTGTGAAAATCTTTCAAAGGAGGCCAAGGTAGCGCCTATAGCTGAGCAGTACACAAGGTTAGCCTGAGGTTTAATTCGGCAACTACGTCCTTCAATAACAGGCTCTGTCAGCTGGACATCGGCTTTGATGAATAGTTCAAAACTGTAGAAGAAATGTGATTTCTAAATGGAATGCATTATTGGATTTGCCAGACACAGACTGGGATGAAATTGGGAGGGGAATTAATTTTTTTCTTAACGTTATGATCACCTGTAACAATTCTGGGACAGACTTTTGCGCTATGTTGCACACTTTGGAACCGAGATACAACATTCATCTCAACGGTTTTACGGACACAGCGATACTGCACAACCTAACCAAAGCTAAAGTCATGGTCACTGAGGAAAGCAGGTTGGGTAGAGTAACGCACGATGCATGGGCATCCGTTGCCACAGAATCTAGTGTCACCGTAACTGTGCACTGTGTAGTTTTTTTGTATTGTCACATTTTCCAGAAAGTGACATTTTTGTAGGAAAGCTGAAAGCTCAATGCCTCCAACCATGGGATTTGTTGTTGAAGATAAGTCTATACTATGTATTTGTGAATAAGGGCAGCTTGGTATGTCATTTGATTCAGAACATGCTGAATTCTGGGGTTTTACGACAAGGATGCTGCTACATGCCCAATTTATTTTCTTGTTCTTTTTGCAATGCTCAGAAATGTTACCCTCCAGTTGACACATGCCCTCTATTTGTTACCAATATTGAATTAATAAAATATAATAGAAGTAAACTCATCTGTTTTTTAATCATGAATCATTACAAATATACAGCGTTTTAAAATGAACAGATAAAGAGTGATACAAATGTAATCATGTATATAAAAAGGTTGATGGATCAAGATTAATCGATTTATAATTGCATTGTAGACCTTTGAATCAGAATCAAATCGTGAGGCGCTGAGAGATTCCTACCACGAGATGCAATCCTCCAGCAGCCACAGCATTGCAGAAATGGCTCGGTGTGTTTGAGAGAATGAGTTTCAGCCTGTGGCAGTATTGTACCCAGAAAGGGGCTTAATCTCTTGCTAGAGATTCGGAACGTCCATTTCTGCCTGAGATTTATGCATCAGTGTCTCGAACCCACCCCTGACCTCGTCTCTAGACCCTCACGAACGAACTGAAACATTCCTCATTCCCTTATGTGGATGTGGCAACAGGAACATAGGCTCCTCCATTCCTCAATGAGACAGTAGTCATTGAACCAGAGGAGGGAATAAGGAGGGAAGGAGTCAGGGTGGGGTGGGCACCAAGCTATTGTTTGGGTTTTGTTCACCAGGGTGAAAGTGAAATTGGCTGTTGGCGTTATGTAAAGGGTCAGTGTACATATTTGTAAATGGGAGAAGGAGGGGGGGGGGGGGGGCAGTGAGTCATGAAAGAGGAAGGCTCCGCGAGACTCATCGCAGGAAGGGGAGTTGCTGTAATACATATAGAACGAGGAAATGGATTGGCAGCTGTAACGATAGTATTTCTCCCAAAAACAGCCAGAATGTCAATCCAAGTATTCACTACACATTATGTCACCTTTTTGTATGCTTTATCATACTTAATTAATTAATTCCTTGCTTTGACTCGCTAAATGCTGTTGCCTTTCTACCAAAGTCTTCTCTTTCACACTTTTCTTTCCATATTTGACTGGTATTTTGTGCTCACATTTCAATGTCAACATGCAATGGATCGTCTCCTGACTAAATCTGGTGCTGGAAAAAGAACTCATGAAGACGAGGGTACAGTTGGTTAGTAGGATCATACCCGGCATGCCCAGCTGCCTGCCTCCTGCCTGCCGGTTGTTCTCAAAAAAATTGACTTATTTGCTGAGGAGAATTGCCTCTGATGTGACAGCTTGAACCAAAGGCAGGTTGTACAGGATACAGAGCACTGGCACTCGCGCTCACTCCTCATTTCTCCCCCCTAAACTCTCTAAGATGAGAGCGTTGAGCGGCTCTGTGAGCTACTGATGTGTCACATACAAATCACTGCAGTGAAAGTTGACTGGACCTGAGGCTCGCTGCCAAAAACCAAAGAACAAAAGAAGGGCTTTGGAGGAGACGGAACAGAAGGGAGTTGACTGGTCTCTTTTATTTGCCTCCTCTGCCTCATAGCCACTTTTACACTCCAAAAAGCTTGATCACTCATGTATGCAGGTCAGACAGAATCAAGCATGTTTCAGTAGCAAAGGTCCTCAGGGACGGGGTGTGAGAATTTACCATTTTTATCAGCTGGTAAGCACTTTTGATTTGTCCGCTACTACCGCTTTGGACTGCTATACACATGTGGGGCCTCATTTATAAAACAGTGTAAAAGATCTCCCCCCACAATTTTTTTTTTTAAGTTTGATAGGTCAACACAATTCATATAATAATTTGGAGGGGTTGTGTGAGAGACGTCATTGACTTCATTTTCAGACTTTGTTAATTTACACGATCTATATGTGCAGGTGGTGAGCATGTGCAGTGTGTGTGGCGCTCCCAGAGACTACAGAACTTACATACTTGCGTCAGTTGTTTTCAGATTTTATATGAATACCGTATCTGTCCCAACCGGAGGAATCATAAGAGATAACCATAACTTGTGTTCACGGCAGTGATTTTACATACAAAAATGATATAAAAAAACGACTATCTTGTTTGGTGATAAATGCACACAGTATTAAGATGATTATTGAAAACGAATGATGCTCTGTTCTGCAACTCCTTAGTCTTCAAATTAAATGTGTGAGAGGCCTCATTACAATACAATAATTCACACTCATTCACTTCTACAAGCTGGCTTCATTTCAGCAGCTCACCATGTGCGTCTCCATGATGTCCGTTCGCATGGTTCAGAGTTCCGTACAGGTGCGCACATTCCCCAAGTTTGTGTGAGACGTTACGCCTCTTTCAGGCCCAATTTCTGTGCATACGTACGGTTATAAATAACACCCTAGGACGTTTTGGACATTTAGGAGTTTATGAGTGGCTTTGGCAATGGCAGCAGGCTATTTAAAATGTGGGCTAAACAGCCGCCGGGCTCTTAGCTGGGCACAGTGTGCTGGCTTTAGTCAGCAGCAACAGGTGAAAGCATGAGCACAATGGCCCTGAAAATGGCATCTACCAGCTTCCTGGACACAGCAATGAAATATTAAAAAGCAGCCCAATTTCTGTCCTCTCAATAATTAATTGCACATTAATTAATTTTCTACATTAATTATCCATTGTGAGGACCACTACATTGATTGTGCATGTTCAGCTCTTTTACTATGAATAACATTCTTTGGACCAACACTGTATTAAACATTAATACATTGGTCATTTTTTAGACACACTAACAGCCCACCACTGTTTCCATTTAATCCATTCCATACTACTTGGCACAGGTTATGTTTCATTACTAGGGGTTCTAAGTTTAGTATCACATAATGAGTTGAACTGAATACTGCGCAAGTATAAAATGTGACATCACGTGTCAGCCACCAATCTAGATGATCAAACAACGGAGTGTTGCAGTCCTGGAATCCAGAAAGGAGTCGGCATGTTTTGCACTTCCGGTACCCTCGTCTCAAAGTCGATGTTTTTTTTTCCAACAGGTTTTTGGCTGGAAACCTGGAAAAAGGTCAGTGGATTAATTAGTGGATAAACAATTTGTACATTTTGTGTACACATTGACACCACCCTTGAATTGAAGTTTAGATGTCTTTAAAAAGTAGCTTAATGAGACAGCTCAACGTCATCCCGCCAAACACTAATCGACTTTTTGCTCAGTTTTAAGTTAAGTCATGCAACCATGGTGTCGTTTGTTTATTGCCAGACATTACCTTTTTAACAGATTTAAATTATTCATCTCCAATCCAAATAGCGGTGTTCATTTGTGAAGATTATCTTGCTGAAAAAAAACATGTAAGTATCATTAACAGTGAATGTTTTCTTTCTGCATGAATCCCAAATTCAATGGAGAAATCCCATTGGCTCTCTGTCCAGGGAACCAGTGTGACACTAATTTACAGGCCTGCCTGCACAAATACTTCATTCTTGCAGCACTCTGTGACACAGCTCTTTGCTGATCGTGTGCATAAGGTGTATGGCCCTTCACCTTTTTTCTTATGCCTTCTACCTGCATTTCTTGCCCAGATATACAAAGTCACATGGATGCACCTGCACCAGATTATGTCCAGCGCAGGGAGAGCCACAGTGTGCGGTCAGCACTACCTGCAGCATATCATGCCAGGCCTCTCCGAGCGGCTGACGAGACCAGACTGTTATTTCCACCTCGGTGGTATTCTACCTGCTCACAGACCTGCTCCCGTTCCGGCTGCCCGCCACCTGTGCAACGCAACGGCACACACGCGCACACACACACACACACAACTGGAAAACAAGGCTGTATCACAGTAGCTTCCTGGCGGAAGACAGATGGCGTAAACAAATCCATCTCTAGCTCATCAACTCGCGTGGAATCTGTGGTTTAGCGTCCAGCGTAGGTGTGTGTGCTCCGTCGCTGCATGGATGTTTCATGTGCAAATTAAATACAAGGCTTCACATGAATTTATATAATACATTGGTCAAGCTCCAGCACAATCATGGCTCAACATTAACACCGCAGTGGGAGAGGATAAAAGGATAACACCAGGTTGATCGTTCATTACCAGCAAAGTGGGTGTAGCTATTGTGTCTTGTTGCCATGGAAGTATCATTTAGTTTTGGTCCAAAATCCTGCCGTTCACTTCAAGATTGCTCTCCCCTCCTCAGGGCCAAAACAGCCTCTTTGTCATAAGTAGCACACACAAAACACGGAATCAATCCTTCCTCCATCTGCCCTTAATTAACAAAATCAGCCAGGAAGCCATTTTGAGATTGTTGAGTCATGGTATTTGAAACTAAGAAGGGGACAAAATGATGCAGATGGTGGTTGTCTGGGCTCTTGCTTAATTATAGCAGCCAAAATCAACACTGCGCTGCACATAGAAAAACAAAAAAATGGGCTGAATAGCAATAGCTGAGTGGGACAGAAGCTTTTTTAGTGGGAAGTAAACTATAAAGGCACTAGAAACTGTGCTCTAACCTCAAGTGGCAATGAAGATCCTTGGTCATACAGTACAACAAATATTTACTGGTTGAGGTTAAATAAATGTAATAGTGCTCCTCAGTATTATATGGATTACAGTAGCCGCTCCAATCAATCCCTTCCACTACATATTTGAAGGAAGCTTTGCGTCGGGATGCAGGGTCATGTAGCTAAAAGTCCACCAGGGAAGATAATCCACTCTTGTCTGTACAAGCTGGCATCCGTCCACAGTTCTGTGTTCGAGGAGAAATAAAGAGGGTCAGATTTATTGGTATTCAATCACACGCTAAAGCAACGGTCGTTCCTAGCGATTGCTTTCAGGTAAAGTGACTGTCAGGACTTCTGCCTATAGGAGCTCCAGGAGCAGAGGGAATGAAATCACAGTAAAGCCAGCACTGCCTTTTCATCGCAATAAAAAAGGGGGAGGTGGTATTATCGTCTTGCGAGGAAAAAGGGAGAGGTGAACTGTCAGAGTGTAATAGACCTGATGTAGTAAAGTGTTGAAAAGGTCAGTGCATCTTCAAGAGTTAAGCCGGGGAGAACAGCTCCAGTGACAATAGAGTAATAGCATTTTTAAGCTTGATCAGACATGTGAACAGCAGAACAATTCTCTTTGGGATTGTGATTTCTTTTATCCCCTCACTCGTTGCTCTCTCTTGCTCTTGCCTTCGTATTCATGCACAAAGTCTTTAACTATGCCGTATCATTTTTACAATATTTCCCAATTCACAGTTGATACTGGTGACTTTGTATGACTTTGTTGCTATGGCGGACCTAAATTAATCCAAAACTGAACAACAAGCATTAGGGGAAGGCATTATATTTATTGTAACTCTGTTGTAAAGATGATTAAAAAAAATGCATGGCTTAGTGGAACGCAGAGACAAGAGCTGGCAGACGACATGGGACTAGAAGCTGTGCTTATTGTAAAAACTTGGCATGAACTCTTGGCATAACAAGATTAACCCTATTTTCTTCACACAAACTATTTTGTTATGCATTTACAGAGAAATCGTGTAATTCCTCACATCCAGGATGACCTCTCATCTGATTCTGCCCTTCGGTCTAAATTATCCCTTGGCAACCGGCCTACACAGGGGAGAGGAGATGATAAAGGGTCAACATCACCACCACACTGCCGCTGGCATTCTACTATTTGCAATTAGTGTGCTATATGTCCTTTTCAGGCTCTGATAGTCATAAAGCCCTTTAATTTGAAGACTGAGTCAATATTTATCTTTCCTGCTCAACTTGTGAGCAGTCACGCCAGAGGATGTGTGTCAATGTGTTTGTGTGTTTATGGTAATGTGTGATTAAGTCCTTTTGCTGGGGAGGCTGGCTGTGAATAAATGCAGCGCTACGTTGTGATGACTGCTGCAAAAGCATAAGAGAAAAGGAATAATTACAATAATTATCTCAGAATGTGAGAATAAAATCTGTTTAGTTGCATTACAACAAACACAAAAAACAACAATATATAAAATACAATACAAGACGAGGACACAGTATTCATTGCATCAATCATTGCAGTTAAAAAGTCAATCGTGGTTAAAAACATACAGGCACTTGTTCCAATATTTCCAGAAGCAAGAAGAATACCTTGGGTCACTCTGTTGGCTGTGTTGGCTATCGATGCTGATGAAAGTGAAAACTGTCATTAAGATCTGTGCCTGTGTGGTAGGTAAAGCATCGGTTTTGGCAGTGGGAGAACTGGATGTACAGAGGAGAAAAGGTGAAACGTCTTCACACACATTGAGAGACGAGCCCGTTATATTTGCTTTTTGTGGATATTCCCAAATTTCCACATAGAAGCTGAAAGCCTCACCCCTTGCACAAACTGAGACTCACGCATACGTCCCGTAATTGCAATTCTACGCATTCCCGCAGACACGGCATCTACAGGCTGGCATCACCATGTGCTGCCCCGCTGCACTCACAGTGTGCCCCTCAAGCTGTTCCATTTTCTCTGACAAATATCACCCTGGGCAATCCATCAAAGACATAAGCCGGTTCTTAACGTGTTGGATGATTTTATCACCACTGCTGCCACATTGTTATGTCATGCAGCTTCTTTCTGTCCTCCAATTAGCCACATTTCCCTCTTTATATTGCTGCACTCTTTGCACGTTGTATGCCATTCTTCTTCGTGGTTCACCTAACTAATCGTGGCTTCGTCGATGAGAACAGGAAGGGAATTGTGTCGCAATTTGGCCCCAAATTTCTCGCTATCTTCCCCACACTCCCAGAACCGGACAGATTGTGTCAGATGGCCAGAGCTCGTCGATAAGCCGAGTTATTTAATGTATAAAATGCAAAAGCAAATTGGAAGCTGTGTAGAAATAAATAAATAAAGCAGAAGTTTTATCCGCTGTGTCGTCAAGTCTCACTCAGCAGCGAGGCGGGAGAGCTCTGATGAGCCACAAGCACAAACAGCTTGCAACTTGAGTGACGGCATTACAGCAGCAGGCACATCAGCAATCAGACCTCATTTCCTAGTAATTTGGTGTTGCCGGAGCTGTATTAACGCCATAGGTGGTCCTGTCTGTTTGGAAGGCTAAATAAATGTCATAGAATCAGCCCGGTTCACAGGAGATCCATAAAAGTACAAATAAATGCCAGCCTGTTTGTGCAGATATCTGCTGTGATGCCACTGAAGTTGCATGCTGCGATCAAGGCCTCTCCTGCACATACTTGAGTGCAATGCAGGGTATTTTTGTGTCTGTATCGACAGTGGCTCAAGTCACACTCAAGTTAGGGGCATGATGGGAGGTATCAGAACCCCGTCTACCCATATCAAAAATGTCTTATTCCAGTAGTAAGCATTTTTGGCAGGCAAGAGGAGGGGGATAACAGTCATATTTGAAGCTCATCTGGCCAGTGTTAGATTGAAGTGGAATCCCAGAAGAGAGGAGGGACTGAGGAATGATGAGGGCTTTCTCGCCGTCTGTGTCAACAGCTTCTGAGCATCGCTGAGGTCCAAATACTCTTCCATGCTTTCACACCTTTTTTACCCTGCTGTTTGTTCCCCAAAACACTTCCTCCCTGCCTCCCCATGTATAACTCAATGCACAAACAAGTTGTCCAGGAGAGAGCCACAGGGGTTCTCTTGATGCATGGAGTTGCAAGGATCTCCTATCAGTCACAATACAGTCAGTCATCATTTTCAGAAACCGCTCAGGGGTTACAGAGCTAAACTGGTTCTCTGAGATTAACAGTTCACAGCAACTGCAGGAAAGGGGTTGTCCAATAAAAGGGATGCACTAATCAGACCTTCTTAGTCCTGATACCTGGGCTTTGGGTATCGGCCACAGTTCTGATACAATATCAATGTTTAAGTCATAAGCTGTGTAGCTCATAAGCTATATGGCTCACTGTGCAGAAGTATAACATAACTTAAAGCTTGACATTGACATAGTTTTCCTTGTAAAACTGAATATAACAATTTCATGATGTCATTAATATCCAAACCAGCTATTTTAGATACTGTCTTCTTTTGATCAATATGCCTAATGCAGAAATAAACACCCCAATAGATTTGATAATAGCTTTCGCCCAGTTGGTTTCTGCCGCTAACAGTTTCTTAAATGCCGCTATAATACGTTGTTGTTGTTGTTGTTGTGCCTTGGGCATACCCAATGTATGACCATTGTCATATGGCCATACATATGGATCTCCGTGCCCTTTTAAGCCCAACATAATATGAATAGTGTGATATATATTTGCAAAAGGTCCATATTGGCCAATTAAATGTGCCAGATAAATCTGATAAAGGGTTTCTAAAGCTTTAAAAGGGTTAACTTCACAGACTGGTTGTCTTTTGTTTCGGCCAACTGGTTCTCTTACAGATCAGCCACAAAGGGGATGGATAGCATGTGACATGTGAGCAGGACCTTACGCTCACTCTTCAACCTGTAGAGTGACAGCAAGGGTAGACATCCACCTTAATTGCATGTGACGGTTGATCACGCTGGCAGGGACCTTCAAGTCAGTAAAGGCTCACCTGAGAAAAGGGTGAGAAAGGTAGTGGGAGGAAAACATCAGATTGACACCCTCCCTGCAAACTGTATGCTTGATTGCACCAGAACAACCCTTTGCATCATACAAGTCAAAACAAATGTGTTTTGAGTGTGCTTAACACTCATCGGCTCCTTTGAGCCAGGCAACTTAACCTCAGACTTTAATCCATTAATGCTTGCTTTTTGCTTCCGCAAGGAAAAGCAATCTGCATAAAAGTATTCATACGGCGCAAAAGAAGGGAGGAATTAGGGGATTTGGGTCTCAAGGAAGTCTCTTTTTTTTTTTTCAACAAAGGAGACTGGATCAGAATCTGTTATTTAGCTGTACAATAATGAATGGTCTTTCTCCCTTCTCACAAAGCAAAAGCACAGAAGTAAGAAAAACCGTGAAGGCAAGACATAAGAAGATATCATGCCAAGAGAGAATGAGATGAGCCTATAGCTTGACATCCTTTGATCAAAGCTTGAGAAATTGAGGAATATTAGGAGACCATGCCCAAATGCTGGATTTTTGCATTGCTGTCTGTTTGAGGGTGTTGGGAATCTTTCAAAAGGAGGCTGGAGACTCAGGAGCATGTGTCCTTTGAACTAGGGACTCTTAAAATCAGTAAAAAGCTATATGACCACAGAATCGATAGTAGAGGGAGGGAAAAAAACAGCGGATGATGGGTAAATCAACTACAAGGGGATGAGATAAAGAAAGTAAGGTGACTAGAGAGCAAAAAACTAGATATTCACTATAAACATAAAAAAAAGAGAGGCCGGAAAAGGGGAAAATAAGAGGTTATTGGTGGTATCCTCATATTCATCACTGGCTGTCCGACTGGAAAGCTACATTTGGTTCAGTTCTTCCATCAGAGGTTCAGCTCTACTAAAGTATAATTTCATGCAAACCTATGTACTTTTGTTAAGAAGATTTTCTTAGAGAGATTAGCTACCGAATTGCTTTTTAAAGAGTACATTCTAATTCAGTGTAGACATTGTGATATGCAATTGTATTACCTAGTGGGTTTACTACTTGTTTTTTGACTGTGCACTGACTAACCTTCTTTGGATAAGTACACTATAATCAAGTCTGTTTTTACTTTTACTACCACTGTGACTTTAGGGGGAAATTTGTACTTTTTAGAAAATTCTAACAAGACACTAAAGTAAAACATCTCCGTATTCTTCCGATCTGTGCCCGATGCCAACCAACACAAACAGAGAAATTAAGGAATTGCTTGGGTAACTAAAAGAAGGGGGGGGAAGAGAGCCATAACGATCGAAAGATAACAACAGCTACTTTACAAACACAAAGTCCCAACAGCACACAGCAGCAACAGAGCTGTAACAAAACGGCTTTGATAAACGCAAACAAAATTGCAGCGATCAGATCCAATGGAGACTTGAAGCAGGAGGACTTCATTAAACTTCAACAGTGTAGTTGGCTGGGGAAGGCAAAAAAGACAAGGCTTGGATTCTGTCAGCCTGTGTTGTCACAAGCAGACATATTGCTGATAAGGTTATCTATGGAACCTCTTCAGGCGGCCTAACGGGGTACAGCCCCCTCATTAGCACTATACGTATTTGTGTATACAGGACAAGATAATTGAGAGTACAATTATGCAACCGCACACTCAGCCGCAACTCTTTCCACCTCGTCCCTCTGTGGTTGCCAGTCAATGGGGAGATAACACAATTATCACCATGATGAATGACTCTCTTTGGTGTCCTCTACCCTTTGGCCCAGCCCCGTTCTATCACAGTCCTACCCTAACTATTACAACCAAAAGCTAAGGTGCCGCCACAGGGAATTTTCGAATGTGCTACTATATGAAACTAAAATAAAGGTTTGATATTGTGCCAATGATCGTCTTATTTAAAGGAATTATGACATATTCACAGTTTAAATTGGCTACATGCAGCCCTTTTGAAACACAAACATATAAAAAAATAAAAAATTATGTTATATATTATGTGAAATGTAACTGCGTAAGATAAAGGTTAAAAGGTAGTCATGTGATATTCTTTACGCCATATTGACACATCAATAGAGAATTGTAGAACATGTTAATGGGTGTTATGGTCTTATTCACAGCTTGAGACAAGCTAAGGTAGTTATTCTTAATACATTTGAGCTCACTGTTCTGAATGTCATTTATATAAAAAAACAAAATAATGTTCAAGCTTTAGCTAAAACAATGTAGAGCTGCAGCATACAAAATGCCAAGTTCGTGGCACCAAGCGTTCCGTGTTGAGCCCCTATCGTTCATCAATTACTACATCCCAGAGTACTCTGGTCTGAGGGAAAATTGCAAATAGCATCTGTCCATGGCAGGGAGGGGGAGGGGGGACCTCCCAACATGCAGGGTCCAGCCGGTTAACTGCAGGGCTCCTCAGGGGGCGAGATTTCTGCTTTACTACAACATATAGGCTAAAATGTGATGATGAAAAGTGAATTGGAGTAGTGAGCAATAATAAGCTAAGCAGCTGTTTCTGAACACTTCTCTATATGGTGCTGCCAAGTGGAAAAGAGCTGCTGCATCAACCTTTTTAACCTCATGAATGAGGCTATAGTGTTTATTCCACTGCCAGAGAACAAGCAGCAAATGGGGACAAATAACATCCAGTTTTCTGTGACACTGCCAAAAAACATTTACAATCACAAGCAAAAAAAAAGAACTAAATTCACACCTACGCTGTAAATATGATTTGGTTAGGCAAGGTAACTTTTCAAATGTAAACCATAGCTCATCGTCTCCCAAAATTAAAGATGCCCTGATCGATCGCCAATAATGGTGGGGGGGAAATCGATGCAGCATAGTATCACGATAGTTTGCGTGGCGATATAAGCCAAGTAACGATCTTTTATGTAATTAATCATGGGAGGCATCGGAGAAAGAAATGAGAAATGCGCCGTCCGAGTTTAAATCTCTGGACTTCCTGTCACTCAAAGCGCCGCTGCTCGCACAGCTGTTGCACGATGCATAGGACAACATGCGCGACACGCGCTGGTCTAAGACGTAAAAAATATAAATCAAACTGGCTACGGGCCCTCTAGCAGCGCTGGAAACATCCGGTGTTACGGATTAACAGACGGCCTTGTCAACTGGCGACTTTCGGACGAAAGTCTCCAGTTAAGACGGCCGCCTGTTAATCCATAACACCGTCATCCCGACGCAGTTCCTGGAGAAGTCAGTGAAATTCCTACGGATAATATTATGAACCCAGACACGATGGCGTCTTCGGGATTTCCACATCAAGTATAAAGCAGAAATAGTGTTTTTTTTTCATGGTGGATGGCAGAAATGAAAACTCTTTGCACGGAGATAAACCACAGAGATAAGCCCCGCCCCCTCTCCGGCGCGTCCAGCTCGAATGACGCAGCTATGCAGACTGTAATACAAGCAGTTCAGTTTGTCAGGTGTGTTGGTCAGTTTGTCCCATTTTCTGCAATACAAATGATTGAAGTGAGATGAACAGACTGAAAACGTTATCTTATTAGATGAAATATGTAGACAGTTTTCCTTTGGGGACAATTTGCGGTTGAAAAAAGGTAATAAATCTCAATATATCACAATACTCAATATATCGCAATAATATAGCAGTATCGTGATAATATCGTATCGTGGGACCTCTGGTTATTCCCACCCCTAATCGCCAACAGATCTTAAGCGGCTGAACGGCTAAGCCAACTAATATTTCTAATATTTTGTTCAGATTTACAAAGTTGCATTATTTTTAACATTGGAACACACACACACACACACACACACACACACACAATGAAAGTTCTTCAGCAAGAACAAAGACAACATTTATTTTACAAAGGAGAAGTGTTTCAAACAATAGATAATAGAAAACATAATTAAAACTACCAAATTGTTTTTTTTATTGAAAATAAATTATTTTATTTCCTATTAATTTGAATAGTGGGATTTATGCAAAAACACACTAGATGACAAGAACAAAGTGAAATGATAACATCAAACGTGTGATGTTTTACACTGGCTTCAGAGCGATTTAAATTATCTTTGGGGCGTACGCGTACCAGCTGACAATACAAAACAAACAATATGGATCATGGATGATCAGCGTTTGTTTAGGTGGCATAGGGGCATCTCTTAAAGTTTTATATACTTTTTTTTCCTCTCCTTTAGGCTGATACAAACGTGTACTTTTTAATGGTTCGTTGCACTCCTACTGATTTCATGCATAGTTTTAATCTGCAGTCCACTTTCTCTCAAGGAAAATGGGTACCATTGGGCAAACATTGTTCCATTATTCTTTAACCTAATGAATTTGTTGTGACTGTCTAACATTCAACATTTTAAAAGAGCGCAAGTCTGTCAAGTCAGCTGTGTATGATAATCAAAAGGGCCCCACATTGCCATTTGGGGTTCAACAGAGAACAAAGCCAGGGTCAGCATCAATTATGAAAAAACAATGGCCCACAGAGGCCCATAGTGGCTTTAATTACAACCTCTAATGGAAAAGGGCCTGCCCAGAACTACTTCAAAATGCAGGATCTATGACTAGAGCAGGGAACGTGCACTTCACACACACACACACGCACACGCACACACACGCACACGCACACGCAGCACATAAATACAGCAGTTTAAACTAGTATGCATGTTTGCCTTCAACCTTCAACCTTCATACTTTCTGAACAACCTCCCACTTGACCTGAGCAATATGAACATAAATGAGCCGAAATAAAAGAAATCCTGAAACCTGTCGGTACCGAACATGGATGAAGGCACAGCCGAGTGAGATCAATTGTATTCAAATGAACGCAACAGTAGATACAGACCCTGCCCGCAGTGGGATAAATAACTGTGTTGGAGGGTGATGAGATGGCCCACCATCCTTAAATTACAGAGCCTCAGCTGTCTTATCCAAAGGTCAGAATTTACAGATTCCTATTTGGGCTGACATTCAACATATGCGAGGATTTCAGAAAGACAATATTTTTGTAGTAAATTGGACCATTGTGGGACATCATTTTAATGGTCAATCATTTATCCGAGAGTGAAAGTGTGGTTTTTGAACGCGCATCTTGTGAGAACGTGTATGCAACGCATGGTTAAGATCACATGATTCAAGTTTGGCTCTTTTCCTTCCCCTCCCTCCTCTAGTCATACTTGAAAGCAACTTATTTGTGTCAAAATCCCTTCTCACTTGGTAAGCTCTAATGTGTACATCAAAGCGTGCCGCTTCCAAAGCCTTGTATGCATGAGCAGCTATCAGTAAAGAGGTAGTAGAGAGATCTCTCTCTCTCTCTCTCTCTCACTCACAGTCCGCCAGTTGCCAATTAGAGTAAATTTCAAACTAAGCCATTTCTGGTTATAATATTTAATGCCGTTCTGATTTGGCAATATATTACCCTTTTTTTTTTTAAAATTTTAAGTGTCCATTTTTGTTTTTATTTTGTCATTGAAATTATGCACAATGCCATGACAAAATGTGAAATTTTTTCAATATTCTTTTGCATATTCTCAAACTACTCTACATATTAACATTCAACCTTGTTTCTCTCTTAAAAGCCCTTTCGGTACCTTTCACTCATGCTGCAATTTTGTATAATTACATGTTGCCCATGAAACATATGGGTTTTATTTGTTTTGCTCTTGTAAAAGCCCATTAGCTACCGTTGTGGTGAGTCTCATCCCAGTGCTTCTTTAACGCCCACATGTGAACAAGATGTTTTGGCATCTTTTCACGTAAACAGTTTCACTGCTAATGAGCTGCTGCTCTGAGTTGCATGCGTACATGATGCATGTCCATGCTTGAGTTGATGGATCAATTGCAGAAATATATTGCATCAAAGTATCAATTCACTGATGTACTGAATTACTAAATTCAACAGAACTATTATTGCTACATGCATGAAAAATAACCAATAGTTCAAAGCTTCAAACATCATGTTGACATAAAAATTGTAAATCAACAAAGGCTTTGCAGATTCTTCTTTATGTAAATAGTATGTGTATTCATTCTGTTTGAACCCTGTATTTCTGCAGATAAATTACTCTGGTGGCTGCGTAGTGATGCGCAGGTCAACCCACAACACACAAGTACGCTCATGCTCAGACTACTAGAAAATATCACAGGTTTGGGTGGCAAAGGTCAAAAAGTTGCAAACCAGCATTCTAGTTGGGATTTTCAAAAATTCACAAGATGTTCATGAAATATTCTGCATTTATCCAAATGAGTTGCCTTTCAAAAACAACAGTTTCACTGCGGTCAAAAGAGTGTTTGCTCTCCCGCAGGCACACACCGGCAGGCTATTAACGGGGCAGAGTAGGAGCATACTAACTGCACCATAGATTATGTTTAACCACTAGAACAACAACATTCAAAACTTAATTCAAAAACCTCAATAGACGCTTTGGATGTACCATTATTGACATTCGGTGCAGCCCTACTCATCTTGTAATTAGAAATGTTCCCATGAAATTGTGCACTCGTTCTCTCTGAAGTCAGCAGGCCTTTAAAAAAATAAGCTTTCCTAGACATGTCCCCTTCACCACAGAGCTAGCACAGCGAGACCTTGATGTGTTAGTTCTGCCATCTTAAGAGTCTTAAAATCAACTACAAGAGAGAGACCTTTACATTCCCACCGACGTGCTCGATAAAATGAAGAAACACGTCGCTGCAACGGCAGGCAGCCATAATGACCCAATTAACGCACTCAATCCAAAAAACATCTCTGAGAATAAATTAACACTGAACAAATGCATATCTTTATGCTCGCCCTCTCCATTGCTCACTGTTCATCGACCACTGCTCTCTCCCTGATTCCCTCTTGTTCTGTTTCTCCGCTCCTCACCTCTATCTTAATTCTCTCCCACTATCTCCCTCTCGCTTTCTCCCTCTCTCCATTTCAAAAGGACAAATGTTTCCTGCAGTCACTGTAGCACTGCATTGGATTTCTGCTCTGAATTTAGCCAATAGACAGGCAGCAGCATCTGCTTCCAGCAACCACACAGCAATCTGACACACAGTTCACACACACACACACAGAGAGAGAAAGAGAGAGAGAGAGAGAAATGAGAGACATGCTGAGATCGACACCAAGAAAGAGAAACAGACGGACAGATAGACCTAAATCTTTGCTAGACTTTCTACATCAAAACCACTTAAACGATTGGATCAAAATCATGGCAACATTCAGATTTGTTTTCATTTTTTATTATTATTTCTTTCTTACTTCATCTATCAAAAGCAATACTCAAACAGAACATTTAAAAAATATAATCTGTGTGGGTTGATATCTTTATTTCAGCCTTGTCAAAGCTTATCTCTGGGTGCCACAAAAATGCAGTACTTTAAACAATTGGCACATAACTGCTGGCAAAGTAGTTATCTACCTTTTGAAGATCCAGCAATTACAACTCATTTCGTCACGCAGGATAAAGTAGGAGCAAGAGAGTCTACTCCTTATTATGGATTATGCGAAAGATTATTACTAGTACATACTGTATAACGGCAAACCGGAGATAATATTGGCTCCACCCCAAGCCCAATACAAATGATCAAGATGGAGCAAGTAGTTTCAGACGGCTGCATAGAGGATGAGAGAATTCAGAAGCAAGGTGTGAAGATGACAACAGTTTGAAAGAGAGGAGGGAGATAAGTGCAGTGGGAGGAGAGGCGGGATTAGAAAGAGCTGACAGCGGGTAAAGGTGAGAGAGAGATAAGTGGAGAAGGGGAGTGAACTCTGGAGAGAGGGGGGAGGAGGGAAGGGAGGAGGGAGGGGAGGAGAGACGGAAAGCCCAGATAGCCTTAAGAGAAGGTGTGAGGTGGGTGAAGGAAACGCTGCAGGACGAAGAGAAACAGAGAGGCGGATGAACGTAAAGTAGAAGCGGGAGGAGGAGGCGTAGATATGGAAATAGGATGTGTCAGTGAAGTGTAAAACAGAACACAGTTTGACATGAGCTGACAGCACAGGAGCATATTCCAGGAGCAAATGAAGGGGAGAGCAAGGTGTACACCCAAGACAATAGGTTTGGGAAGAAGGAAAAGAAAGAAAAGAAAGCCAGTTGAAAAGCAGACCTACAATGTGTAATTTTGCATTTTAAATATTCTGTTTAGATATTCAGCACCTTCAGCAACCAGAATTGTTTTTGAAAAAAATACCAGCCACATTCAAGGTAGCACCTGTGCCACGTCTAAATGTTATGTATGAGTCGCATAATCCCTAAGAAAATGTTTTTTGTTTGTTTTTTATCTTTCAAGCAATGACTTTTTTTTTCTTGACAGTAGAAGACTGAAAATAGCAATATGACTGCCTTTTCAGAGAGCACATTGTCCTCCTTCCTCTTAGCCCTCACTGGGTCTAACCTTAACTATGAAACCCTTCTAGAACACAAACATCTTTCTGCCTCAAAAACACATATTACTTCACTGCAATGGGCTGAGAAAAGGTCAGGAAGAGACTATTTGTGTATAATATATACACATCAAAACTGTACAACTGACTTTACAACCCAGAACCTCTCATATCGCTGACCCCTTCGAGATTACATTTTAACAACATGACCACAAAACCTCAAAGATGAGGCTCAATCTCAAACGCCTCATGGCATACGATAGATTATTATGGAAGCAAACAGATATATGAGATCATTATACCGACAGCAGATGTATTCAAGCTTTACCATGAGTACTGCACAGGAACAATGCAATAAAACCAGGGTAGAGCAGATACAGTATGATGCTTCCTTACCTTCCTTGCAGTACTTCCCCTTGAAGCGGGTGTGGGTGCAGTCACAGTGAACTTCTCCATACTGAATAGAGCAGAACCCTCCATTGAAGCATGGGTTCTGTTTGGTGCACAGGTACTCCAGGTCGCTCTGAATGCCTTGGCTATTTAACAAAGTGGGCGGCATCTCCCCCACCTTCAGATTGGAGATCAAGCCCAAGAAAGGTGGCTCGTACTTCACCGTGCTTGAAGTCAGAGCTGACAGGCGCACATCAGGCGGGATCCCGCCCACAAACAGGTCACTGACCACTGCCATCTCCTTCCTCTTGGACTTGACCTCAGCCACTTTTGTCTCACCATCGACCATCAGGAGGGTCTCACGGAAGTTGCGGGTGAGCAAGACCATGTGCCAGCGGTCATCATTCACGCGTGTCTCCATGTGCAAGGTGGCCGGCTCGGCACAGTGGATGGCAAAGCGCAGCTGGAGGCGCCCACCCGCAATCAGAAGCTCCAAGAAGTCACAGTTGCCTCCATCATCCAGGTAGAGTACCAACGCTTTGCTGATGTTTGTCTTGAGACTGAAGCTCAGCTCGCCCACTGATCCGGCTTCCCAGCGTCCGTAGCGTGCCCACTGGCCAGGTGCCCCACCAAATTCCAGCATCTTCACTGTAGTGAGCAGGCTGAAGAGGGCCACAGGCCACAGGGGCCAACCCAGGAATCTTAACCCCCTTGTCATGCTCCCTGTTCCCAAGTTTCCCCTTCTCTACTTGATGCCCTATAGGTCTAATGAATTCTAGATTCTTACTTTAACTGTGGCGAACAGATTTGAAACGTAAACAACAAGTATTATATACCACTTAAATGGGATATCAAGCTCACTGGGTAAAGTAACCCTCACAGAGACCCCTCTCCAATTTTCCTGACGAATCAGCAGGTTTCTTTCTTCCTGTTCTCTCTGATGCTCTAATTTGTGTCCTTATCCTGACTCTCTCCTTTGTCTCTCCATCAGTTGGTGCCTCTGGGACTTGGAGGATAGAAATGAGGAATAGTGGGAGAGTAAAAGAGGGGAGGATATGATTATTTCAACACTGCCGTTTCTTCAAAAGCCCGTTGGTCTATCCTGGACCGAAAATAGAATCTTCGTCTTTAGAATCCAGATCTCAGTACAATTTCCAGGAAATCTGAGCTGCCGCCAAAAGCTTGGGGGAAGAGTTATCAGATTGTGATCTTTCTTTAAGGGAAGGGAAGAGAATGAGTGAGAGAGTGGGGGATGGAGGGAGGGAGGCGCAGGGTGGACAGTATCAGAGTCTGCTGGTGTCTGCTGGAGCATACGATGCTTTCATGGTCTCAGCGTAAACCCATTCTTTTCTTGTAACTTGAGGACTACAAAGCCTTATGCCGGAATGGGTCCCATCATAATGGTGGCAGGTCGGGATCTGGAAGAAACACACACAAAAAATGAGAAATGTAAATGACATACAGAACAAAAAAACAAATATATAAAAATGTGACACATGTCAAGTTAATCAGCAGTTATTCATTTTTACATGCCATTTAATCTTTTATTTTCTTTGCCAGTAGTTTGCTTTTCGCACCATTTAGACACCATGTACTTTATATAAAAGGAGCAATAAAAAAGGAGCAATAAATAAGCTTTCTGAGTTTTGCATGGCAACATTCTTCCAAACCGGGGCCAGAGAAATATGAATGTCTTATTTCATCTGCTCCCTCTCAGTCATGTCAATAGATATGTCAAATAATGTACTGGACCCCACCGTAATAGTTTCTTGTGCAGTGAAGATAGTCGTCATCCATACACATCTTTTGGCCAATCAGCAATAGAGTAAATTGATAAATCACACTCTTCTCTGGCGCACACACACAATGAACATGCATATGCAAACACACATGTCATTAAATCAAATGTGATTCGGAGTGGAGTGCTGCAGAGTCAATAGCTGTCTGAACAGCCAGTCTCGACCCTGGGGCTGGACCTAATCTCTCCCCATTATTTATTGAGTGAGATCTAATTTCCATCACAAACAGTCTACAATTAAAGCCAGGCCCACCCCCTGCTCCTGCTCCCGTGTATTAAGGCTGCATTATCACTCACGTCAGACGAGCGAGACTTAATGTCGATGGAGAAAGTGGACATTGGAGCCAAATTTGCTGAAATTTGATCAAGGCTTTTCTGAGATATTGCTTCACAAGATTGGGAGGTCACATTGACCTTGACCTTTGACCTCCAAAATAAAAACCAAAGAAGAAAAATAAATCCACGCAGGTTGTGCTGAACTATCACGAGAATAGACTGGACTCATGGACAACAACACATAGAAACCACTGAACATAGAAACACATTGAACACTGCACTTATTTAGGATGCAACACCGATATCAGGCTCAAGTACTTTGTACGTCTGTTGAGCCTAATAAGCCGACCTGCCTCCACTTTATCAATTAGTTTAGCTGTGAGATTTTCAGCTATGTGTCTGACGGGCATACTCTGTGTTTCCGCCAGTGTATTGCAATCCTGGCCAGTGTTTCCCCCAGGTTTACAGCTTCAGGGGGGCGGGGGACACGGACAGACAGACGGACATACTACATAGTGGTACCTCACAGTACTACAAAGTAATACCTCACAGTACTAGTGACTCCGTCTGTGCTTTTATAAACAATAGAATAAAGAGCATTGCAATCCCTTTCAAGTAAACCAGATCGCTCCATCAGACAAAAAAAAGAAAAGTGCTATCACTGTGTTAGAAAAATAAATAACTAATATTGAGTTACTAGTAAATATCTTCTTGTGGAAAACAATTAGCTGAACTCTGTAAACTACAAGTAGACAAAAGATCGGAACTAACAGGAAGTCTTTTTTTTTTTTTTTTCTGTGTCGCGCACAGCAGAGTTCTGCCGTGCGCGACACAGAGAGCAGAGAAGTAGACGCATCATGTAGAGACATAAATGACAAGCTGTCGTGTAGATACGATCAATAACATACGGCCGTTTAGTTTGTTTAATAACAGAACAAGGTGTAGACCTGTTCTAAAGGAAAGAGAACCTTAAATGACTTCTAATATCTGCCGTTATAAAAATAGGGGGGCGCCCCCCCTTTTTTTCCCCTAAATTTATAATAATATAGGGAATAACGGTAGGGGAGACACTGCTGGCGTACGGATAGTGAGAGTCTGGTCAAAAGCGAGCGAGCGTTCGTGCGTATGTGTGCTTTGAGGTCATCAGTAACTTCATAGCTGCGGACCACACAGTGGAGGGTGTTTACAGTTGGTCGATGGCCTCATAGTAAATTATATGTTAAGTCATTTCACAGCTATAACAAAAGGATAAAACTGTGATTGATTTGCTTGCAGACATGCATACACATATGTATGATAATGTAGATTACCAAACATGATTCATTAGTTGTAAGAAGAAACTTACGTCATGCTCAAGAGAGACAAGAGTCACGCTTGTCCACTGCAAATTTACATACACAGGAATATAGGGACACCTAATTATACTGAAGCAAAAACTTCCCACTATTATGCAGACAAGCAGTATACGGCATCATGAGCCAAACGCCTGCTCTTTTATACACAAGCTAAATTATCCACCACCCACACACCAGATCATGACATTGTTTTAATTACCATTATGAAGATCAACAAAAACACGATAAACCCCCTGAACACTTTAGGACCAAAATAATTACATTTTGTGAACAATTTGAGAGCTTACGCTTGCTTAATCAACCTTTCTCTTAACCACATCTGTTTCCCTTATGGGTAAATAAATTTGGAATATTCCCTGGCTAAATATTCATTGTTATTTCCGTCTGTTGGGGATTTCTCGCGCTACAGACAGCTCCATTCACCGTGCTGTGTTTATGAAGGTTTACTATGTTGAGTTTCAGTGTATCCTCCATGCATTGTGTTGCTAGTTGTTAGGGAGTATTGGCTTGCTCGCCTGATGGTACTATTAAATCCCAAGGACACCGAGGAAACCTAACAAGCCTCAAGAGATAACTAGAGCTCCGAGGGTTGTGCGTGCGACACGTGTGCGAGTGTGCAGAGCCGTGATTGATTTTAGTTGCATGTGCAGCTGTCTGCATTTAGCAATGCAACTGTACTTCTGCAACAGTGTGTGTTCATCTGGTTACAGTTTATCTCCATTAATGCCTGCATTTGGGATTATGATTTGTGTCACTGTTGTAGTCCACAACATCTTTTCTGCTGCATTTGGTTGCAGCATTGTTTTAAGTGACACAATCAGACCCGTCGTTCTTTGCTGCACGTTATCCCCTCTTCCCTTCTCTCTCCCGTCTTCAGCTGCACTATCAATTAGAGACAAAATGACCTGAAAGAATAGTGCTTGGCTGAGCTGCAGCAGGACTGTGTGACTTGACTGAGAGAGCAATCTGTACTCCGGCCCCAACACCCTGACCTGACTTCTTGTCCAAATAAAGCTCTGCAACCCTCAGGATAACTGCATGGTCATGTGAGCGACCGCCGACCCATTCCTCCTCACATACTACTCTTAAAGAGTCTTTGGTTATATCCACACCGTCGTAGAAACTGTCCCTTTTTTTTTTTACTGTGACAATAAGTGCATGTTAAATAATTAATTTGAGCCAGTTGTCAAGACTTTCATGCATGCACAAACTTCAAGGAGGATAATAAGACAGTAAGGAAAAGAGTTGATTAATATCTAACCATTTAACCATTAGCTATCGATCAGAATTTATTTAAAAAAATGAACACCCCAAATCTGAGGAAAGGCCAGAATTCAATCAGATAACCAAAAGGTACAGACGATAGCCAAAGTATGACATAAAAGTGACGTTTTTGTTGTTTACTCCATTTCATGCAGAGCGCCACCTTGGCCCAAGGTCTTCAGATTCCCCACAGACCAGACTACCCCCGCTGTGTGATCATGTGCCAGGCTTTCATCTTCCTACTTCCGCAAACAGTCAGCTCACATACATTCAGGGAGTGTCGAGTTTGAATTATTTCACTGCCCGCTAGTCATACATAGAGTTTAATGTTGTGCATTTAAATTTTTTTCTCCCCTTCTTAGTCGTGACACATTCTTTTGAATTGTAAATATGATACTGAAACACTTTTCAAGTGCAATAAAAAAACAGCTGAAGCGTATTAAATATTTAAACAGTACAACAATCTAGGAAAATTATAATAGAGGTGTAGCTCGCACAAATATTTACACATGCAAATAGTTTTCCTATGCACAAATACACCTACACATATGACACACACACACACGCCATTAATCCTGGCCTGTGAGAAGCTCAGCAGTGTACCATCCGTCAGCATGAGGCTGCTCCTGCCGCTGCTGTGCTCTAATTAACCAGAGAGGCACGCTGGGCCCCTTTTAATATTCCTGGTCAAGATGGAGAGCAAGGATTTCAAACAAGAAGTGGTGGGAGAAGGAGTACAAGAGAATAAAATGGAAGGAGAAGGCAGGGTGCCAATCCTTGATTGTGAAAATCAAGGATGACGGGAGGAGATGGACGGAATGGCAGGTTTTGGAAGCTAAACATTTCTAAGGAAAGCGTAAATAAAACCTGTATGTGCTTTAATGGTTATTATTAGCAAAACTAGGAAGCTAATACAATAGAGAGCACAATGTTTACACTAGTCCGTTCATATCCTCGGGTAAAGTCAGACAGCTAAATAACAAAACCTGTTTGTACCTAAATGTTTTTTTGTAAATTTCTAATGAATGTATTGTACAGGCTAATTTCTGGCAGGTAATAATGTCAAGAAGTGCAGAGTAAAGATTCACATATTTCATGGAAGGAACGTGTACAGTCTATGCAACCTTGTTGATTAAATGTCAGATTTCTTGATTGAGATGTGCGAGATTCATTCTTGAGGGTTGTAGTTTATCTTTCCTACAAGAAAGTCCAAATTTCTCACCGTCTGAAATCACAGGAATGCAGCCCAAGGTTAAAGAGACAGACTTATGACTCATGGATTGCACGGAATAGGAATTACAAAAACTCTGAAATGTAGGTGTGTTCAGTTTTACAAACGATAAATGAAGAAGACACCTTAAAGCTGAGTGCAAGTCAAATGAACTCATCAGTGTTGCAAAAGCCGAGCTCTACAATGCAATCATGTAGGATTCCAGACAGTCCTCTCTAACACAGGGGTGAGCAGGCCTTTTTTCTACATCAGACTCCAGCCTTTGATCAGCCGCTAGTGACTACCTCTGGCTGTTAGTGCTAACTGCATTTAGCCCTGATGAGGAGATGCTAATGAAACAGATCAAGGGATTTAGCCTTTGCTGTGTGATTAATAATGACTATACCAGGACTCCTTGCTGCTCCTTTTGCTGTGATACCTTGGCAAGGTAAATCATGGGGAGTAAATGAACCTGCTCCGAAAGCCGAACTGTTGTGATGAAACGAGAAGGCCGTCATAAAGGACCAGTTGGGGAACAGTATAAAGAAGATGTAGTGAAAGATAGCCAGGCATACTTTACAGCAGCTTGCTTTAGACTCTCATCGGTTCTGCAGTAACAGTTCACTAAAATGTCTCCATGAGTCCATCAATAACCACTGACTGGAAACAATGAAAACTTTTTCAGGGGAGACTGAGTGGGGGTCTGGCTAGTCAGAGATCAGTTACACAGGACACGGACGGTGGACTTGGCTCTGTGGATAGCACTACTGACAGACAACACAGCCACACATTCTGCACAAGGACGGCCGGGGCCACCAGCGGCAAGAGGAGGCCGACATTTCGGAATTAGCAAGTCACGTCACTCAAAGACATTATTGCATCCGCAATAAAGCCAACAAAATGGCCGACAAAGAGAGAGAGAGGATCAGGGAGGCAGAGAGAGCATTAAGGCCATAAATGAAAGATAAAGAAAAAAAACTGAAAGAGGACTCAGCGACACTTTGCCCTGCGATGCTACTTGAGAGGCAGTCACGCAGCAACACATGCACTCACACACACACATCAACCTCCACACAGCGGCCCCATTACATCTGCCAGCTTCATCATACTGCAGTGCAATGTACAAATCACATTGTGAGACAGAGGAAAGGAAAGATTGACAGTAAGTTTTTGCACACATACGGTCACACTAGACTATGGCTGCCTGCTCATTCAAGCTCTAAATACCTTCTTGCTTGTCCTTCCATCCTCCTTTTTCCTCCCAGTTTGACACTATCCTCCTCATAATGCCTCTCATTTCCCATCAAGCCTCTCCCCCCTCTTTAACTCAGTCGTTCAGTTTATCCAGCCATCCATCACCATCCCACTTTGGTTCCACCTACTTCCAAACCAATAGAAGTGCAAGAGCTCGCGGACTACAGGTGCAACCCTCAGTGAATCCGACCACAATGCATACTAAAGCAGAAGGAAATGGGGTTTTGTTTGCGCCCCGGGTTCAGTTCTGTCATGTTACCGATATTGTGTGATGGTGATAGTGGTCCCATATGAATATTAGTGTGTGCCAGTGGAGTATAGAGGGTGAAGATTACTATATTTTCAATACCTGGTGGGGGGGTGGAATGCCTTTTTGTTTATGTTTGGTACATATAGAAGAAACAATTAGAGCCGCAGGTGATGTAAATGCAATTGCATCAAAAGCAGCTCTGGGCATCTATAGTACGTTTACAGTATACAAGTTTAGATATCTGTAAGTGCTGTTTTCCTCCCCTTTCCTTGAGTGAGATACTGAACCCTTACCTGTTCAACCGCTCTAAGTGGCTTTGCATGCGTGAAATGTAAAATGTTTGCTGGGGGCGTGTGGGAGTGTGGCCGATTAGGTTTGTGTGTGCGAGCGTGTGTGTGGACCCAGCAGCATGCGTGTGGCTGCATTGGTGCCTGAAGATGTTTTGGTAGGAAGCACAAGGCTCACTGGCCAGGCCTCCAGACTCTCCCGTTCCAATTAACCAGCCCAGCAGCCTGCAGCTCGACTGGCCTTATCTGGGAGAAAAGAGAGAGCCAGAGAGAGGGAGGGGGGCGGAGGAAGCGATAGAGTGAGACAGGATGTAGGATAGACAGAGGGTTGGAAGGCAATAGAAGAAGAAAGTGAGGCTTGAGAAAGCAAAGAGAGTAGAAATCGGAATAAAGGGTGAAGTCGCCCCACAGTGCTTCTGCAGATGCCTGCTCGCTTAACATCTTCCAACTTCTATTCCTTCACCCAAAGACAGAAGCTGAATGCACACCCTTTCCCTCTCCTTCCTTCATCTTCTCCCCATCAGTACGAGTAAAAACCATCTTGGTAAGAAGCAAAGACCTGTATTTGTTGCACACCGGGTCGCATAATTGCCGAAAAGCTCAATCAGGGTGAATTCTATTGATTTGAATAAGATTGCAGATTGTATTGCACTCCAAAGAGAAGTGCTTATTTATCTAGCTGATCTTAAGATTTGCTCATTTCTATGGACTTCTAAAGCCATATTTTTAATAGCCTAGAATATTTGTATTGAAAATGTAAGTATTCGGGATCACGGAAAGTGAGGTGACGAACAAAGATACATTAAGAATCTCTGGAGCTAAGTATGAATGTTGAGTTATGAATACAAATTATCAAATTGAATGCTTTGTGGACACCATGCTTCTTGCCCACAAATCAAAAAGTACAGTATTTTGTGAAACACACTGCTCCACATTGATTAGAAACCGTGTCCGTCTCATCTGAGTCAACAGTTAAACGTATCCGCAACTCTTCCACCAGTCAGATTGTCACACGTTTGCATCTCAATGTGACTTACGTCTCAAAAGATTCTCAGACCACTTGGCTCTTGTCTGTGCAAACAGGACCTTTAAACTGTGTTTGCACTTCACACCAACAATTATGCCACAACTTCAGATTGGCACTAGAAAATTCCAACAACAAAAACCATTAGCAGCAGTAAATGCTGGCAGCCATCCATTCCTTCCTGCACGTTAGTCGGGGTTATGGCAGGCGCTATTAGAGGCAATTTCTGGTGCCCGAGTGGCCAATGACAAGAAGCACTTCAGCAGCAGCCAGCCAACCTATAAAAGGGCAGCGAGTACAGCGAGTGTTTTGGATCGCAGGTATTGCTCTTTTTTTCCCCTTTCTTCCTTCGCCCACCTGCAATTATTAAAAAAATTGGCACACTATATACACATTATAAAAAAATACACACTTCTGTTCCGTTCAGAACATGGCGCTTATCTTAGTAACAGTTAAGAAAAATACACATGGAGTAAAACATTTAATTAAATAAATAACAGCCATCTCACCTACAGTTAAAACTGACAACGAGTTACCTGAGTTGAATAAAGCAGGGTTAACACTGCAGACAGCTACAGTTAATGTCTCATACTCCAATGCTTATCGCAGAAGGCCAATAACAATAGGTTTGCCTGCAGAAACTGTGTAATGACACTAGTTTGATACATCTGTTATGGACTTAAAAATGTCCAACCAATAATCGGTCGGGCTCTATATATTATAAACCAGTTTGCCATCTTGTCCAGGGATCTAACACCCTGCATTGCAGCGCAAAATATTTTTGAATGGCTCGACGGCACAAAATCTGGATGGAAGCTGAATATAGTGACTTTTTGACTGACAATTACAGACAAAGAACATCGCTCGCTGCGTGTATGAGAAAGAGTGACAGAGAGAGGAAATGATAGGTTGGATAATTGCACACAAGCTACTAATAACAATAAACATTTGAGTGTCATTGTTATGAAGGAAGTTTCAAAGCTTCGAACCATCAGGTACAGCCGTAGTTTGGAATTGTGACGTTAAAGATTGTGACTTTAAAGATGAGATGATGGCCTCATGTACAGCCACACAGGCTTTTAAAAGAGAGCTGCTGTTTGAATAGAGGACACACTGCTATTAAATCAATGTATTTTTTTGTCATGTTTAGTAGGGATGTCACGATTCAAAAATACATCGAAATTAGCTTTTGATTTCGACCTTCAAAGTCAAAAGCATGATAGTCGATTCTCGTTATATATTTTTTTCTCTCCACCCCCGCAAAAAACAGCGAAGCTTATACCGGTAGCCTGTAGTGGCACTTCGCAACACAATGGCCGCTGCCGCGGTCGGAGTGGCGAAACTACAGGGCTGAAAAATCTGCCTGCTTCTGAATTACTAAAGTAATTGATGAGACAACATGTAGCCTTTCCTGTGACTTATGTAAACAACGAACGTATCGATTTAGAGACGGCAGCAACCAATGAAACACGACTCTAAACATGGCATAGCAGTCAGTGCTGAGAACTATATTTTAATACAACATGTAACGGTGTATTTATATATATACAGTGTATTTATATATATACATATACATATATATACATATATATATATATATATATATATATATATATATACATATATATACATATATATACACACATATATACACACACAAAGATATACAAATAGAATTTATCGCAAAACTCTACTTTAAATGAAACATTACCGATTTAAATGCCTGAACACATTGTGCATACAGCTACACAAATCTAGTGTGGTATATTGTGTCCCTTCACACGTTGCTGTTTGTTCATGTCTGTAAAATGGAGGTACAGAAGCTACAACTCTCAAATAACATTTTCTTTAAACTTCGAGCAAGTCTGAGATGCATGAATATAGTACCTAATTTCATCTATTAGGGGCATGACTGTGCTTTGTGAGCGTGTGCGTTGATGTATGTGAGGCTGGCGGGGAGGATTGCTTTCCAATGAATTATGGAAGAATCAGACAGGAAAAATGAGAAGGACAGTAGATAGAAAGTAAAGGACGTGAGATAGAGCAGAGAGGGAGGGAGACTGAGGCCCACGTAGCAATTCAGAGCGAATTGGCTGTGGTAAATGACAGTCGATTACCATCTCAAATATACTGTCAAAAAGCAATTTGCTACACTCGTGCCATGGGCCTGATATTTGCACCTTATTAAGGAGGCGGACCTATATTTTAAGAAGCTAACCTCCTAACCTCCCTGAGCTTCCATTTACCCACCTGTGTATCCATCTAACAGAGGACTTTTGAGTGAAAAGGGCTGCTGAATAGAAGTAGAGATAGAAGGCAGACTATAACGTGTCCACGATTAAAACACAGAGGCTAAATAGGCCCTGTGATTGTGTGTTTGACATTCATCACTATGACTTTGGTTTAAAGGATGTGAAATGCTTTTTCAAATAGAGAAAGATGATGCATTGTTACTCAGCAGAATACCAAATATATGAATTCAGCCAAGGAGGTGTCAGGAAGGGAATAATGAAGTAGGAAAATGTAATCAATTTTGTTGGATAAAATTCTATTGGCTGTCTCCAGCGATCATAAAATGACCATTAGTGACAAATCTTATTCAAAGGAAACTCGCAATTATTAACAATGCCTTTAATGTGTATTGGCTTTTAGACCGCATAGCTAGTCAACTCAGCGGGTGGAATACAAATAAACTTTGAGAGAATATCGCAGCACCTGCAGATTTGTAAATGGTATTGACATTTCAATATCCCAGCTAAAGCTGATGAACGGTCTTACTGTTGCAAACATTTTAAAGTGATCAAAAGAAACACAAGTGCACTGGAGACCTGGGGACCGACAGAAGCAATAACCCGGAGTCTGGATATTCGACTCAACGTTCCAGCTTAGCGATTTCCATTGGCGTTAGGGCACCAATATTGATTATTAAGAGTCGAGGCCCACCGATAACTGCAGCAGGTGAGCAATGTGTTTAATTTCACAGACCTTGTAGACTCACTGAGCTCATTATTGGCCTCTCAATTCACTCAGTGCACTTCCTAAGGTGGCATATTGATCTAGGCAATATGGTTGAAAGCAGTGTCTTACAAAAGACTTCTCATCCAGCTTCTCTCATGTGTAGTCAACTGCGTCTCTCCAGCTCTCTGCCTTTTTTTGAGGAGGAAAGAATGAAGTAACTAAGAATACCTGATGAAAAATGGAACTGACCATGCTCTGAAAACATTGATTCAGTTCAGCTCTAAATCTGAGGGAGCTGGAACATGCACAGGCATGCGGTGCCGCTTTGTGACTCACAACAAAGAAGTGGCAAGAATTCAGTTTGAAACGATACGAGGCGACACACCGCTTCATGTGTGCACATACACACATGGACAGAGACACATGGGGAGCTGTGAGAGAGGGAGATAGAATATGCACATATTTGCAAGCTTCAGGGCAGAAGTAGGTTAGGCCCAAGAGAGAGGAGAGGAGACACAGGCTGGATTCGGGGGGAACTGCAGCTGAAGATAAAGGATCAGATTATGCAAGTGCTGCTAATGCTCACCCTCTTTCTGAAAAAAAGCGTGAGAAAAAGCATGACTTCTTTGGTCATCCAACATGAACTCCCAAGACAAACTGCATCCAACTCCCAACAGCCTCAGTGGGGATATTACAGACATGATAAATTATGATATAATGTAATAAATAACATTAGACTGGCTGCCAACTGAAACCACTCAGTGCCTCACAATTTATGAAACCAAGTGGAAAATCTAAAAGACAGTGGTTCAGCTGATCAATACCAAATGCACCATCTATGACCTTGTAAAATCTATCATATAGAAAGTGTGGACGTCATCTCATGTGTGTTTGTTTTGTAATGTAAGGTGCTGATGATCACGTTATCTTGAGATGAGGTCGATATGCTCACCCATTGATCTGGCATCATAAAAGAGCTTTCTTTTTGTGCGTTGTCAATGGACAGTTGCGAGTGCCGTATGCTTGGCTGTGCGCTTCAGTGACTATAGCTTTTCCTCGTTGTGCTCACAATACCCAGTCCTCAATCTATAAACGCATTGACTATTCACTGATGCAGAGAGGATCCGTTGACCTCTGAGGCCATAAAGCAGACACCTACCCAAGCACAGTAACACATACTTTATCCTTCTGTCACAGACGAAATGAGGAAAAGGCCCCTGAATAATTGCTTGCAAAATTGCTGTGCCTATTATCGCCAGTTCACTATTACTGCAAGTAATGTCACCCATCTTTTTGCAGCCATCGATCTCAAGAACCTTTCAAAAACCTACACAAAGATTGTGAAGCAAATCATCAAAAACATTCTGATATGTTATGTAGTTGGGTGTATATAAATACATAAATAAAAGCTATACCAGTAGAGAGTTAGATTGTACTTCAAGGAAAGTAATCATGTTAAAATAAACTTAAATTACTGCATTGCATCACCCCCAACCCCGCACCAAGTCATGTTGCAGTTAACATCTATTTTTGTCCAAAATATCATCCATTCATCATTTATTCTATTGGACAGTTGTGTGAAAGTGTGATACAATGTACAAAAGAGTCCTTTGACAAGATCAGTTCATCCTTGAGTTCAAATATCGTGACAAATTTGAAGAAATTCGCTCAAGGTGTTCCTAAGATAAGTATATTATAGTAAGGATGAGAGGTCACGGTGACCAAGACCTTTGACCACCAAAATCTCATCTTTTCATCCTTAACTCCAGGTGGACGTTTGTTCCAAATCTGAAGAAATTCCCTTCAGGCATCCTGAGATATCACGAGAATGGACCGGA
This sequence comes from Taurulus bubalis, assembly GCF_910589615.1. Classification (NCBI taxonomy): domain Eukaryota; kingdom Metazoa; phylum Chordata; class Actinopteri; order Perciformes; family Cottidae; genus Taurulus; species Taurulus bubalis. Next base: position 13,293,542 of record NC_136591.1, on the reverse strand, counting down.
CGGACGATTGGACTGACCGACAACCGAAAAATATAATGCCTCCGACCACGACCATCACCGGCATGGAGGCAGAGCAACAACAACTCCAGTCAGATATTTTTGACCGTGCAAGGAGCTATCAAAAAATATATCAATTTAGCAATTTAATTTGTTTCATCTGCAATATAGCAAGTTTATTTTTCTAGTGCTAATATGTTCATGCATTGTATTGTTATGCATCGCATGGTGTGTGTCTGTACTGTATCATTTAAATGCTTATGGGTTTTGTTCAGCTATGATATAAACTTTGAGGATCATCATGGGAAATTGGGGCACTAACTGACAATGTATTAATAAATATAGCCAAGACAGATTAAAATAAAACAAATAATGATATAGGAAGTAGAACATGCAACCAACCATTTCATTCAACAAATCTGTGTGTGCACGTTTGCCTCAATAAATGGAAAACAAAACACTGCAATAGGATAGCAGTTGAAATAAATATCTTCCCTTCAGCAAGGTTTAGGCAAAGCTGCATCTCTTTCATTAAAAACAGAACCAGGCTACAATAAAGGGAGCCAGTGAAACAAAGTTCCGACCTAAAAGGATCACACAAATAAAAGCTTATAAATCTTTACAAGCGCAGGCACAGCAGTTCTCATAGATCAACAGTTATTACAAATAGTAAAAAGCAACCGCCTCTCAATGATAAGTTTACATCACACAGCCGTCAAAGTTAGAGCCAGACACCACTGGGGTAAGCGCCTCTGCCATATTGCGGAGTGAACTACTGCCAGGAAACACTGTGCACATCCACCAACACTAAACTAGCTATAATGCAGTAATTCCATAATGAAGCCTAGCTTTCCCCCAGAGAACCTACTACTACCAATAGTGTGAGCGTCAAAACATCTGTGAACCGTGGATTAATCACACAGTTTAACGTTAACCATCACAGTGTGAAATAAAGTTGTTCTTGACAATAGTTATCTGCCAACATTCAGTTAAATATGCGATCAGGACATCATTGATGCTTTTCTAGTTGCCGAGCTCTGATAATGTTACCTTGTAAACAACCAATCTGTGTTTAAATTAGCAGGAGATGGCAGCCGGGCTTACAGCTAACAAATGAATGTTCCATTCTGAAAATTATAACATTATTCACATGTAATCTCATAAAATCTCATTAGTGAGAAACTTGAATAACTCCAGTTGTTTGAAGAAGATATTGTCACAACAATATAAACAGATTAGAGATGAATTATGACCGGAATAATACCCCTAAAAAGATTATAATAGATTATTAAAACTACTTCGAACAAGATGTGTTTTAATACATAAAAACACAATCTTCTATTTCCTTATCATTTAAATTATGAGAAGAAAAAGAAACTCTTAATGACGAACACATTTTTATGTTTACACTGCAATTATTTTAGGGACGAATGGAGCCTTGTAGACCAGCTATATAATCAAACAAAGGGATATGTATCTGTCAAAATGGATCAGCAATAATTGACAATTAGTATCAGCGGCAAAAAAAACTCGAGCAGTTTGATTATTTATAAAGAAAATATAAAAATACATATCTATAGAATTTTGACGGTTTGACCAGACTTTGGGACGGTTCAAATCATTTTACAGGCTGTCGGTGAAAAAAGTCAGTTGCGGCCTTGCTGTCAATTTGAGTTATTTGAAAGAATCGGGAGGTGAGACTTTTAAAAGAAAAATTCATAATCCGCAAAGAAAATTGCAATTGGTACATCTCTAATCAACAGTAAGGAAAAGATATCACGTTTGCACTGTCAAATGGAGTCTAGGGAGACATTTGGTGGATACATCAGATGATGGCACAGAAAAATATAAATAAGGATTAAAAACCAACTGAAAATTGGACCGTTGCTGTCACACTGTATGTGGGCAGTGACTACACTTCTAAGCCTGTGACCCATGCATACGGTCTGCATGTTCGAGTGTTATCGAGAGATGGGAGTAGAGGGGGAAAAAGTGAGTATAAAGCTCTTGGTCAGAGACCCCCCCCACACACACACACACACACACACACACACACACACACACACTTTACAGGCAGGATTTGGTGAGTGTGGATCTATGTTGATGGCTTCCCAGACGGCAGGGTGGCCACGTGTGAAGAATGGGGCAAGGTCAGGACGGACAGTCACACATTGACAACAGAAACAACAGCAACAATAACACAGCTTGAAGGATAAGCACTGATGACAGCGTCTGTGTTGGGAAGAACAGAAAGAAGTACTAAGAGAGGATGCAAGTACTAGTGTACAGGGAGCTCTGGGTGCCAGAAGAGAGCATTAGTGCAATTTGGGCCATGGACATGGCAAAAGGGCTGACTATTGGATGAAAAGGGGAATGTGTATGTCTGACAAAGTCTACATCCCCAGGCATTAATTCTACACAATGTGGTACGTTGCTACAGTGTGTGTGTGTGTGTGTGTGTGTGTGTGTGAGACATATTATGCAAGCAGGTAAGGGGACTTGGATGCACGCCTGAGAGCATTTGCATCTGTTCAGAAAAACATGCCTGCATATTGAGGCACACAATGTGGAGTATTGTGGCGAGGAATGCAGGAGATAATGGAGAAAGCCAGAGCCGTGTTGGGAGCTGGAAGGTAAGAGGAACCGAGCGGGGAGAGAACATCCAATTCAATTTTGAAACGGCGCCGGCTCAGGGTACAAACACAAAGGCTTCATTAAAGGCAGATCCCTGTTGAAGACGGTGAATTAGCTCAAGCCTTCAAGCACGAGGAGAGAAAAACAGCAGAGGGGGCGGGGGACAGAGGGAGTGCGACAAGGAGATCGGCACGGAAAAGAGGTGACATCAAGGGGGGAAAAGAGGGGGGAATGAAGGAAAGACCCATCAGCAGTTAAGAGAGGGAGAGCTCAATACCAACGGTGCCACTAAGAGCATACTATTTCCCTATTAGAACGGCGACCAGGAGAGTAATGTCTTCTATTATGATGTCCACACACGTGTGAGGACCATGTAAATAAACATGGTTCAAACCATGAGGTATGTTATTGCAATCATAAATCTGGTAGCACATTAAGTGATCGGCTGCCCCGTGCAGAGGTGGGGCTAAAAGTTATTTGAGGATAAACCCAGACTGAGATTGTGAGATATGATCTCCACATCTCCTTGTTAATAGTAACATCGATCTACTCATGTAAACCTGTGCCGGTGTTTTGTGTGAGTACACTTGAGAACACTAAAGGGGGTGTACAATAAAATGAAAACCCACTGTAGTTAAATCCAATAAAGTACAGCCATAACAGATAGTACCTTTATATGAGGCTTTTGGTTGGTTCTTTATGTTCAGATTTTAGTGATCATGTGTCATATACTTCTTGATTCACCTATAAAGTCACTTTTGGGGCATATTTGAGGAGTTTGGTTTTAAGTGTAATATATATTTATTTTTGTATTACAATTGTCTGCTTTTTGTTGATATTTTTAACTGGAAATGAAATGGTCTCAATGTAACGCTGATGCTTCTGTATGAACTACATAACTAACTTTCTTTAGTTATCATCTTCATCATCGAGTCGGGTCCCCCAGCGCAAATCAGGCTGAAGCATTTACGGCAGGCAGGTAGTGCTGGGTGGTATACAGATGTATCCAGTAGCCAGTATTTTAATTTCCCGTACCGCATCAGTTTTTCATATGCAGCCAGACTGAAGAATAGCTGTAGAGTGCTAAAGCCAGGGACAGCTACAAGTGCATTGAGGGGCACTATATTAACTGCGGACCCTGCTCACTCAAAGTTATATCTTTATAACAATTAATAACCCACAAATAAGTCATTATCAGGGTCAACCATGGTGCAAAACAATTTGTGACAACCAATTTGTACACCAACATTTTTTTTACATTTACAAATTTACGTCGCCAAATGGCATGCTGGGTAACCTCAGCCAGATTTGAGGCCTACAGTAGTGCCAGGGTCAGACATTACGAACACAATAACGATCCAACTGTGCAAGGACATGCTATAGACGGTCAAGAAAGAGAGGGTCAGAATAATTATTCAAACAATGGGTTAAATGTATGTCTTGCCAGGGCAAAAATACATACAGACGCTCACTTTTCAATGACAGCACACTTTGGCACTGTTCATACAATTATCTTAACATAATTTGTTCGGAAAAGAAAGTCGTCATATCTAACTTACTTATTTGTAAGTTATTTTTTTAATATGTTGCACATTTTTCCATTCTGCAACTGTTTCGTGCATCTGAATTCTTCAAATATTGTGTTATTTTGGGGGGCCGAGCAAACCCTATAGTAATTAAATCCTTCAGTACATGACATTCAAATGTTTTACATATTCTATGTAATCCTGACGATAAAATGTCACCATAAAAAAATATAAAAACCCAGTCATGCAAAAAGAGAAAAACAGTGAATCCGTTGTCTTAAAAAAATACTGCGATACAGGTTTTTGGTCATACCGGCGAGCACTGCACACAAGTTAACCAGAATAGCCTTTAGATCAGACTCCAGAGTTGCCTCCATTGGGGCCCCTGGTAGCAACCAGTCCACTGCAGACAATTTAATTATAAAAAGGAGTGAGCAATTTTTCCTCACATACATTTAATTGCCATATTACAACTAGCTAGAATGAATGCAGTTTAATGCAACAGTACTGAAGTAAATTCTACCTTCATAATAGTTCAAACATTCAGTTGTAGTTACATACAGATACATGTCTGGCCATTCTGGAGGCTTTGGTTTGCAGCACTGTTGGCTGCATGTCATTATACTATCATATGTAGTCCACCTATACTGATATAAATGGCATGGACAAAATATGAGAACCACTTCTCAGTATAATGCTATTTAAGTCAACATCACTACAAGTGTAGCTGCAAATATCGCTACATAATTGAATCGTGACAGTTTCAACAAAAATATTATCTTGTAAACTTCATGATAGAACAATGTATGGCAGGGCTGTTTTATTAGATTGGTTTCAGAAAAGCTCCAATTAAACATTGTTACTTTGGTCAGTGTCCGTGTAAGATCGGCAAAGCGGATGCATTTAGTTTCTGTATGGAATTCTCATTTTCTTAATCAACAACGCTAAATATCCGCCAAGTCTCTTATTGATGAATCCATTGATCTACTCACACAAGAGACCGTTGTCAGCTGGTAACCAAAGGGTTTCATTAATAGTGCTATTAGTTTCATGAATCCCACAGTGGATAAAATGTTTGTCCGCGTCAGTGTGAGAGCAGCCTTTTGTTAATGGCTGAAGGTCAGTGGAGGCAGACCCCCTCCCTTATTCCCTTTCTCCCCCCATCTGACAGAAGCTGTGAGGCCCTGAAGCAAAACTACACTGTGGAGGTGTCTGCCATTCACACACATGTACACACACACAGTGGGACACAAGCACTAGGGGCAGGCAGGACACTGAGGTTTGTGGTCCCAGGTGAAATGCCTCTCAGCTGGGTGTGAATCAAGCTGTGGCTGGGGGACAGGATGCCGAGGGAGACAGAGAGAGACAGAGGGAGAGGGAAAGAGAGAGTGTGTCAGAGCAGATTAAAAATGCATGACTTTGTTCTAGATGGCGTAGCAATGAGTGTCATCATTGGTTGCCTGTCACCTCGGGGAACTCATGGGACAAGGTGGAGGATGGAGGGGAGTGGAGCCAAAAAGAGGGGGTGTACCAACAATTCACAGTAGGGAGCAATGAAGGTGGAGAGGTAGTGGAGAAGTAGAGGAGAATCGCAGCTGAACTGTGAGTCACCGTAGGAAATGAAAGGGTAGGGAGGGATTAACATGAGACTTTGAGGGGAGGCGTCAAAGTTCAGCCTGGTTGGATGATGGTCGAGAAATAATCACCTCTACAGCTCATCTCCAACACACACACACACACACACACACACACACACACACACACACACACACACACACACACACACACACACACACAGATTAATTGAGAATAGTAGTGGCATCCAGAAACCTTTGAAGTCTGGCATTCAGCCAGTGCTCTCCAAAAAGAACTATATGAAGTATTAAATTAGATCAATATTATATGGTGGAGTGTAGGGCCAGAACTCAAATGAATCAGTTGAAGCCAAGCCATTAGGACATGACATTCTGTCCATGAAAAGCATCGTTAAGGAACACAGCCTTTGCAAATCACCACTTGCACTCCGACAATGACATGGCTAAACACTTTGCACTCAGTGAGGATATGCTCATGGCAGCCGAGCTAAAGCAGCCTTCTGCAATAGCTCGCATGGTGTCGGCACAATCAGCACTTTGCAGAGAAAACCGATGCTGAGAAGAAATGGGGTGACAGGTGACAACAATCATCTGAGAGCCCCTCCTCAGCAACCTTGACAAAAAGGAGGATGTCATCTGTGGCGTGATGTAAAAGCTCCCCATCCAGTGAGCCGAAATTGAGAAAAAATAAAAAAGGAAAAGGGGGCCACGATGAGTTACACAAGTGCATCCAAACAGCTTTTTAATTGCGTGTGGAGGAGAGGCGAGGCCACAGCTGTAAATAACCTGTTTACAGCTGAATCACTTCCCATAGAAAGGTGAGTACATAACATATGTATGGATGGATGTGGCAGGGTGTGTGTGTGTGTGTGTGTGTGTGTGTGTGTGTGTGTGTGTGTGTGTGTGTGTGTGTGTGTGTGTGTGTGTGTGTGTGTGTGTGTTTGGGGAGCTGCAATGATCTGAAATGTTTGTGAGGTGATAATGATGGAAATAAGGGCATGCACACACCCTCAGTCACCCATTTGTGTCATCTACCCACACACGACTAGTGCAATGTCACATTAGTTGACATCTGCAGCTCTCTAAAGACATACAGGTCATAGCACCTCTGGCCAAACTGATTCCATTTGTACATCGTTTAAAACATTAACTGAACCCCTAATCTAATTGCAGGCTTCCTTATTCCACAGGGAAGTTAATATTTAGAGGCATATAAAATCATCACCAGTAAATTAGGAATGCTTCATAAAATAATAACAGCACCGGCAGTTAAATCTTTTTGAAGACAGAAAGCAGTATGCACTATTAATGGTTCTATTTTATAGCACTTTAGGAAGATTTTGTAAAAACAGGGGAAAAAAACAAATGCATGCTACTCAACTGTGGTGTAACAACGACTGTGTGTGTGTGTGTGTGTGTGTGTGTGTGTGTCCTCAAGGTCTTTCTCTGCAGTAGGTTACCTGCAAACAATATTCTTTGTGAGCAGATCTCTATCTATTTGTATGGTTTTGCTCACAGCCATAACTTTTCTTCAATTTACCAAAAATGCAGATTAATTGATGATGAAAATAGCCGTTCATTTCAGCGAGAGCTTGCAGTTTTCGTCCAATGCGTAAATTATTTTCTAGAATTCTTATGTCCCAAGAACATTTGTAAATTGTACGCTCTATCTCTGTGAACATAAAAAACTACTCACATAAAATCCTTAAATATTCAAATTGTTCCAAGTAAGTAGTCTGTTCCGAGTAAGAAGTCTCAAATCATCATTTTGCTCATTTCATCATTTTGCTCTGAGATTTTACCAATTCGGAAATAGACACAGATGGAGAAGGGGAAGTGGGAGTTGTATATCTGTATGTACGCATGTGCGTTTTTGGTCATTAGATTAATAATCTAATGTGTATTCAGTGTGGATTAAAGAGGTGTACAACACACTCACCCCCGTTTGGGGAGGTGAGCAAACATATCAGCTCAAATCCATTATCCCTCAGGAGAGCAGTAACATGCCACCGCGCACCAGGCAACAACTACTGCACTGAAAACATTTAACTCCTTAGTTCAATTACTTTGGCAGTGCATTGTCGCTGAGAAATGTACATGTCGAAAAGTTCCTGTTTCATCTTGCAAGTCAAACAACGGCACATCAGAGATATCTGTGGCCAATATGCGAATGAGAGAAGCCGTGAAAATGGGAATCTCACCGGTTCTATTGCCTCTAATGAGCCACGGTGTCTTGCATAGCCAATCAAGCCCGTCTCCGTTAATGGGGTCCAATGACACCTGTAGGACACTGAGGCATTACAATGAGCCAGTGGCAGTTAAGCTAAAAGGAGTGGACAGCCAGCTCGACACGGATCAATGTCTGTTCCTTTAGCCGGGAAATGACAAATGTCATGGTCATACAAGGGGCTGGAAATGAAGACCCACCTGCAGTTATGCTTTGTATGTCATTTGGTAACAGAATAGAGTTAGTAGAAAACCTTATGTGGAGAAAAACTATCTTATTGAGCAACAAGTGTAAATGGCAAAGAGAGAAACCTATCAAAGTCTAATCAACGGTCAACGTTGATTAGACTTTGATAGATACAAACCCAATCAACGGTTTGTATTTTCATGAGCAGTTCATCAGACCAGCTAACTAGCTTACTAATGTATGGATCTTGAGACAGATGCATGTGGATTTTGAGAGAAAAAAAAGTCTGAAATACATAAATTAGTGAAGATAGATGTTTTCATGATAACAGCAAGGCTGCAAGCCCTGTATTTTTCAGCAGGCTGCATGCCAAAATGTAGGGTGAACATTACAAACATATTTAAGAATGGTGCCTCTTTCACTCCACAAAATGAGATCTACCGAAACAAATGATGGTGAAAAGAGCTTTTCTGTGTAGAGGAGCACCCCTCTAAGATGAGCTTGCATATCTAACACAATGCTAAGTATGCCCCATAAAGGAATATATTTGAATCATATCCGGCTCCAGTGGGAATCAAACCATTAACTCTCACAGCTAACAGCAGTTAACATGGACCATTGAACCCAATGAGCCATAGGACCAGACACATGAAGCACCGTCTTGGAGAATCTACAGTATCTGGGGATTGTGTTTCTAAACAACAGTTTTTTATATAGTGTTGAACATTTTGTTCATCTGATATTTTGTTGGAAGATAGCCCAAACTGTACGTGAGAATGGCCCAAAGCATGCGTTTTCCACAGCTCAGAAATCCCTCTCTTAAAGCCTACTGAAATAAAAATAAATCCCGTTGGAATTAGAAAGTACAAGCAAAGAGTCTCGGTCAATGAAATTTCACATTTAGTGTAGTGCCGTCTGTAGCTGGGATGACCCAAAGCCTTACTGGGAAATACAACTGAATGTGGGTTACCAACTGTGGGGGAAGACAAGAGGTAATATGAGCCATCACAGTTGCTTTTCCTCTGCACTGGCTGCCTGACAGATGCTGCTTTAGGTGAGGTGAGAGAAGTCTGCCTTCCAGAAGTCTGTGCGTTTTCTTCCTCCCACTCAACACCATTGTTTCTTTTCATTCGTGTTCCTTTCTGGCACAAACAATCAATCCTGGCACGTTCTGTGTGGATGTTTAGTTGTTTGTAAACCCTGATTCTCAAAGAGATCTTAACCTTGGAGAGAGGGTGTAAGATGCTTTACACAGAAATGCACATACAACGCCAATGTGTTTTCTGGTGAACAGTGCATTTAACCTAGATTGGCAGTTTAAAAATCACGTGATAATGTTCTTGCTTTGTAATTCATGTTCATTTATTATGCAAATCAATGATATAATCTGGAGATAAATGATCTTTGGTATATTACAAAATTATCAGCATGCAATCTGAATGCCATTATATCTTTAGAATGTCATTAAAACTATTTACAATTTTTTTTTATTAAATGCATAGTAACTGAAATGCCGTGCATTTTATATTAATTTTGCAATTCTTCCTCACTGCAAATTTAACGAATTTCAAAGTGCAAAGTATGTTCTTGAGTCTAGCTGCGTTACGGAGGTTGTTTTAACAAACATTTTTGAAAGATAATATCTGCTGGTGATTGAATGGTGAACGTTTGTGTAGTTGTGAGTTAAACTAGAGGGACTAGGCTGAGAGAAATAATACAATACCACTGAGACAAATGATCTCATGAAACTACTCGACTTTCTCAACACCATGGAAAACTCCACTTTTAAAATTTCACAAATTGATAGCAATTTTAAGATTTTGCTCCTCTTCATGGATGTAGAGGGCAAAAGACCAAATTGGTGATTTTGGCTTACCGACTGAATTATGTCCTCATTAAAAAAAATAAAGATTCTCATTAGGGTAGCAGTGAACACAAGGTAAATAGTCATTTCTCGCTGATACTTCACCCTACTTACACAAACACTTTTGATACTACAGAGAGGGCAAAAGAAGTGAAAGAGGGGTGATTTTTCACAAAACTGCCCACTAAGACTTTTGCTTTGCGAAGGACTAAAGGAGAATAAAATGGGAGTAGAGAAGCCTGGAGCACAAGGGGAGCTAAGACGTGAATAGGAGATGTGGATGATTAACGATACCGGCGCCAACAAGATGAGAAAATACAGCCGTTGTCAGGTTTGCATTGCCGAGGAGACCCAGAGGCAGAGATATACGCCACTGATATTGAGCCCAAGGCGAGGGTCAGAGCTGATGGCAAAGCAACAGTCCATAGGGGCCCTCCTACTCAGCCATCATCACCATCAACGTCTTTACTTACTGCAGACCTACTCACAGAAGATGGCCTTTCAGGAATATCAATCTTACCTAGCTTACTTTTCCATCTGGTTTTGATAGATCTGTGCAAATCAGCCATCATTAAAAAACACAGTACAAACACTATTCCTTTGGGATATGGGATGATCAAAATCAAAGACTATATGAGACTAGACATCACATCATTGTCATTTGACCTCTTAGTCTTGGCATGTTTGGTTTGAAGTACTGAGAATAAATCATTAGTGAGTAAGGGAAACAATTTCATGGAAGCTGCAGCTTCTTTGGGAATGGGGGTGAGCGAGTTGCTCAATCGATTGATCACTGCCTTTGAGGCTGATGGACTCAATTAATTATTTAACAGGATCTTTTAACGAGGTAAAGTGCTTTGACTAGAGGCCACAAAGCACGGCCATAAAGCTATGTATAGCGTGTCTGCCCTGAAGAATAATGCATACCAAAATCAACAATATGCATCTTTTGAGTGCACTGATCGGCGCCTTTGGACGTCAAGGGTCAGTGCTTGTACCTGCAACTGTTACAGCAGAGACATTAGCGAAGGGCAAAGCTGATCTTAAATATAGAAATATAGTGTAGGGGCCGCGTGTGTGTGTGTGTGTGTGTGTGTGTGTGATGTTGCATCTTTTCTTCTTCACAACATACATTTGTCTACATGTGCTTCCACTAGGGCTGCAACTAACGATTATTTTAATAATCAATTAATCGGTTGATTATTTTTCCGATTAATCGATGAATCGGATAAAAAAATAAAAAAAAATAATCAAAACACTTTATTCAAAAACAGAAGTGACAGTGCAAATCTTCAGAAAGTGCACAAACAGGTTGCTCCTTGAACATCCCTGAGCTGTTAATTAAAAGAATAAAATGGACTAACACTAAAAACATACACATGTATGCTTTACATCTGCCAAATGTGAGCCCTTTTTACTGTAATTGATCCCTCCAGAGGCTGCATTTACATACCCTGCTTTATCAATATGTATGAAATACTGGGACAGAAGACTCGTCAAAGATCTTCTATTTTTGAGAAGATCCCAACCTCAGCTTTTCTCGTGTCTCACTCCAATCTCAGAAACACTGGCCGGCCAGTTGCTCTGCTCCGCTCTTTTTTTTTTCTCCGCGACTTATTGCCCGGCGTAATAATCGCGCGACACAACGAATCGATAATGAAATTCGTTGCCAACACTTTTGATAATCGATTTTTATCGATTCGTTGTTGCAGCCCTAGCTTCCACACTAATATTTTCATTAAAAAAAAAAAGCATAACCACCTGATCTGGTGAGCAGAATGGGTTGAGCTACACAAAGACTTTCTACTTTTGTGTACAAGATTGGTTATTTAGGTCAGTGGGCAATAATAAGGCAGTGAATGGGTGCAACGTTAATCCTACAGCCTGACGTCAATAACAGTTGGCATTACTCTGCGTCCCCGATTGCGCACACATGCACTTTGACGTCCCTGACCAACAATGGCACAATATTCAATAATAATTTTTCGCCCTTGCTCTGCCTTACTTCTTTTACTCGGCTGCTTTTCTTTTCTTCTGTAATCTCTCAATTCTTCATATCTGTTTTATTTTCTGGTCATATCTAAGATGCATGGGTGGAGGTCATTCTAAAAAATGGACACCAGACAAAGCAAAGGCAGCATAAGTGAAGAAGCAACGTAATTGCCAAACAACAAAAGGGGTTTGTGTTTGGCTTTAATGGTGCAGGGGGGGGGTTCTAAGGAACATAATTAAGGCATTTTCACCTCGATTTTTAGCCCTTAATTGCGACAGACTAGCACAATACCTGACTGCACAAAAGATTTGTGGGGGAGGCTGTGGTTTTCTCCAACCACTGGGTACAGCACACCTCTGGTCTGTGGTTTAATTAAAAACAACAAGTGTGATTGTTTTTCACACTATAACCCAATTACAAATATGCATGCTACATGCTGACATGCTACATGCTGACATGCTACATGCTGAAAATGGCTATTAACTACTTTCAATAAAAGGGCAATTAAAAAGCTATCTCCGTTAAATAAAAACACAAAGACAGATCTCAGCAAACTCTTTTGGACATTTTCTGGACACCAAAAACAAGAGAAGCTGAGCACTAAGGATGCTATGTCAAATACTTAGGACTATGAAATGTTAATCCCCATTAACAAATACACACCCAGTGTGTCTTTCTCTGTCAATATGTGTCCAAGGCCCAAGCAGAGATATGTTTTAAGATACCGATCTTAAGTTTCCATTCCATCCAGGGATGAACTTAACCTGAATACGCACCCACACACTTTGCTGAGACCTCACCATCATCCTCAACTCTCAGTCCTCTATACACCTTCTAAGTAGCCAATCAGTAAGACAATGCTAATGCTAACACAATGGCATTTGCTCTACATCCAATCCTGTCCTGCTAAATCCACCTTAATGACGTAAAGGCACTGTATGCATGCAGGGACTATGTATGGGGATATCAATGGAAGGGCAGAGGGCCCTTCTATCGCTAGCGGTGGTTGTATTTACCAGCTGCTGACAATCTCTCAGTAAGCAATTGAGACTTCGCTAAGCCCCACGCTGCTACTCCATCAAGCTGTCTGCACCACCATGGAACCCAAACGGTCACCGATGCTTTCATAGAGAAGCAGACAAAAAATATTTATCCAGAATGTCAAACTGATTCAGCAGAAAAAACATTTAAAAAAAAAAGAAGATAGAACCCAGCCACCTAGCCAGCGGACTCGGCCATATTGCGACTGAGTGTCGGCTGACTCGGCTGTGTTCCGGCTCGATGCAGCCGAATGTGAGCCAGCTTTGGGCCAATTCATTGTTGCCATATCTGGCCCAGATGTAGCTGTTACGGACATGGGCCTATTCTGGCTGAGACATGGCAACCGAGTTTATCAGCAACCAGCACTGAAACAGTTTTTTTTAAATAATAGTTGTAAAGGCAACAGGCAACCTTTAGGGCCTCCCTCGTGGCTCCTTCTGCATAAAAAGGACCAGACATCATGCAGTCGTTCCTTCTTTTCTTTCTCCACCGACATCCGCTCTTGTGGTAAGTACCCGCATTATTAAATTGTTCAAATGAATGAATGAATGAATATATACTTTATTGATCCAAGGGGAAATTGTTTTGTCGTCATCAGTAGCGCCTTACAATTGACAAGTGAAGATACAAACACACAAGATAAAAGATCAATATATAAAGAAGCAACAGGGATGAAATATGGTGGGAGATGTCTATTTAACACATTTATATACATTACTCGTTTTTGAGAGAAGCTCAATTCCTCCACATGGCCCGTGTACAGTGTTGGGGGTAACGAGTTACAAAGTAACTGAATACAGTAACGTAATTACTTTTATAGGTAACGAAGTAAAGTAACGCATTACACTCAAAATATTGGTAACTACACTACTTTACTAGACCTCAGTAACGCGCCTTCCTGCGTTACTCAAGACATTTGTACCAGTCTGAAAAGTTCTCTTTTAGCGGCGCGCGAGTCACACGACACTTCCTGCATGAACAATCTATCACAGAACTCGATCTGAGTGATTTGAGTGACGTAGCTGCTGGTGCGTAGAAGGAGGGAAGCGGGGAATGGATGAGATGGAGACGGAGTGCCCGGATCCAACTGGGAGGTTCTCTCCTGGTTCCCTAGGATTAAGGATATTGCAAAGCAATACAACACTCCAATACCATCAAGTGCACCTGTCTGTAATGACGCGGAGCTTCTAATGAGGACAAGACACGTCTGGTATGAACGGGATCACTTTACTGGTGAACTGCAGTATAACAACTGTTAAAGCGATTGAGAACGCGCTCTTACACCCGACATGTTTATATTTTCCACACGTAACATCAACATTAGTTAGCGTCAACAAGCACGTATCACTGTACTTTATGCCATCAAAGTAAAAGAACTTCCTGTTTACATGCTCTTCACAATAAGAGTAAATCATGTAATAAAACAAGTTACACTGTCAAAAGGCTTTTCAGCCTGGGCAGTATTGTTCTGACCCCAAGGAGGAACAGGCTGTCGGGTAAAAGATTCCAGAGACTTTTACTCATGCGATACAATCGCTATTTTGAAGGGTTAGGGAATTGAGAAAAATTATAAACTTCATAGGATACAGTGCACTTTCTGTTTATTTAGGAAGTGGATTTTCTGTTTATTTAATTGCATTTTAAGTGCATTTCTGTTTCTATTTTATGGGAAAAAGTGCCATTAATTTTTCTATTTTTCTTAAACCACTACAATGATTCCTATAACAAGCTGGTTTTGTTCTTAGGAGTCGGCCCCCATTTGGTTTAGTGGGGTCTCATGTTTCCAAAAGCCTATTTTTAATGTGTTTTGCTGTTTGACCTGAACGTCCCCACCATACACAGCCTCTTGTATCCTCTTGTTTGTGGATTTTAAAGTGAGGCATATTTCTTTGGTCAGACAGTGTGAACAGGGTTAATGTTCGTTCAAGTTAATGGCTGAGTTTTATATGCCATTTTGTTTTACATGTTTACAATTACAATACACTATGTGGAAAGGCTAAGAGATGCCCTTTATTGAACATTGAAAATAAAGTGATGAAAAGGCCATGATGTTTGTCCATGTATCTTTGCGCTTAATATGGACATTTGCTTAAAAAAAGGAAAGTAAAGTAACTAGTAGTGAAGTTACTTTTCAAATGCATTAACTAGTAAAGTAATCTAGTTACAATTTTCAGTAGGAACTAGTAACTTGTAACTAGTTACTTTTTCTGAGTAACTACCCCAACACTGCCCGTGTATATGCAATGCTAACCGCGCTTAAGCTAGCTAACCTTTTCAGGGGAGTTCAGCACGTTAGCTAGAAAACGTGTTCTGAGGACCCGAATAATGCTGTAATGAAAGAACACTTTTGTATTCATCAAGCCATGATGTTTGAGCACAGACAGATGTAACAACGCCTCGCACTGCATCGTATAACTGTTTCAAAAGTCAAAGTCAGTTTTATTGTCATTTTGTGCAATCATGCAGAAGATCGATAGTATGTTTCTCTTCTGTCCAACATATAGAGAATTGTGCAATGTAACAATAATAATAATAATAAAGTGCAAAAAAAACAGTTTAAAAGTTAAAAACAAAACAACATATAAACATATAGACAACATAAATTAGGAACTACAAAAAAATGTTTAGACTGTGAAGGACTAACTATAAAATAAATGACTGTGACTCCTTAGCAGCATCCAGACATGTGAGTCTAGAGAAGAGGACGGAGTGGGATGGTGGGGAGAGAGTTCAGCTTCCTGACAGCCTGGTGGATGAAGCTGTTGGACAGCCTGGTGGTGCGAGCTCGGAGGCTCCGGTATCTCCTACCAGAGGGCAGGAGGCTGAACAGACCGTGTGAGGGGTGGCAGGGGTCGCTCACAATCAAGGTCACCTTGCGGGTGAGGCGGGTGTCGTATATATCCTGCAGGGAGGGGAGGGGGGGTAGTGAGGCACCGATGATCCTTCCAGCTGCATTCACTATGCGCTGCAGGGCTTTCCTGCTGTAGTCTGTGCAGCTCAACCGAGCGAGCTGGTTTACAAAGGCAAGCAGGGTAACGAGTATCAATATAACCCAACTATTTTGAAATCCTCAAAACCAGCCTGAAAATGAAGGGAATCTGAAACGAATGCATGAGAGTCTGTGGCACACAACCAAATAGTTGTTAGACCCTAGTCGGAACTGGCCGATACTATGCTATGATTGGCCAGTCTGCCTTTGAGGTACAGGACAAAGGGTCTATTTCTCACATGGGATAGCAACATGACGAAAGATAAACATGGTATGGCAGAAATGTGATATAACTCCTTTCATCACTAACAAATAAGAGGCTTCTGGAGTATGCTAAACAGTGTGACTTTGAAAGCAGCAGGATACAGGCTGCAACCAGCATGCACACTCTCCACTCCACTAGGAAACCTACTGCAGAGAAGGACCTTGGACACACACACACACACACACACACACACACACACACACACACACACACACACAGGTTTTGATTAATCTTGGTAGTATGGAAATAATTTGTTAGTTATTATCTGAAAATGTATCATCCACATTTGTTGAAATGCTGAGCAAAAATATTGCTGTAAAATAATACATTTGGATTTTTACGGTGGTCAAACAAAACAAGCAATTTTAACTTTGGATTCTTGACAACTTGAGTGTTTACAAATGATTGCAGCAAAGGGCAATTGGCATTGACTTGTTCCATGTCTAACACTTAACATTTGGTTTCAAACATTTCAAAAGACCATGCAGCCAGCACTGAAGCGGATATCGTCAAGCTCATACTTCCAACTTCATTTACTTCCCTCTCCCCATGTCTCCACAACAGTGAGTTCAGATAATTGAACAGGGGACAGCAAGCAGGTTCAATGAAAAGATTAGATATAATGAGGGAAGAGCCTGTCTGCACAATTACAGCTTTAATTAAAGCCAGGGAGGACGCCAGAGGCAGAGAGGCCCCTGGCCAATAAATGTAAAGGTTATCTTCCTCCCAGACAAACAGAGAAAAAAAATAATCACCGCTTTTGACAAAAATGACATATAGCATATGGCTGGTCTTGCCACCATGCGTCTGTGAACATGATCAAACCACATTTGAAAAAAACAACCATTGATACAGCTAGTGAAGTGAAGATACGTTGTTGGGGGGGTTGGGAGCAGGCCGTTTAGGGCAGGGCCTCGACAGTTAAAGAAATTCCAATTTAAAAGTGATATAAAGCTCAAGATACTGACCTTGATGTTGAAAGTAAACAGTCAGACACTTGTAGCAGATACACATGCAGACTGAAATTCTAAGTGAAAAAAAATAAAGATTGTGGAATCAAGCACTCAGCGTTTTGCAAATGTATAAGTGGCGAGAATGGAACAAGGCTGTTCCACACACTCAAACAAATGATCACCACCATTGACTATCTGCTCTAATTTAGACCCATCATAAGAAGGCTAAAGGAAACCCATTAGCTCTGGCAATGTCTCGGTTAAAAATGGGAAAATATTTTGTGATGGCATGCCTGCTCTCAACTTTGACAGATAAAAGCTCAGTAATGCTAGTGTGTATAAGTTGTCTTTAGTTGCTCACACCCTTGTATTGTCTTTAGTAGGGATGGGTATCGTTTGGGTTT
The DNA here is from genome assembly GCF_910589615.1 of Taurulus bubalis. NCBI lineage: Eukaryota > Metazoa > Chordata > Actinopteri > Perciformes > Cottidae > Taurulus > Taurulus bubalis. The sequence goes on along the minus strand of NC_136591.1, from coordinate 13,275,868 downwards.
TTTCCGATACCGGTGCTAAACCGATACTTTTAAAACGATACCGGTGCCTAAAGAGGTGCCTGAACCGATACTTTTTTTATTGCCAAGGCAATTTTTTTTCTTCAAATTGAACAATATTATTAACTGTTTAAAGTATACTATAGATATGAATAAATAAGTACATACAAAACACACTTCAAACTACAGCTTCAAACCTTTTAACTTTAAAATATATTTTTAAAAAAAGAACAGACAAGCATCAGGTGGCCTGATGGGACCGTGTGCAACAGAACTCAGACACTGTTGGATCCTAAAACTGCTGCTTTACTGGATTACACGTCATCATTAATATCAACTGGAGAGATTTGTTCCATCAAGCCGAGGACGGACGTTCAAAAGCTCGTGCTCGTGTCTCCAGCGATCTCTGTGTGCGCGCACTGTGTGTGTGAGCGCTGGAAGCCCCGCCCCCTCGAGCCCCGCTCTGCATACAGGCAGACAGAGAGCAGAGCAGCGAGTGAGCTCTGATCCGCGCTATTTTAATAATCGTTTTTAGCGTGCGGGTACCGCGCTACCTTTTTAGTATCTATATACCGTGCAACTTTAAAGAGTAGTGTAAAAAAAAAAGTATTTAAATCGGCTCAGGCACCGGAAGGAAGCACCGAAATCTGCGTTGCTTTTCGGTCCGGTAGGAACCGGACGTGTTGGAACCGGTGCCATACTGGCACCGGTTCTCGGTACCCAACCCTAGTCTTTAGTTGCTCTCTTTACTCTATTTTTTCTGCCATTCATTCTAGAATTGTAGGCACCTGTTCCATTCGTTTTCAATCATTTCTGGGATAGCTTTAATATATTTTTTAGGTATGGTAGTTTACTGAAATAACACTATGTGTAATAAATGCAGAAGTCCTATTAAATGATATATCACTGTTGATTATTTTGAAGATGTATTGTTTTAATGTATTGCTCATCTATAAATATATATCTGTGAAGCTCATAATACTCGGTGTCAAAGATGGATGTTGATTTAGCTCTATTGTCAAAAGAAAAAGATCTCTCAGGCACAGTGTTAAAAACAAAAGTGACGTGATTTAGTGAAAGGCTCATGTGTTTCCCCTACCGTTATATTTTCTCGAAAGCGCCAGATCACAAGTCGCCATTTAAGGTTCTCTTTCCTATAGAACAGGTCTACACTAGGGGTGGGGGGAAAAAAATCGATTCAGCATAGTATCGCGATACTTTGCGTGGTGATATTGTATCCATACACGGAAGCCAAGTATTGATTTTTTATTATATAAATTATAAACTTTTTTGTCCAAAATCAATTGCTTTTTCAGTCCAATAGATGGTGCTGTGTTGTTTTCTGGTGAGGTCAGCAGAGGTCCCGGATCAACGTGATCCGTAGGAAAGAAACAAAAATGGCGACACCAGAGAAATAATTTAGAAATGCGCCGTACGTCTTGACTTCCTGCCACTCGTAGTGGCGCTGCTCGCACAGCTGTTGCTCAACACACAGGACAACACTCGCGACACAGCGCTGGTCAAAGACATAAAAAAAAAGCATGAATCAAACCGGCTGCTGGTGCCGTGTGCGCCTACAGATAATATTATGAACCCAGACACGAGGGTGTTTGACGTTCTGGCGTTTTGGGGATTTCCACAACAAGTATAAAGCAGAACTAGTGGTTATTTCCATGGTGGATGGCGTAAATGAAAACTGTTTACACACACGGAGATAAGCCCCGCCCCCTTTCCGGCGCAAATGACGCGACTATGTAGACTGTAATACAAACGGTAATACAAGCAGTTCAGTTCGGCAGGTGCAACATTCATGACATGTTGCTCAGTTTGTCTGCTTGACAATCACACTTTGCTGCAATAAAAATGATTGAAGAGATGAACAGACTGAAAACTTTATCTTATTAGATCAAACATGTTGACAAAGTTTTCATTTGGGGACAATTTGCAGTTGGAAAAAAGGGAATAAATTGCAATACTCAACATATCGCAGTATCGTGATAGTATCGAATCGTGGGACCTCTGGTGATTCCCACCCCTAATATCTGCACTCATTCTGTTTTGTTTGGCAAAAAAAAAAATAGCTTATTGTTTTCCACAATGAGCTATTTAGTAGTCACTAAATATTAGTTGTTTTTTGCACAGATAGAACTTTATTTTCATTGTTCTAAGTGATTGCAATTTTTTTTTTAATTGTCTGATGGAGTAATCTGATTTACTTGAAAGTGACTGCAATTTTCTTTATTCTGTTACATATAAAAGCACAAATGGAGTCACAAAATGATGTTATTTACAGAAAAAGTTTGAAAACCACTGCTTTAAGTGTTTGTGTTAGTGTCGATGTCGTCGCCGTCCCCTGAAGCTGTAAACCTAGGTGAAACACTTAGCTCTGTAACCAAAGGAAAGATGCAGGACCATGCTGTGGATTAATGCAAAAATCATGGGTGTTGCTTCAACCATAGTGGATCAAACCATGGACCAAGCCGCGACGCTGGTAACTGAACAGAAAACGGATAATTCATGTTCTTTCAAGCCTCTCAACCAATCCACGAAAACAAGTTCACAAAATGTAAGCAGAACCACAACATAATCGCACAACAATAACAAATACTTTAAAATGTGCTAAATTGGAAATCAGAGCATCAGTATATCAACATACAACTTTTTGCAATGTAATCACGCTTTCCTGACCCACAGCACTGTCGCAGAAGGGTAGCGTTCATGAAATCACTTTTTTTTCTTTTTTCTTTTTTGTCTGTCTTCGTTTGTTGTCAGTGTACCATGGACATTCATCTCGGGCCAGGTGGTGAGACACAGGCTAATCAAATGTCAAATCCCTTGCGAGTATTCTCACATGGTGTCGATCATTTCATTCTCAAGCGTGGTAAACCATTTCACACATAATCATATACGAGGATGGAGGGATGGATGTGTGTTTGTGGGCATATGTGTCCATTTGAGCAAGAGCACACCACTCAGGCCAACCGCAACACCAGCTATTCCCTCACGATCTCCAAATCACTCAAAATTACCATATTTTATGTATGACTGATGATGAGTGAAGGAAAAAAAGAGATCATCAATGTAACATATCTGACCAGATGCGAAAAAGAAAGAGAAGGCAGACAGAAAGTTGGAAAGGCCATAATGCACAATCCATAGCACCCAATGATCTCCCCCCTCCAACTCAATACATGTGATTATGTTGCAAACAGCCTTAAAAGCTCAGTCTTAAATCTTTAAGACAGGTGCCCTCATAAACGTCGCCGTAAATACATCTCTCTGGGGAGGCTTGCTGGCTGCTCAGACGCAGTCTTTATTAAGAGGCGACCAAACCCATGAAAGTAGAACAAGATGAGAATGAAAAGTACTCTTGAACTTCAATTTTCATTAAATCACTATCCAATATAACATTTAGGAAACCCTTTTAAAGAGAAAAGTCAGAAAATGGCCATCTAGGAACAATTTTCAAATATGCAATAATAATGGTGTAGTTAAATACAACTCTGGTTGTCAACGATGAGCCCTTAACCCAAAGTAATCTGAATAAACATTTCAAATTAGATCACGATAACATCTTGTTTTCCTGATTTTTAGGAGACAATGTTCAAAGCAGTTTGCGCAAAAACTTGTCACTCCTTGAAAACTAATTTTACATGGGACACCGACTTCAATCCAAACCATCGGTCACTTAAATCCCCAAATGTGTCTGTATTGGCTTCAAAAAGCTATATCGGTCGAACTGTAATGAACCCACACAAATGCATATGATTGCGCGCATTGAAGGGACATTATGTAAATAAGTCGATCATTACATGGTTGGTCTCCACAGCTTGTAGTACACTGAGTAGATGCGACCTAGAGTCCCCTTTGTTTGCCCCCTGCCAGCAATTTGCAAGTATGAGGGAGAGTCCGGCCAAGCGTGTCGCGAGTCAGGGCGAATGCCATCCACCCGCACATAAATAAACTCATTAATAAAAGTGGCTTCCATGCTGTCTCACATTCCATCAAAATGCAAAGTGCTGATTCAGATGTACCCTCGAGGGCACCCTTCATATTCCACTTAATTATTGCCTCAAGTTTAGTGCCCTCTCTCCTTCCCCATTCTTTCACTTTGCTCCATCTTTCCCTTCCTCTACATAGCACATTCACCATGACCCATTTATTCAGTTTCCCCGTGCCCTTTCATTTATTTATTAAAACAGTAGCAGAGAGAGTAAGAGATATTCTAATGGGTTGACAAGGGACTTTTCTGTCAAGACTACGATGAAAGTATATAGAGAGGTGACAGGTGTCCCTGTGCTGCAATACAAATCACAGCATAATCCTATAATCCCTCATCAACAGATGACAAGGTTAGGCAATAATAGAAAGAGGCGTTGTAGTTCACAGGGTCATTATTATTTTAGTTATTTAGTAAGTCCTATAATGATGTTGCATTATTATTATGAATTACTATATTTGTCTCATATCCTCATCCCTCTACCCATCCTGTTTTTTTCATATTCAATGATTACATTTTCAGTGTACAGAGCAGTTCATCAAGTCCATTAGGCAGCAAGAGAAACCTGTTCTCATCAGACGTAAGTAAAGAGACATCATGGTTTTATTCATCAACTATTAACTAGGGCTGGCAAAATTGGCAAAAAATGTCATATTCATAAAAAAAAATAAAAAAAAGGATGCACGCCATAAATGCAATACAAACGGCACAGCTTTTACTTTGGAAGGCGATTTATTTATGTGTGTGCGCGCGCTTACGCAGCCTCACCGACGGGCAGTGTTGCCAACTCGATGACTGAAGTGAAAGCGTATTGTTATGCAGTTTCTGTCCTCAGCGAGCAGCGGGTGCTGCCGCGAGCCCCTCCGCCTCCCAATATCTCACAGGCGGTCAGTCTCACCGGAGCCTCGCGCTGCAGTCTCCGCCTCCAGATTGAACATTAATCCCGCATGCGCAAAGCGCACGATATTCCAGAGACTGCTCGGCTAAGCATTCGAATCAACCCTTTATGGATTAAAAGCAGAAGACTTCACTGAAATACGGGCACACCATCTAAACAGACCGTGGTGAGATAGCGTGTGTTCTGTGGATTAAGGAACAGCGGCCTGCCACGACACAAAAGGTGTCGCTCCCTGCTTTTGGGAAAAGGTGCCATTTCATTCCACAAATAATGATGATTTGACCTTGATGATACGAGTTAGATCCTGTGAAAAGTTGCCGGCAGATACTGTCATTAACAGAAAGATAAGGCATAATTCAATTTCTCAAGTTTTCATTACATTAGAATAGAAAAAGATATTTCAGCACAGTGCAAAAAAAAAAAATAGTATGATAATATGAATCAATTCAAATTCCAGTAAATGTAAAGTCAGTAGGCGTAAATTCTGGCTGATTGTGTTTCTAATCAGCCTTGTGTAACAGAACTGCCAGAAGATGACTCAATAGTATTCATATACGCTTCCAGCGGGCCCAAACCATATGTTGTTTGAAACTTGGATCTATCAGTAGAATGAGATTTAACTGTTTGGTTCACTAAAGCATTAGTAGAAAATCTAAAAATATTTCTTACACACACACGGATAGAAAAGCAATACATCTCATGCAAGCATCCACCCACCTGCCCACCCATAAACATGCAAAACATGCCATTTATACCGCACACAAACACTTCACAGCATGACTGTGTTTGAGCCAAACACAAGACTGTGCTGTATGTGTGTTAAAACAGATAATACAGGAGAGGAACAGAAGCCAAACCCAGCAGCTGTTCTCAACTGCATGCCTGGGGGCTGATAAAGGGAGGCTCTGAGACCCGTGACCCCAGATGCACAGTCTCATTCTGGGCAGAGAGAGCATTTGAGGGTTAGCCTCCCTGGTCATGAATTATTCCACGTCCATGCCTCCCTTAGTACCTGTAGTTGGCTCTGCAGAGACAGAGTCAAGGGGCTTTGACTGACAAAGCCTTTGATCCCACAACAGCCACGCACTCTATGATCAGCGTCTCTCCAAAGGAGGGAATACCAGAACTCTCTTGACACTTTCTCCCAGTGAGCTCCCTCGCTTTACTCCTGGCATCTCTTTCTCTCTATCCATCTCTTTGAACTCTGCATTTCCTCCTGGTTTTCAGTTCACCACCTCACAACACTAGCTTTGTCTTAGATTGTCTGTCAATGAAACAGAGACCTTTTAAATTAGAACTCAGAGGGAACAAAATACGAGCTTTACTAAACTGTGTCACTGTGCTGAATTGATTCTTAGATGCATTGTAGTTCTCTCTTGAACAATTATGACTCGATGCAGAAAACTCAATCTGACATTTTAAACTCAATTCTCAACGTTATGATGGCCTGGAACAAGTCGGTGACACCAGAATGTCCACTCCTTACGGCTGCCACTGAATGCAGCATGTACGTGCACGTGCGTCTTGTTTACTTTCTAAGATAGAATAAATACCAGCAGAGTTTTGGTTAAGGCGGCTGAGCTTGAGCAGCCAAATATGGATACAATCTGACAGGTACCACTTAGCTTAAAGCTAACGTGTGGAAGCATTTTGCGTCTTCTTCCGCCCAACTCGGAGAAGGTGAAGTGAATCACAAAGTAGATTGCAACTTTTTTTTACATGGATTTGCGCCCCTACTCAGTCATTGAGAATCAGATAAACATTTAATAATTGAATCGTAGCCCTCTGAATCGGAATCAAATCGTGAGGTGCCTAGAGATTCCCACCTAGAGTTTCCATTGGAACTATTGTAATATTAAGTATCTGCCAATAACAAGTTTTGTTTAAATAGTTTCCTCAAGTTTGACGTCTGTATAAAGAAGAAGTAGTCAGTGTAGATCCGTTGTGGCAGATACATCTTGCAAGCCTCTCTTCATCAAAAGAATTAGTATACTGCACATAATACTGCAAAGCAAACATTAAACACAGCCGCACATTAGAGGTGTAGTACACATGCAAAATGTGGATGAAAAACAGGCAATGCAACTGTATTTTAACATAAAGTGGCCCGGTTGGATTCGCTCACTATGAGTGTAGGTATCATTCATTTAATTTGCTGTTACTCATCGTGTGTTAGAGAAAGGTTCTAGATATAAACAGATATTAAAATATTATAATAAACAATTGATTGTAAATGAATTACAATTAATTACAATACAAACTAGTGTATATCTTCTTTGTGGAATCTTTGCCGTATCTGCACAATGTGAACATGAGTGCAATTACACTCTACAAATTCCCACATGTTATAAACAGTATCCTCCTGATTCAACTGTTGGCACACATGCACGTGCGAGTTTTGGGAGAAAACAGCAGTGGATGGGGTGTGGGCGTAGTTGGACAGCCATCAGCATTTATCCTTGATAGTATGTGGGTAACAGTCTCATACTATAAGCTGAGAGCTCTTGGTTTTTCTTCACTTGCATTTCAGCCCATATAGCACAGGGGGCAAAAATACAATCATTGAGTGTGTGGGAAAATGCTGTCTTTTTAGAACATTAATCTTGCACAAACAAACTCGAAATGGTCCCAAAACACACAAAACCATGTTACAATGAAGGCATAAAAAAAGAGGGAAAAAAAAAACTCAGTACACATCCCTTTTTGCTCCTCCCTCAGACCGCTTGTCACACTCTTCATGTGAACCACAATCCTTCTCTAATCTTATCTGTGAATCGATGGGATTCCAGTCAATGGTGTGCCATCATCATCATCATCATCATCATCATCATCTTAGAGCATCACACATCCCACCAGGGATGACATGAGGACCGTTTCCAACTAAACTCAAGCAATATACAACACACAAATTGGATAAAATATTAGAACCAGGATAAAAGATCATGTATGAATAAAATATGATGGTGGCATACTGTAGAGTGATTTGGTGTTGGACTCATGGGATTTCGTGTGATGCAATTTTGGGATATTTGTGCAATCGCAAAGTCATAAAGCCTGTACTCTTAGAAATATCAGTAAAAATACTACTGTACACACTTCCTATGCCGTGAATAGTTACTTATGAGGAATACTGTCATTTAAAAAATGCATATCAGTGCAGTAAAGGTTTATACTTATTTGGTTCATACCCATTTGATTCCACCAAAGACAAGAATGATTGTAGTCTGACCAATGTCCACATACAACTCAAAAAATAAAAGGTATACTTATGCAAACCGTTATAGCAGTATATTGTAGCTGGTAAGCTAGTGGGACAGTGAAGCCTTTTATCAAAGAAGTCATTAATATACATTTCAACATTATGCTAATCAGTCCCCTATGGTTCCCTCAAGGGCCCTGATGGCCCCCGACTGTGGGAAACATACATTATATTCCCCAAAAAAACCTGGACTGTACCCAAACTTGACGATGACCACAGGACTACAAGGCACTGCAAACATTACCCATATGTATGGTTGATCTTCATCAGTGACTCACATTTCTTTTTTCCCACACCACAAAGAAGCCTATGTTTTTAAGAACAAGAAGCAGGGATTGTATAGTAATTGAAAACTGCGTCGTACCAGACTATCAATACACAAAATACATAAACGCTGTCCCCTACATAGCCTTTGTTAAGCTGTATGACATTATGTTTTGCTTATGCACACATTTCACCATGGCAGACTTGTTTACATTTTAAGGCTGTACTGAATGGTCTGAAGCTTCATTAATGTTCAACATTGAAATGCTGCACAGCTTATTTTCCTGTTTGAACCCAATTTTACAGCACAGTTACTGAGGGGTATTCCAAGACATTCAATGCTTCATTTAAAAGACTTTATAGAAGCTTGAAAATATAAAAAAGAAAAAGAAAATTGCATTCGGTACAGCCCTTGATCATTTGGCAACATTGTATAAATAAAAATGGTATCTTTGCAAAGACTTAATTGTTTCATCCTTGCATACAATTT